>NC_086048.1:7466923-8073339 GCF_947568885.1 Cydia strobilella
TTGTCCGCGATTATCTCGCGTTTGGCTGAACCGATTTTGATGCGGTTTTCAGAAAAGTGTTTGTTATATTCTGGAGAAGGTTTTAGTATACATAGAGCTGAGCTGATGCTGAACCCTGGCTGTACCTAGTGGAACTCAGGTTTGGTGCAACATAGGCACACGCTGTTTTGGTCATCCAACACGTCTTAATGAGCACTTGGGGGAGCAGTACCCAAGACAAAGCTGATGCTGAACCCTGGCTGTACCTAGTGGAACTCAGGTTTGGTAAAACGTAGGCAAACGCTGTTTTGGTCATCCGACACGCCTTGATGAGCACTTGGGAGAGCTGTACCCAAGATAGAGCTGATGCAGAACCCCGGCTGTACCTAGTGGAACTCAGGTTTGGTGTAACATAGGCACACGCTGTTTTGGTCATCCAACACGTCTTAATGAGTACTTGGGAGAGTAGTACCCAAGATAGAGCTGATGCTGAACCCTGGCTGTACCTAGTGGAACTCAGGTTTGGTGCAACGTAGGCAAACGCTGTTTTGGTCATCCAACACGCCTTGATGAGCACTTGGGAGAGCAGTACCCAAGATAGAGCTGATGCTGAACCCCGGCTGTACCTAGTGGAACTTAGGTTTTGGTTCAGGTTTGGTGTAAATTTATTGTGGGCATTAGAAGATACCTAGTAAAAATATTAAGGTCAGTTACTCCAAAAATTTTATTCAGAATCAGAATCATTAACTATACGTTTCTATGTATTTGAAAATAACACACTCCAGCGATCCAAATATATGTTTAAATGTTGCCTCTACTGACACTGCTTGAAACTTTTTCTTGCATTTAGTAATAAAAATAAAAAGAAGAGTAAAAACAAATATGTTTTATAAATTATGTTCATAATTTTACTTACTTTTTATGCATTTATTAGTTATCTTCTACAAAAGAAAGAAACTACTACAGAAGTATGAAACAAGATAGTACTCGTGCATTACTTATATTATATTGTCAGGTATAACTATCATTCAATTATTTTTGTGTTTGCCACTTTTTATTTTTTATTTACGTTAAGATTTTTGTAAGTAGGTACCTGTCGGGGCTTCTAACCTCCGTGGCGACATAAAAGTGAGATTAGCTAAGATAATTAGTCGCACAACCTTTGTTTTCTTCGACATTTCTATCACTACACATTCGTAACAAGGCTTTACTTCGTAAAGAACTCATTTTAAAGACTAATTTATCATATTTGAACAAACAACATAAAAAAACACCGGAATGCTAACTTAACCGGGTCAATATTACGTACGTAATGAAATGTAAATGTGACGTTTTCAATCAGAAGGTACCACATTGTCGCTTACCATAAGGACGAAAATTGCTTGTATCTTTATACGAAAAACCTGTTAGAATGTCCTTATGATAAGCGACAATGTGGTACCTTTTGCTTGAAAACGACACAAATAAACAAATACACGTGGCAAGGAGCGACGAGCCGCTCCCTCCGCGCCCCGCCTCACCGCGAGCCGCCTATCGCCGTACTACCTGAGTGTGGTTACGCGAAACTATGATAACTCGAGATAGTAGATAAAACCGTAAAAAAACTGCGAAGAGTTACGCATAAATATTCTAACTTGAGTTAGAAGAGATACGCATAACTCAATGTCCAAAAATTCGAAAACGTCTATCTTAAAACATGAAATATCTCAGTAACTAAAGACATTTTTTGAAATTTTGTTTAAGTATTATGTAAAGCATAGTGTCTAGTTTCATTTTGCACTGGTTAGGCGTATCTCTGCTATCTAAAGATAGCAGAGATACGTCTGACACGGTAGACCTGTACTGCGCTGCTTAAGGTGACTGAGGACATCAGACGTGGCATGGAAAATCAAATGGTCACTGTACTTATCCGTGTAGATTTTTCAAACGCATTCAACACTGTTGACCATCAGATTCTCCTTGCCCTTCTTGAGCACCTCAATGTGTCGCCTGGTGCACGAAATTGGTTCTCGGCTTATCTTTGCGGACGTCAGAAGGCGGTACGAGTTGATCGCGCTTTGTCGGAATGGTGTGACCTAGCCACTAGCGTGCCTCAAGGAGGTATCCTTTCACCACTACTGTTCTCCATATTTATTAATTTTATTACTCCCGACCTTCGCTGCTCGTACCATCTTTACGCCGACGACCTGCAACTCTATGACCATTGTAGAGTTACTGACCTAGCTGCTACTATTGACAAATTAAATCTAGACCTCTTACATATCCAGCGATGGTCTGAGAAGTTCGGTCTGTTTGTTAATCCGTCTAAGTGTCAGGCCATTGTCATAGGTAGCGAACGCCAGCTCGCAAAAATCGATTTTACACCCCCCGTTTATTTTAATGGTACTCAGATTCCTTACAGCCAGAGTGTAAAAGACCTAGGCGTCTATCTAGACAGCACCCTGAGTTGGAAGACACAGGTAGCTGAAATTTGCCGAAAAGTCACTGGATCTCTACAAGCCCTAAACTTAAACACTTTTTACCCGTTAAAACAAAAAAAATATTAGCACAGACATTAATCCTACCCATAATTGACTACGGTGATGTGTGTTATCCAGACTTAAATGAAGAGCTCTTGAACAAGTTAGATCGTTTACTAAATAACTGCATTCGTTTCATTTTCTGTCTTCGTAAATACGACCATTTCTCCTCTTTCCGCTCTAAACTCGGCTGGTTTCCTATACGTGTTCGTCGAAATATTCGCATGCTTTGACCCTCTTTTCTGTTATTAATGATCCCCAATCTCCCAAATATCTCAAATCTTTCTTCAACTAGTATGGTGTTTCTCGTGTCCGTCAACTTCGCTCTACTGGCAACCTATCTTTGTCCATACCATCTCACCGAACAGGTTTCATGTCCTATTCTTTCTCTATTTAGGCAGCTCGCCTTTGGAATAGTCTCCCTGTTAAAATTAGACAGTGTCCGAATAGATTTGCATTTAAAAAATCCTTACGCGAGTACTTTGCCGGCAGAACGATGAATTCTTAGTGTTTCTGTTTTGCAAGTTTCATCTGATATCTTATGTATTTGTATGTATGTATATTGTATGTATGTATATTGTATGTATTTATATAAGAATAAGAATAAAGAATAAGAATAAATTTATTGAGAATAATTAGAAAGTGGCATGCACATAAGGGTGTCCGGTAAGCCCCAAACTAGGCTGAGCCTGTATCTTGGGACTCACCAAAACAAAAAGAGTATGTAACGGAACATTGGACAAATTAAATCTAAATAACTTAAAAATTATGTGTGAGAATGGGTGATAAGGTGATGAAGTTGTGCTTGTGAGGGTGTGTATGTGAATGTTAGTGTGTGTATGAGTGTGTAAGGTGTAGTGTAGGAGAGCGAAGCGAGCGAGGCAAGGCAACTAGAAGACAGACCTAGAAATAAGAATGTATTATATCTTCAGTATCATTGTAGGATAGGGTCACAAACCATGTTTTAAGTTTAAATTTAAACTTGAATATTATATATACCGATATATGTATGTATGTCTATGCCTATGCATTATTTAAGTATACTTGTATATATGTAATCACTATGTTGCACCGCCTACAAATTCTCTGCTTTGCCCGAAGGTTGACTGGTAGAGAATGCCTCATAGCATTAAGTCCGCCTTTTGTACGATTGTATTTTCTTTTGTGCAATAAAGATTAAATAAAATAAATAAATAGACATCCGATTCGATCGGCACTGTTCCATTCCAATACAAGTAATCTTCAAACTTAGGTAGGTACATACGTCATTAGCTCAAGAGGTAACAACATAGTGTCAACTATTGTGGGCATAAGTATGTCGAGCTCTGGGATACAGAAGAGCTGGGGGCCTATCCAAGGTGACAATCGTTTGCGCTACTAATCGTCTAATAATGCCGGTGTAAACAAAAAAGTAAAAAAAAAACAACATGGTTTACGAAAAATCGATTTTTCTTTTCTAAAAGTTTCTGAAAGTTGATTCAACCAGGTGATTATATATATATATATATATATATACATATACTACTATTTCATATCTAGTGAATCTCTAATTCATTTCTCGAATCGCGCCGTAAGTATAGGTATGATATCGGTTCTTATGCGGTAAGAGGCGTCACAACCGAACTGTCAAATTGTTCACAATACCCTTAATGCCACCATAAGACGTAACGACACAATTTAAAATATTTTGACATGACTTGTGTACGGTGACAGCTGTCATTCCATACAATTTATAACCTTAGATAAAACGATAATATGTCACCTTACCCCAGCTATTTTATAAATACTATAATCTTCCAGCAACTCCGGCTTCCGACACGTCGGGAGGGAGGAGCCCAGGCGATACTCGTATCTTACCGTACGAGTCATTGAATTTGAATGTTTTATGTACCTACGGATGAGTCACAACACTCACAACACAACACGCACTGCCATAGGCACAGTTGTGCCTATGCTTCGGCAGAGGGGAAATATTAGGTACGAATGTGGCATAGTCACTTATCGCATAAAAACATCCAACGAAGCACAATATTTAAATTAAATTGATAAATAATAGAATATAGGTTGAAGCTTTATTCAGAAAATTTATTTAACACAACAACAAACAATGTTGTTTGTTTTCAAACTTCAAACCCTTTTACGCCACGTGTCGTCCCAATTTCACGAGAAAAGGGTATCATAAGTACACGTATATAGTTTTAGGCAAGATTGTCTTGCGTTCCGTTGTACCTACTACGATAATTATCATTCATTACAGCGATTTCAGACCGTCCTTTCATCACGACTGCGCCGTCTCGTTATGCCTTATTCAAGCTCAGACCACTCCTTGTGTATTTAAATAAAGGTCGCGTGAAGAACGTCTGTCGCATATAAAATGTGCAGTATATACTTTCAAAATAGTAACTAGCCTACCTTTTTTAGAACAATTATGAAAGCGTTTTAAGCGATAAATAGCGATCGCTTAGGATTTACTAGAGAATTATTGCCGAAGTTAGTAGAGAAGTTATCCTGCCGTATAACTTCGGTATTCTATCGGTTCCCCGACTTAGATTTACGAGGTGGGTAATATGATTGTTCTTTTGTCCATTATTGCATTGTTATGGATCCTGCTACGTTATACCTACTTTATTATTTTTTGCTTCCATTGTTTAGGCGAGTTTATGTTTAGTTATATATTTGAAGTGTGTCTTTCATTTTAATCTTCTCTATAAAAAATCATACTACCCGTTCGCTTCAAGGTGGCAGTCGGGTACCGTTACAAGCCGTTACATAATAATGTCACAGGTACAATTACTATTACCGTCAACAAAAAACAATTGTGTACTTTATTTTTTATTAATGCTTACTTTATGTAATAATTTTTGTGTTTGTATTAAATGTAAGTAATAAAAGTACTTGTAAAGCTGTGGTGGCCGAGTGGATCCTTAAGGCGTCAGTAGGGGGGGGGCGCGGGGAAGCAGGCTGGGAGGTAACGGCCAACTTGTAGCGAACGGGTAGTAGGTACAGGTACTGTCCGGGAGGTGTACCTAGCCAATATGACAATAGTTTATCGACAAACGTCAATAGAAAACTAAAATGTATCGGGATGACATATGCGTCGAAAAAGGACGTCATCATTTCTATACATTAGTGCGATCCGCCCGGCTTAGCACGGGTTAAGCGAAACATACATATGTCTTACTTAGGTATGTCACTACATAAATAATAGTTTTTTATACAATCGTGATATAATATAAAGCTTTTCAGCCGAGTACCGTGTTTAAGCAACGAAGCTTGCTGAGTTGCTCAAGTAAGGTACGAGATTGAAAAGCTGGATTATATCACTATTGTATACAATACTTTTTCTACGAGACAAAAAAATATTACTTTCAACTAGTAGAATCATATAGATAAACAAACCAAAAGTATACAGCTAAGATACGCGAGCTATCGCAGCCCGCGATACGTTACCTTCATACTCATACGCGCCCCGGCCTCCGGGCCCGGCGCCCCCGGCGGGTTGGTCAACGACACCTCCTCATGAGGCCCTGGTACCTGCTTCTTGCTAAATTCAATTTTAAGACTCTTTTTTCTCGATTTTGGCCACCGTAGCCTATGGAGACTAACAAGCAAGCAGTTTCTGCGCGTTTCTGACTTATGAAGCAATTGTTTCTACTACAACATAAAATAAAATGTTTCTGTTGGCCAACCAATCAATTTGCAATGAATCGAGTTTCCTTAAACAAGATATATTTTATCGAAATGTATGAAGTTCTATTTAAAAAAAAATTATAATTGACTAAACCGTATCGATAAAATTCTTATGCTTGAGTCGGAAGTGCCATAGACTATCCAACGTTGAAAAGAGTAAGGTTGTAGTGTTGCATATGAAGTTGTAATACACAGATTATAGTCGCCGAGTAGAAAAAAAAATTGTGGTTAATCTAACTCCCTAAAAGACGATCCTTTATATTTTTTATCTACACACATATCATAAACCCTCTACGATGCCTTCAAAAACCGTAAATAATGGCCAGCATAATATGTGTGCAGATAAAATAGTGTATGTAACTGTACATAAGTAGGTATTAAAATACTCGTGTGATCCTTTAGAAACTCACTTCGTTCTTTTCTTGAATTAACCTACACTCGTATTTTAATGCCTTTCATTATGTAGCAGTCACATTTTTTAACTACTATTATGATAAAAATCTTAAAGTCGTTCGAGCAGAAACACTTGCTAAAAAATATACCTACATACATTAACAACATTGGATCTACGTGTACCTACACATCATGCACTTGAAATACATAGAAATATGTTAAACAAACTTTCATATTTTCATTTATGCAAATTGGCGTTCAAAGGATTTATTTCTCCCCAAGCAGCTATACTCAGATTGCCTTATTTCTCCGTACTCCTGTGGTGGAGGAATCTTGTGCCGTGTATAAATGCGATGCCCGCCGGTAAAAAAACAAAGGTTTCTAGAACAGGAAACTGAGTAAGTAGGGTAATATTTTTATACTTAGTGAAGGCACTGGCAGAATAATGGTACTGTCCGAACAAATGGACGAGCGAGTGGGATTAACTGCACACTTTTCTACGCGGATTTATTAAAATTATGTTTTATGGGTACTATTCTTTAAAAAAACCGGCCAAGTGCGAGTCGGACTCGCGCACGAAGGGTTCCGTACCATTACGCATAAAACGGCAAAAAAATCACGTTTGTTGGAGCCCCACTTAAATATTTATTTTATTCTGGTTTTAGCATTTGAAGTTATAGCGGCAACATAAATAAATCATCTGTGAAAAATTCAACTGTCTAGCTATCACGGTTCATGAGATACAGCCTGGTGACAGACGGACAGACAGACAGACAGACACACAGACAGACGGGGACGGACAGCGTAGTCTAAGTAATAGGGTCCCTTTTTTTACCCTTTGGGTACGGGACCCTAAAAAGTTTATCTGGGGTTAAAGAATCGTAAGCAAAGAGAAATAAAATATTGGCTAGAAATATACATAAAGCCGACCGCGGGCTCCTTTACGATGCAACTAGGAAAACGCTAAGATGGTCATGAGCATTCTTGATATAAAATAGTGATTAGTCACAATCAAGACACACAATTTAACAGGCACAGAACTATCATTGGATATTGCTCCATAGATTCATGTAGATACAAATTAAACACATTAACATCGAACGTCTGCGAGCCAGGAGTTATGTGTTGATCCGACTACTAATTCACAATTATTATGCTGGCGTGACCTAGTGGTACCCGGGGTAAAGCGGTTAAACCTGGTGTTACCAAGGTTACCAGTACATTTTGCCACTGGGTTGACGGCGGTTACGCTTAACCTCGGGTCAGTGGGATGGTGCAACTGGCCCTAAGGGACGCATAATGTCTCGAACATTCCAGATTTTGATTAACTCGATAACAACAGTGTCAACGGGAACTGGTGAAACGCCTTGCTGCTATTTATTTGGATACTAAACTATTTATTCCAGGAGTTTATTAAGGGCTTTTAATTTCAAAGAAGATTATGAAAAATTCACTTCTGGTGGACAAATAGAACCAGCTTGTGTGTAAATAATATATAAATATATGTTTTTCACAGATGCTAATAGAAAAACCTTTTTATGCAGATAAAGTTTCAATCAGAAAATAAGAGTGCATAAAACACTGTAACAAAAGTTTTCCAAATAATGATACCTACTCTATTATTTGCCTGAGGAAGCTTTTTTTATACACCAACTTTGGGTACGACCCTGAAATTTTGTAAATACATATTGAAAAAATGTATCCCGAACTAAAACGAGTTTGTTCGTAATATGTCTCGCGGCAGTCGCGGCGACAATTCGATGATTGGGTGGCTCAGCTCGCTCGGAGCGTGCATCAAATGGTGTTTGTAAATAACCAGCTATACTGACAAAGTCGCAAATTGTGTTCATGTTTAATTTCATTATCGGCGTATTGCATTGCATGACTGCGTTAACGTTTGATATGAGAGTGGATAGTGTGGATACACGAAATACTTAAATTGTAAAGGCACTTTTACATATAGGTACTTACTTACTAATGTGCCCTTGGAATGTTTCCAAAATTGCGAAATTTCCACAAAGGATAATTTAGGAAACGTATTATATTTTTGTTGTAGGAAATAAAAAACCCGTTTCCAAAAAGGAAATTTCCACGAAATTTCCAGGAATTTCTGGAACTTTTAGAAAATCTTTCGCAATTTGCACATCTGTACTTTTACATTATTACAGTAGGTAGGTACTCTGTAAAGTTATCGTGAGCCGCAGACTATGAACCTAAAATGAACGTGCTCGAAATGTACACGTGTGTCATTACAAAAGTTTTGCGTGGAACACTAACTAACTAACTCGTAGGCAGTTCTTGCTACACACTTAAGTTGGCTGGGCCTTATGTTCACTAATAAGTGTAGGGGGGAAGTAATTAATTATACCTATTTAATTATTTACAAAGCAGAATACTACCGTTTGAGTGCAACGTAATTAAGCATCAAAGTTTATACGTTACTGTTTTGTAACAGATTGATCCTGACCTTCAAATCGTAGGGGAGGGTGCGAGAAATGCGGACGCAGGATAAAACCGGACTCAATCCTTTCCCCCCGCGCCCTCC
This sequence comes from Cydia strobilella, assembly GCF_947568885.1. Taxonomy (NCBI): domain Eukaryota; kingdom Metazoa; phylum Arthropoda; class Insecta; order Lepidoptera; family Tortricidae; genus Cydia; species Cydia strobilella. Next base: position 7,476,050 of record NC_086048.1, read on the forward strand.
CGAGCGATGCAATCACTGATAACTTTCCGCCATCTTTAGTGCCGCGTAAACATTCAGGACGGACGGCTGCGCACGGTTTTCAAAGTAAGTAAAATCAAATGCTTGCGTGAATTAATTTCATTTCATCTAATTTTGGGTATTTGCTAATTTGAGTGTCAGGTCTATATATAGTAAGTGACGGTAAATAGTGATATTTTATTTGGATTGCCTTGCTAAGAGAGTATGAATTGCAAATGTTTGTTTCACGGACACATTTTGGTAACCTAAAAAAAAACTTTTGTTTTTTTATTTTAAACTAGTTGAGGTAATTGCAGACAAGTCCTCCGGTATATACAGACGTCCGCAATTATCCCTGGCTTGATTGCCTCGATTGATTGATTAACCAATTACTGCACATTTTCAGATGCCTCTAATTATGTAGGAAAAAAAGAACAAACGTACACCATAGAAACCTTACAAAAAGCCGTGCAAGAAATAAATAAATACGCCATGCTGTCCGTAATTAACCCAGCTTCCGACCATTTTAACCCAAGTGCTACGGGTAATTACGAACAGACAAGATTTTGTTTTTGATTTAAAACTTATACTTGTTGATTGATCTCATAAAATAATTAATGTTGATTTTGTAGGTGTATAACCGGAGTTTAATAATAATCCTCCCCTAACCTAACCCTAACTTTTACACTAAGCCTCTATTGCGTCGATTCGAAATAGCTGCCAAAACACCGCCGTAGTCAGCTTACTTATGCTTGTCGGCTTAGCGGATTACGATGGTCGTTGGCACTCTGCACCTCCAAATCGGAAAAGTCGCCGCTTATAGTTGTCAATCTGAATAATCTCGATGTATTTCTTAAGTGCTTCTTCAAACTATCGATCAATAATTTTTAAGAAAAAAAAAACCGACATCAATGGGGAAGTTCACTTATTGTTGATGGTGCACTCTTAGATTCCAGACAATGAAATGAAAAAGACAGCATCTTTTGCCTAATTATGTAGAAAAGGACGTAAAACCACCCACTTTTCTAGTAGCATTTCGTTTTTGTAAAGGTCGCAGTTCTAACCTAACCTAACCTACTTTTCTGATAGCATTTCTTTTCTGTAAGGGTCACAGCTCTAACCTAACCTAACCTACTTTTCTGATAGCAGTTCTGTTCTGTGAGAATCGCAGTTCAAAAAAACCCACTTTTCTAGTAGCATTTCCGGGTCCGGGTCTGGGTCCGGATCCGAGTCCGGGTCCGTGTTCGGCTGTCCGGGTCCAAGTTTGGGTCAGAGTTCGGTCTGGGTCCGGGTCCGAGTTGGGGTCCATGTCCAGACCCGGGTCCGGGTCCGAGTCCGGGTCCAAGTTTGGGTCTGGGTCCATAAGGAAGAGAACAAATCGCCAAACGAGAACTACGTGTCATTGAAGAGTTCCATTCTGATCATCATCAGCAGTTCCACTTCATCAAATGTCACTTTTTTAATGTAAATGCTGGATTTGTTGATGAAAACAAACAAAACACTATATGTATGCCTTTCACATTTGAGGAGTTCCCTCGGTTCCTCGTGGGTCTCATCATCAGAACTCGAGATTGACAAAAATATGTCTTAAAAACTTAAGTTGCTTAACAAACATAAAGAAGAGGACAAATCGCCAAACGTAAACTATGCGTCATTAAAGAGTTCCATTCTGATCATCATCAGCAGTTCCACTTCATCAAATGTCACTTTTTAAATGGAAATGCTGGATTTGTTGATAAAAATACGAAAATCACTATATGTATGCCTTTCATATTTGAGGAGTTCCCTCGATTCCTCATGGATCCCATCATCAGAACTCGAGCTTCACAAAAATGTTTCTTGAAAACCTAACTTGCTTAACAAACATAACGAAGAGGACAAATCGCCAAACGTGAACTATGCGTCATTGAAGAGTTCCGTTCTGATCATCATCAGCAGTTCCACTTCATTAAATGTCACTTTTTAAAATGGAAATGCTGGATTTGTTGATAAAAATGCAAAAATCACTATATGTATGCCTTTCACATTTGAGGAGTTCCCTCGATTCCTCATGGATCCCATCATCAGAACTCGAGCTTGACAAAAATGTTTCTTGAAAACCTAACTTGCTTAACAAACATAACGAAGAGGACAAATCGCCAAACGTGAACTATGCGTCATTGAAGAGTTCCGTTCTGATCATCATCAGCAGTTCCACTTCATCAAATGTCACTTTTTTAAATGTAAGTGCTTGATTTGTTGACGAAAATACTAAAATCACTATATGTATGCCTTTAACATTTGAGGAGTTCCCTCGATTCCTCATGGATCCCATCATCAGAACTGCTTTTTGACAGAAACGGGACCAATCTGTATGTATATATTTACAATCAAAAAAATAATTTTTAAAATCGGTCCAGAAATGACGGAGTTATGGAGTAACAAACATTAAAAAAAAAAAGAAAAAAAAAAAAACATACAACCGAATTGAGAACCTCCTCCTTTGAAATCTTGAAGTCGGTTAAAAACTATGGAGAAACAGAATATTTGTGCAGTCTAGGACAATATTTAAGTTTCTGTTCCTTCTCAAGTCCATTTATTTAAGAGGACTCACGATTTCAATATGCCATCATCAAATAACGTAAAACGATATCAGTTTTGCTACACGGTAAAATACGCCCGGCTACGTCGTAGACTGCGTAACAGATATGTATTATTGACGCTCTATCGAATCAGTCTATTGCCGTAGACTGCGTATAGCAAAGTTTAGGTGACAACTGGTGTTATAATATTAACGCGGAACTTAATACACAGTTTTTGGTTTATATTATTACTTGTCTCGTTTACTCATGTAAATATACAAGCAGATAAACCTCTACCACCCAATTTGTATGTATAACTGTGTCGCTAAACTTCAAACTCGAATAAATCCATTTGAGAGGGTCAACAAATATCTGCCCTATTACCTTTTCTTAGTACCAAAATCGCATAATCTGACAGATGGATTTACCCGAGTTTGAAGTTAAGCGACAACTTATCTAAACGTCATCCCGGTTACTCGGTATTTATATATGACATTCTCAAATTAGTAATGGTAATAGTGTTCGCATGTATAAAAGTATTAAAAGAACCGCACAACGTTCCTACCATAATCAATAATTATGCTATTTTCGAGAAATATAAATTGTTAGTAGCACATAACTACTCCATTAGTATCGATTTTGTTCGAGGTCTTTAAACTTTACGCGATGGCGGCAAAGCGGCGTTAGCCTTTTATTAATAAACAAGAACATTCCGTTTTATGTACTGTAATAAAAATTATTACATTACAATTAGGTAAAGTTGCGTTGAAACTTTAACCTCTTGGACGCCAATGACCGATATATACGCACCGTAGGTTCAACGCCAAAGACCGATTAATCGGTCATAGACCACAGGCAACATAGACAGGCTACATGCATATGCATAAAGTTCAATTTCAGTTTTGACACTTCGGTGCCGTGGCGTCTGGATTGTCATCTTTAGCTTTTGTGTTTGAGAGGGCGTCGAAAAGGTTAACAGCACTATGCTCATATCAATAAGCCGTAAATAAGATATTTTTAACATGGCCTAACTGAAATATCTGAAAGCAGCCGTGGCATGTCGGACGAATCGTACAAATACCCTTGGATTACCTCCACCTCCGTGTTCTACCTACCTAAAAACGACATTTTAAAGTTTTCCAAATTGGGAACAGGAGTTCGCTACCTGGGCTTGAGACTTAAAATTACGGACCATTAGGTACCAAGACCGATTGACATTTAAAGGCTTGACCGCTAATCGATTCGTGGAGACCTATTTCTGCCCGTATAAATTATTAAAATGCTAGCCAGCCCATAGGCGGCCACCTCTTGGAGCTACCTATTAAAATAGTGATGGCACTGATGGCGATTAACTAAAAATAACTATGTGTGATTGAGGTAACAAAAGATATCGGGTACGATATCATGTAATGTTATAATTGGTTTAACCACCAACTAAAACGTCTACCCGCCAATCTGTTCGTTCGATTTGTTTGTCGATTTGTGTAACTTGTTTTACATTATAACAATGAAAGAGAGAAGGTAGTTAGGTAGTCCATATGTCAACAAATACGGGGTCAAATTAAGAAAGGAAATAATGATAATTACTTATATATCAATTTGATATCATATTATGTGTGATTCACGAATACACACATATGATATGATACTTTGTAACCATGATGTAATAAAAAAAACAGGTACCTACTTACACAATTGAGTGACGTTTTATTTGAAACATTAATTTACAAACTGATTAATAAACGGCATGAGTTATCGCCCTATAAGTAAAAACCGGCTATACGGCTATTTCTAAAGGACAACCTTGACACTAGCACAAAGCCTGCAAAAAACAATAAATCTTTCCATAACAATGTCTCAATCCTATCCGCTAACAAAGAAATGCTATTTCCGAAACACACGTGTGTCCACACTTCTAATTTGCGTGGTGTGAAAATAGCTTTTAGCAATGAAGATCTATCATTGAACGTTAGCATTGGGAGTGAGACAACTACAATACTCGGGCGCAGTGGACGTGTGACCTTCTAATTGTCAGTATATTCCACGAGTCCCGATCGAGTCGAGTCCCCAGGTAAACTAATGTAAGGTGACCTGAAGACCAGTTATAAGTATACATATTTGGGAAGCGTTTATATGTTAGCCAGAGCGATCGACTCGTTCATGTCTGCCAAGAGATTGCATGCCAACCTTTTAAGCCTACGACATTAACATCCTAAATGCCATGATTATGTAGGTAACTTAAGTCCCTTTGAACCACAGAACGCTGCGCATCTATTTTTGCTAAAATGTAAATAAACATGCAATGACTCTGACATTCGATAAAGTGCCGAGTAGTGGTATCTGTTTCCGTTGTAGACTTGTCGTGAAGATTTGTAATAACAATAAAGCGATTTCATGGGTTTTGACTTTCTTACTATCGCGTTTCAAAAGCCTATTTGACAAGAGACAGTTACAGATCTTGATGAGGTCGATGCGATTTGGCTAAGTATCATATGTGGCAATGTCACTTTTAAAAGTCAAACAGCCCCTCAGCTACATATCTCTTTTTATTTTCTGTTAAAAAATAATATGAACAAATCTTTTGTGTATACAAAAAAGTATACAGTTTCTTACAAAACCCCAAGCAAGGTAGCTTTATTCTATGTTTTATGTTTTACATGGTGTATTCTGAAATAGGCGCAAATTATTTAGTCAAGTGTTAGATAAGGTTAGGTCAAAATTTCCATAGATTTATACGTAGCTCACAGCTACGAGCTACGTATAAATCTATCTAGCTAGCTAGCTCTACCTAGTTTCATATAGTAGAGCCTTCCGAATGATTGGGCTGGAAATGATGGAGTAGGTAAGAATTTAATGGTTTGATAATACGTTTGTGTGCCGCTCAAAGAACGCCGATGACACAATTGTTTGTTCCGGGAAAACAGCGATCGATATTTTCCAACAGTTGTGTTATGAAACCATGAATTAGACCGTATCATTCATTTCATGTACGTTATATGTATGGATTTAGTATGCATAACGTGGATATGGCTCTTCAATCCTTACTAATATTATAAATGCGATACCTAGTAACTCTGACTGTCTGTTTTACCTCTTCACGTTATTCTTCAATTCTTAACCAATCTTTTACCAGGAAGTAGGTAAGGCCTCTCTCTCTCTCTCATTTATGTAGAGCCTCTTTCTTTGCCATCTTGCTGCGCTGCTTGTAGTATGTATGTTTTTAGGGTTCTGTACCCAAAAGGTAAAAACGGGACCCTATTACTAAAACTCCACTGTCCGTCTGTCTGTCTATCACCAGGCTGTATAGTCATGAACCATGATAGCTAGACAGTTGAAATTTTCACAGATGATGTATTTCTGTTGCCGCTATAACAACAAAAACTAAAAAGTACGGAACCCTCGGTGGGCGAGTCCGACTCGCACCTGGCCCGTTTTTTCAAAATTACGACGGCGGCAAATAAGCCTTCGGATCGCCTAAGCGAACACAGAGTTGTAAGCCTCTATGGATACTTAAGGGCATGTGCTTAGCCTTACGCTCAAATACGTTTAAGGTGTAGCAACACCTTAAACATATTTGAGCGTAAGGCTAAGTACCTAATTGTATAATGTCTTAATACATGAAAATACTGCAGCACTCGCGCAAAATTTAAAATACGTAGCTTTTCACCTAGATTTAAAATGCTGGCTAATAAAAAGAATTCTCCATTTTACCTACGTCGTTACTCGTTACACGAGTCTGGAGGATGTAAGTATAGCATCTACAGAACGTTGCGGATCTGTAAGAAGCTCCTCTCTTGCGAGATCCCCCGTTATCTCAGTTGGATTTGACTATTATGATAAATAAATTAAAGTAGATTTTGATATTTAATATTTAAGACAGTTAGCCATAATTTTCAAATGCATGTCCTTTCTGCTACTGGAATACACACATGCACGACACATACACAGAGACAAGAAAATCAAACTTCTTGGTGAAATCGAATGTTGAATAACGAAAGATACCTACGTTAAGATGTACCTACTAACTCTAATATTGTAAGTCTGTTAATCAATTACAATCTATGGGCAAACTGGCCTGAAATAAAGAATTTATTATATATTATTATATTTAAAATATTTTAAGCAATTTAAGGCTTTTTTCAATGGGGTTTGCCGTGGAGACAATTTGAGAACCCTATTCATTATCATATAACTTTATACATGAAAGTACCATATGTTCTTGTGAATGTGAATGATAATTCAATTTAATTTTTACCTCAGCAGCTCGAACAAGCCTACTTTCGTCGCTCCCTGGAGTGAGGAAAGTGCAATTTTCCTCACTCCAGGGAGTGAAACAATGTAGCTTTTTAATTTAGTGAAGGCCATGAACTTCATACTACGGTACGGTACGGTACGGTCCGGTCCGGTCCGGTCCGGGCCGGTCCGGTCTCGTCTCGTATCGTATCGTATCTTATCGTATCGTACATATTATAATACTTTTTTTTCTGTTTATTCTGTGTAATTCGAAATACATTTTAACCTTTAATATGTTCTTACTACTGAGGTGAAAAATTATGTGTGCAACACGAGAGCAAAGTTATTTTACATCTCGTGTTTTTGAGTCCCTCGCTACGCTCAAGATTCTACCTTAGAATCACTCGCTTCGCTCGTGATTCAATTATAGAATCTTTCGCTTTCTCGGGACTCAAAATACACTCGCAAGAAAAACCAACTTTCCTCTCTTGCTGCACAAATAACTATTAATTCATGCGTTAAAAAGACAACAACCAAGAAAAACATTCTGGTAAGTATACGAATTGGTGGTTCGATAGGTATGCAACTTTGATTACTATTGATTTTCTAAGAGGTTACCTATAAAAAAACGTCACCGACGCCGTTTTTTTTGTAAATAATAATTACAAATACTTAGTAGCAGTATTTAACTTTATTTTATTGTTCATATAATTGTCATTACCGGGTCTAATTATTATTTAATTACCGGGTATTAAGTATGTGTACAAAACGCGAGAGTTTAAAATGTTTTATTTTATTGTGTTTATATATAATATTGTTTCTCTTCACGGTAAAATTTGTCCCAGTTATTAATTTCTCCTGAACCAACATATATGTCTCTGTTTTACCCAATGGTTGACTGGTAGAGAATGCCCTTTGGCATTAAGTCCGCCATTTGTACATTTTTCTTTTTTTGTGCAACAAAGTTTAAATAAATAATAAATACTTAAAAGCAACAAGCAACCGAAGGGTAGCACGAAGTCATTTAATTATAGCCAGAAGCCGGAGCGCCGGAGGTGAGCGACAGCCAGTCACGGCCCCATTAAAACTTCTGCCTTACCACAAGCGTACTTTAAACTTTTTAACGCTTTATGTCATAAACAAAAACGTCACTAACACGCCTAGGTTCCGGGCGCAAGCGAGCTAATGTAAACCTTACTTGAAAGTGTGAAGGTTACTTTGACAGCGTCCGCCATAACACCTATAGTTGTTGTCCTTGGCGCTGTGGGCACGACTAGTGACGACACCTTTAGGGGTTCTTGGCGTTCAAAGGGTTAAGTATCGACAAGCTTGTCACACCTGCGCAACCTATCTATGCAGTCAAGTGTAAAAATATGAGTGCATATAACTTCCTAAAATATGTCGCATAGTTCTTAATTCGCTGACATAAGAGCTATGGGACATATTTTTGAGTATGATGTGTGCACCTATATTTTTACACTTGACTCTACTTATACTTAAGTACAAAATACAAATTTCTTGATTATCAGACAATAATTAATCCAGGTTTGTTAGTAGGTACTAGGTACGGGTCTCTATTGTTTCCCATATAGTTTTAAGTCATAATGAATTGTTTGTCCACATTTTCGTTAGTCATAATTTGGTTTTTCTCAGAAACGCATAACTTTTCAGGATTGCCATAAAACAAACCTAACCTATCTATAGGATAACCTGAGGAAAATCCTGAAAAATCAACGGTTTCAGAATTATAATTATGACAATCATTACATTATGACTTTCAATAATTATGTCAAACAAAGGGACCCCACTAGGTACATATGAAAATTATTAATTATTATAAGAATCTAAAAATAAATGTTAGTAAATATTAATTTACTAAATTAAAACTACGACAACTAGTACCAGTACAAAGGCACTTTAATAATTTAGGAGAAAATTTCAATATCTTTTGCCCTTAAGCTTGTATTAGTTTTTGTTGCTAAAAATTGTGATACAAATAAAATATGACGTGTAGAAGTGTTGTAAGTGTGTGTGTAGATATTAGAATTTCTAGCACTAAAAACGAAGTACCTACCAGACAATACATAGGTATACGTTACTTGAATCGTTTTAAAATTAGAGCGTAATTTCGATCGAATAGCGGCGGCTAGGTTCTTGTGATTCTTAAAAATTTATCTAAAAGGCTTTTATATAATTTTTAGATTAATCTTTTTAGTAGAACTGAATCTAGTGTTATGACCGTGCTCCATGTGAATTTCAACATAGGTAACTGACAAAATATCTGCTTGTTTAAAAAAAAATTGGCCGCACTACGCAACCTGTAAGTATATGTATGTGTACTTATCTATTACCACGAAGTGCTAATCAAAGTGTTGTCCAAGCCCGATAGCCATTATACGTCCATTGCCCATTCCCATTTTACGAGCTCTAGGGTAGTCCAAAATGTCCAAATAAAAATCACGACGTGCCCTAGTCGATATTGAATTTGTTACGGTCTACGACATTCCTGAAGACTTATTTAGAAGTGCTAAATATTAAACCAACTTGATTTCAACTTTAGTGTAAACAATTCCCATACAAAATACTGTTTTCGAGTGAGCATCCAAATTGTTTTTGTTATCATATTGTTACATCAACTGCGCAATATCGCATAAATCTTCTGCTTTAATTGGTTCGAGAGGGACGCACTGAGATTAAGGTAAAGTGGCATATATTAGATACGTAACTTGAAAACGCCTGCCTAGTTGTAAACCGAAAAAGAAAGGAAGATTTTAATATAAAGATTGCTACGCTCGTAGCGCTACACAAGTAGCGTTTTTTTCCCCGTAGGTACGTAGCGAAAAATTTTCGTAGCGGCGGGTCCATCATGTGGTATGGGTCCGAAAGGGGTTGGAATACCTAAGTTAGTAAACTTTTATTTTTATAGACAATATAACATTGGGCTTACACAAATTAAATTACAATAATTGTAGTGGACACATGAGTCCTATGTCATATTTTATAATACACATAGATACAAATCTTGACAATAAAAGCTATAATTACCCTTAATTACGAGCTAACACTACATAAAGCATCATGAAATTCAAAGGGGTAATGCAGGTAATAAAGTAGGGAATGCAGCAGCAGTTGTTAGTCAGCTCAGAAAGCATCGGAAAGCTTGAACTAATCCCGTCGGAACGAGCTTCCGGCTACAGGGCTCGCTGCGCACAATGGGAATTTACAAACCATCTATATGAATTTTTGCTTTGAAAAATTAAAACATATAGTCATCCCGTGATTATGACTAGATTGATGTTGATTTTCGTTTTCGTATTTTATTTTTATTTTTTCGAAATTGAGACAGGAAAAACAGGTAGATGTAATATATCATTCGCAAAAACAAGGTTGGTACCTTCCGCAGAAACGAAGTTATTTTATAAGATATTTTGGTTAAAATTACTAAATAAAATGAACATGAAATAATAATCATTCCAAGTAGATCATACAAAATTATATAAAAATATCATTATACAAAAACTCTTATGTCAAATGTAGTTACTTACTTTTTGTAAACATTATCTACACAAACATACAATATGTATGTACCTACAAAAGTATCATATTTAATATGACAAGCAGCGCCGCAGTCACGTACAACTAGCCTCGTAACTTTTCGTTGTGATTCTGATACCTCCTTATTAAAGATACTGACCCGGTATTCAATTAAGGTAATTGCATGTCATCCTTACGTAGCTGACAAATGATTACTGTCATTACATCGAAAGTAATGTGGAAACTGGCACCCACTTTAAATGGTCAATAGATCACTAATAGTGGCCTGGCCTTTTATCGATTTTCGCTCATGTCGTCTCGAATATGGTTATAGTTATTTGGTATCAGTGCATTCAGTATGATATCCTGAACACAAATATAATATATGAGATAACAAGCGCGAAAGTGGTGGGGGACTACCCCACGACGTCACAGCAACTATGCTGTGACGTCATAAAGTCGACAGTAAAAAACGAATCCCCGAAAAACGTCAATCCCCAGGAAGAGGACCACGAAGTGGGCCATCAAAACATAATGAACCATACATTTTCCCATTGAATTTGTAAGAAAACAACAACGAAGAAAATTTACCGAGTAATATAAAAAACACAGATGATTTTTACTATTTTCAGTAAAGCAAAACCAAGTGCATTTAACATTAAAAAACCGGCCAAGTGCGAGTCGGACTTGCGTTCCAAGGGTTCCGTACATTACACAATTTAACGACGTATTTTTTATGTGAAATGTCTTTAAAAACCCGTAGGGATCGGATCAAAAATAAGTAATTAAGTCCGACTCACGCTTGACTGCACATTTCTAATAGGTTTTCCTGTAATATATAGGTAAAGATCTATTTTGTGTATTTTTTTTCAAAATTTTTGACCCTGTAGTTTCGGAGATAAAGGGGGGGAATGGTCATTTTCTTGAATAACTTCTAAACTGTTTCTCTTAAAATTATAAAACATATATATTTAAGATTTTCACAATGAGCTCTTTCATTTGATATGTAACGCGATATATTTTGAAAAACTTTATTTTTTAATTCTCTCATTTACCCCCCAAAAGTGGCCCCCATGTTTAAAATTCATTTGTTTACGTTACATGTTCGTGTTTGGGTCACAGACTTACATATGTCTGCCAAATTTCAGCTTAATTGGTCCAGTAGTTTCGGAGAAAATAGGCTGTGACAGACGGACAGACAGACAGACGCACGAGTGATCCTAAAACGGTTCTTTTTTTTTCCTTTTGAGGTACGGAACCCTAAAAATGAAAAGATTCCGCACATTGTTGTGCATTATAGTAAATATTTTGTAGGAATAATATTTATTTTGTTGCGCTCATTATTTGACAGCGCCTACCATGTTGCGAACGCTAGGCGGCGCTGCCATCGTGCACGGTCCCAATAGGCAAGTTAATCATTTAAGAATATTAAAGAAACATCTCGAATATAAATAAATACGTTCATTTCAAATTAAGTGAAGACCGATAACTGTCCCCGAGTTCCCCACCCGTATTTATCACTCCCACGTGTTTAATGAATAGATCATACCTGACAAGTAGTTGTACCTACTTGTCAGTTATCTATGTTTAAAGATCGAAAAATTCTTTTTACACTGAAAACATTTCTTTTGCTAATTAAATCTTACCATCAGGTGAGATTGCGGTCAAGTGCTTGCCTTTTTGTAAAAAAAAAAAAAAAGAATTAATTTAGCATTAAGCTTCAATCAACATGACCTCTCACAAAACAAATGGCCAGTGTTGACAGTTACTCTAGTCTAGATAATCTACATGTGATTTATTATCGTTTTAAAAACGGAATATTAATTTTGCAGAGTAGATGAGGTATTTATTTGCTTAGTAGGCTTTTTGTACCGTTCAATGCCTCTGCGGCAAGCAACTTTCCTACTAAAGATTTTCTTCAAATCTTGTTGTTGCAACACGAGAGCAAAGTTGGTTTCTGCTGTGTGTTCTAATTTTATGTTAGAACGAAAAACTCAATATTTTGTCTTTTGAAAGTAACTTTGGTATCGCCGTAACACATGCAACTTTGCTCAGCAGCGAGAATATAATATGTATAATTTAAAATTATACATTTAATTATAAAAAATAAATAAAATATGTTGTTGGCTAGCTTTTTTAATAAATACGTTACCTTCATTTTTAGGGTTCCGTACTTAAAGGGTAAAAACGGGACCCTATTACTAAGACTCCGTTGTCCGTCTGTCTGTCTGTCACCAGGCTGTATGTCATGAACCGTGATAGCTAGACAGTTGAAATTTTCATAGATGATGTATTTCTGTTGCCGCTATAACAACAAATACTAAAAAGTACGGAACCCTCGGTGCGCAAGTCCGACTCGCACTTGGCCGGTTTTTCTTACTTCGCACTATGAGTAAAATGCGATATTGACAACTGTTTTAGGTACGCTTGCTTCTTCTTCAAGATCCAATTGGTATGCATTTGCAGTATTTGGTAGGGATTAATAAAAAAAAATAGTTTTTTGTTTAGTAATTAATTCTGTCCTCTATTGTTAGTAGAGGATAAAAATGGGACAAAAATTGGAGCAAAAGAATTTCTGCATTTCGCCGCAGGCCGTTTTTGTGGTCTTAACAAGCAGTACGAGTGTAGGTACAATTATAAGTTTTGTGGAAATCCTTCGCAGCGGGATTCTGAGAGCTAGTTCTTGCTGGAGATAATTAATTGACGAGGGTTGGCTGCGGGGTTAGGCGTAACCTTTGCAATTAGGTGAGGAAAAATTTACATTCACCACAGAATTGCAGTACCTAACCCTTTATGACTCGGAAATAGCGAAAGGAACAATTTCCTGCCTCGTTCAAAAAATTTATCGATTTATCGGTCAATGTACAATGTACCTAATATTATTTAATTTAAACCAGAATGCGTTTTGTTTATTGGGTAAACCATGGTATTGAAAAGACAAAATACTGTGTCGCGCTTTAGATAATCGTTGCCGTCATATTTCAAAACAGTAAGTAAGTGCAAGATAGTTTAAAAAATGAGCTTAACTTTAATGTAGGTACATACCTACTATTGTAATATACATTCTTACATTATATTTGGTATTATAAAATGACTTATTAAGACATTTCTAAACGACTGTGGGTTCTACGCACGCTAGACGCCGCTGATTCATGCTTATTAGTTAGAGTACTATTCCAGTAGGCATTTCAGACAAGTTTGCGTACAACGTAAAAATGTTGATGTTAGCCCATTTATTTGACCTAGTTTCCTGTGGATACTGTACGTCATCAGTTTGGCTGGATCCCAAATTTGGAAAACCACTTTTAGTTAAGTTATGTAAGCTGTAAGACTGTTACAGAAACATTTTTAACGGTCCTGTTTAATTTTAGTGTCTCGATAAAATATTATCTCGAGCACTAAGGCCACTGAGTTGTGTTCGCCTGAAGCTAGGAACATAGCACTAAATCTATACGGATACTTTTAATAACTATTTACGTTACTTGACGTTAGGTAACAATAAATATAGGTGCTATTAAGCGATCGTTTTGCATTTAAATTATCTAATTGCCATCAAACTTATTTCAAAAAAGTTATATTTGACACATAAAACTTTTGATTGTTGAAAGAAACTTTGAAGTTACTTCCAATTTCTTTTTTTATAGTAAGAGTTACACTATACAGTTTCATTTTATTGGTAAACAATGAGCTAATAAAATTTACCTTTCGCCGCTCCCACCGCAGTTGGTATCGATTCCCCACCAGCGCTGCCACCGGCGGCTTCTACCACTCGCCAAATTAAACAAAACAAGCAAACTAAAACAAATGATAACCAATTAAACACAACACGTAACGTTTACACTGTTTAAATTACCGCACAATGCTTTTCCACTTTCCGCTTACTAACTTTAACAACTTAAAAAAAACAAAAGCCGCAAGCAAATCCTGGGTGTACTGAAAATATGGGTGAGTTTCTTAAAATTATCGCGTAGGTTCGGAAAAGCGCGCCGCGGGAAAGTTAAGTCGTTTTGCGCTCGTACAATCCGCGAGCGCGCACGGGACGAAAGTTTTCGGCGTAGCGTTTGAAGGCGAGTGTGCTTTGTTACGCAATTCACTGCGGTGCGAGCCGCCAGGGGGCAGCGCACCGATAGTGGCGCAGTGGCGGGCATGCGCCCTGCGGCGCGCCGCCCGCCCGCCGCCATCGCTACCGTCATAAAACTTTTCACTCCTCACAAGTCAACATCCCTCAACGGGGACACTATTAGCGACAACTCTGGCTAAACATCCCAGCGCTATTCATACGACCCTAGACGTAGACGTACCATCAGCACAACTCCGCGCCGCTTGGATTACTCTATAGAATAGTTAACTAGACGGAAAGTCGATAACAAAGCGTCGCAACTCGCAGGTCAAGCTGTTACACATCGCGTGTAACCGAGCTCCGAGTATAAAGCGAGCTAATCTTTCATAATTATGCAAATCAATTATGTAGGTATATAATATTGTCTTCGGTTACCGCGATAGTTACTCATGAAATAAAACTATAAAAACGGATTATATCGCGTATATTGAATTTATAATACATCCCGACGTTTCTAACTCTTTACAGCGTACCACGAACGCTGTAAAGAGTTCGAAACGTCGGGATGTATTATAAATTCAATATACGCGATATAATCCGTTTTCATAGTTTTATTTCATATGTAGGTATAATTTATTTGCACCTTACCTAAATGTCTGATTTTGCATCACCTTGGAAGGCTGGTTTTTTTTTATTCATACTTTGTGACCATAAAAATATTAACGGGTCTTATTAAGTACAATATTACAATCTAACACCCAACATTCCGTGGGGTTCATGAAAAGCATACTTTTATTTCTGAGCACTTAATTAATTATTTTCAGGATGTATAAAAGAACTTAAGAAATTTAATTTTCCCCTCACTAGCTCGGAAAGCCGTCTTTTATCCTTTAAAACAAGCGGGGAAAAACGCATTTTATCCACTAGTGGGGAAAGTAATTTGACCTTGGATAGAGCGTGTTTAAGTAGCTTGACAGATAACAAAACGTAAAACGCTCATAATAATGGTTCGTTCGATATTAATTATCTTTAAATAAATGGTTTGAGAATCTAATAAAAATACCAAATTTAGCTTTATTTAATAATTTTAAGTCATAAACCTTAAAATTCCATAAGAAACGTTAGATTTTTTATAATGATGTTAAATATAATTCTGAACACACAAGTTGAGTCGATGCAATTTCAAAACGCATCGTTGACATTTCATACGTCAGAACAGAAATGTCAACATTGTCAATAAAAATTTTACTGTTTTTCTCACTGACTCACGTAAAAATCTGAATTTCTAGTGTTTTCTGTTATAATATCGTAAAAAAATTAGTGATTCCAGTGATGAAGATGATCTAACGCCTGTGGATGTTGCACTTTCCTCGCTATAGTGAGGGGAAAAGTTTTGTGTTACACACGGGTGCAAATGTATGTTACTTCTCGTGTGTTGAAACACTCGTACGCTCAGGATTCTATTTTAGAACCACTCGCTTCGCTCGTGGTTCAACTATAGAATCCTTTCGCTTGCTCGTGTTTCAATTCCACACTCGCGGGTAAAATACAACTTTGCACCCTTGTATAACAAATAACTATTATATACCTAGTAGATATTTCGTGGACCTCTTAATATTACAAGTTGCTGCTCAGAGTACCTCTACTACGTAATATGCTAAGCATATATTGCGTTTTTATTAAGCATCTACTTATCAAATAAGTTTCCTTTTTTAAGACGAAAGGGGCTGACCGCCTCAAAACCGTTTTTCCGTACAAATGTATTCCCCTATTTTCCTCTCTGGATGTTAACATTATTGAAAATATTTTTACACAATTTGATGTATTTTAATCATAGCTAAGTATGCCCGACTGTTTGTTTTTTTTCGATTTTTTTAATTATTATAAGAGTTAGGAGCGAAAAACAAGCTTCATACAAATTTTTAAACACTTATAATACAGTAAAAATCTAAAAAATCAAACGGCCCGACCACTATGATTAAAATTCAACTTGTGTAAAAATATTTTCCATAATGTCAATATCCAGGGAGGAAAATGGGGACTACGTTTGTATGGAGAATCGATTGTCCCCTATCCTCTTATCAAAACAAAGGAAACCGTAAAACACCCTAATCTCACCTGTAAAGCCAAACTTCGCCTAAAATAAAAATATTCCATAATCTACTAAAATTAGTATCAAACTTGACATATTAAACTACCATATCTATTGGGTAATTTATTTGAGGCAACACTGCTGTTACTTTTTTGTGTCTACCTTCAGCATGTTCACTTTTAGGGTCTCTTATAGAGTGTTAGGTGTGACATGATTTTTTTGGTCATGAATACTTCTGTCTCCAGCGGCACATATTTAAGAGGTGAGTCAACAAAATACTTCAATCTATATTCGAAATTTAATGATCTTTCGCATGAAATAATTAGTTTTCACGTATCACTCGTAATTAAAAAGTTATCTTGTAATATGTCGCCTGGGAGGTCAAAACGCCATCTTCCTTCCAAACTTCGCCTACCCTTAGGGTTGTCACTTTACTGGAAAAAAGTAGGTAGTACTCGTTGCTTTTTTTTTGTATTTCAAAACATGTTACGCGCTTAAGTTATGTTGTTCCTCACCACTCTCCCTGTCCGTTACATTGGGTAGTGTTATGCACACGTTATGCAAAATAGTAATTAATATGTAATTAAATTACAAAAGTATTAGTGGCGGGTAGTGGGTGTTTATGGTGTGAGGCTGTGGGGGTAGGGGGGGGGGGTTTGGGGTTGATCGGTTACTAGTCCGGATTTAGGGTTGGTGGAGCGGGGTTTAGGGATTGGTGGGGAGGGGTTACAGATGGGAGTAAGTCTTTAATTTTAGTCATAGATGTTATGAAAACCATAAGTACCTATCACATGGTAGCAAATTTATATGCCTCTCGGACGTTAACTCTTGAATCCCTTACGCCCAGCCCAGGACTCTATTTTTAATTAAGGATTTAGAATATTCATTAGAATCAGAAACTGAACCTGAATCGTGGGATCAATTAAGAGTAATCTATTAGATTCAGTGAATGACGAAGAGCATATTGATGAATTAAATACGAGCGCAGAATCAATAACCGAAGTCACATCCAGGAGATTATTCCTCCTGATTGTTGGCGACAACCCAGCCAACTGTGGGTCGCGGGGACTTGCCGGACGACCTGATCCGCCATAGTAACTGGTGGTAGGGTCCATCTTGGCTCGTGATGGACAAGTCTGACTGGCCTAAGTCAACGTTGTCAGTCGACGTGGATGTCCTACACGAAGAGAGCAAGGTGACTGTCCTCAGTGTCTCAGTGCAGGAGACGTGGACAGACAACCTAATGAATAAGTTCTCGATACTGAGGACACTCCAGCGTGTCCTCGCATATTGTCTTCGTTTCGTGCACAACGTGAGAAACGAAAAGACGCCCAACAACCTGTTTGACGGCCCTTTAACGCCCCTGGAAATTAGGCACTCATGTTCCTCGTGCGGTTTGTGCAACAACACCACTTTGCTTCGGAGAAAGTGAAGAACAATCTTTCAAACTCTCTCCCGAAGGAATTCAAGAAACTGTCTCCATTCCTCATTGACGCGGATCTCTTGAGGGTGGGCGGACGCCTGTCGTGAGCCTCTCTCGAATTCGATGTTAAACATCCCCTCTTGTTACCTCGCGGCAATCGTCTAACCTCCCTCTTGATCGACGAGTACTATAAGCGTTTCATGCACCCAGGCCTTCAAACGTTTCATAATTTGTTGTCGCAGCATTTCTGGATACTGTCCCTGAAGCGAGCTATCCACGTAGTCACGTCGAAAAGCATGAAATGGTTCCGTGTTCGACCACTCGATGCTCCTGCCTCCTGCGCCATTCATGGGTCATGGGCGACTTGGCGCTGCTGTCGATTTCGGAGGACCTTTTGACATAGCTCTGGGTCGCGGGCGAGGACCTACAGGCTTACATTTGCGTCTTCGTGTGCACCTCAAAGGCTGTACCTGTACACTCGTCGCCCGTCGTGGTCGGGGTAATCGGTTGGTGTCCGACCAGGGGAAGAATTATGTCGGCGCGAGAAACGTCTCGTAGGAGATGTTGCTATGCCTTTAATCTGCCAGGCAGCCCTCACTTTTCAGGTCTCGCTGAGGCCGGTATCAAGGCTGTCAAAACACATTTGGTTCGAGTCATCGGTATATCGGTAACCAGAGTTGACGTACGAAGAATTTCTAACAACCTTGACCCAGGTCGAGACTCCTCTCAATACCGATCCTAACGACTTATCGGCCCTCACTCCGGGCCATTTTCTCAACTTATAGTCTATCCCATTCAAAACATAAAAAATGGAACACAAGAAACACGTGACTCGGCCATTCTGAAATAACTGAGACTCAGTTATTTCAGAATGGCCGAGTCACGTGTTTAGTGCTCAGTTACTGAGTCATGTGGTGTTTTTGTTGACATGATTTTTTAATAGACCATGTGTTTGGAAATGGATTATAAGAAGTTATTTTCTTGTGTCGTGGTATTTTACAAGATAACTTGGTTCATGCTATAAAATATTTACTTACTTATTGGGTCACTACCTACAAATCTTTGTTTTCAATCATGCACACTTAGCTGCAAAATTGCGTGGACACTTGATTTGCATGTAGATGCATGCAATTATGCAGCTTGCTTTATGTTTTATGACATAAAAACCAGAAATCCTCTTTAATTGCAACAGTTGGCTAAAACATGATTTTTGACAACCCTGAATTATCGTCGTGATATGTATGAAAACACGCTGGATGACTTCCTATTTTCGCCTAAGATGAAAAAATGTACGTAATAGGACCTTAATAACCCCGGCGTACGATTCAATATAAATTACGTGAATCATACAGAGGGTAGAACTTAATTTTAATGGCGTGTGCCTATGTTCAGTCATGTTTGATAGGGTAGGCAAAATTAGGCAAAATAAAGGAAACTTCGCCTATTGTCTTAGCTCCTTTTTTAGGTATAAATATACATAAAATTGGGTTATTTTTAATTTAAATTTAGATGTTATCATAATATATACCATTTAGACATTAGTGTTGACACATTAAACATGTACCTTAAGAGGAAACTTCAAAAATATGTCAAAAAGTAGGCGAATATAGGGTGTTTTACGGAACTCGTATAATTGTTATTTCGTTACGATTGCCATGCCAACTTGTAAGCAATTAGTAGAAACAGGGCATTAATTAACAGAAAGTATGTCGTATTTAGCGGTATGGCTAGAAAACGGAAGGGCGCTGTTCGTTCAAGTAACAAGAGCAGTGGCGTAGCGTGAACTAATCTAGCCGTGGGCGAAATCGCATCTGCGAGGCCCTTTTCTTTCACTGTGCCCGAAGGGGCCTCGCGCGAGGCCCCCCTTGGGGCGCGAGGCCGTGGGCGACGGCCCACTTCGCCCACGCTTAGCTACACCACCACTGAACCAAGAGCTCAGGCCCCGTAGACAACATGCCAATCGCTAACGCTACGTAGCGAACGAAACGCAACTGTCACTATCACACTAATATGGAAGAGTGATAGAGAGACACAAAGCGATTCGATGGCGAAGCGATAGCGATTGTCACCTTGGCTAGGCCGGCAGTTAACTCATCAGCCTACGCTTAGCCAAGCGGCAAGCAAGTCGTGTCGATCTCTCTGCCACCCTTATATATTATACGGCCGGCCATTACATGTAAACATATTTAATAGTGTTATTTCATTCCAGTGCCCTTACAGGATTGTGTTGAAACATAATAAAATAAGCATAAGATCTTTTTGTACACACAAAGTAATGATTAAATGAATATGAATATATTAATGAAGCTCGGCTGAATTTAACGGAGTTTCGTTCTCTTTTTAACTCCCATTAGCTCGATTCCCTTTACACCCTCAGATCAGGTTGAGATCGCTCAACCGAAGGGGGTTAAAAAAGGGATGAAAGTTTGTATGGGGTTCAAGATTTATTTTAAGCTAGCAATTTGAAACTTCGTAAAAAGATATATTATTGAAATACAAGAAAACTAATTTCAGCGTTTTTGAAAATTCATTCCCTAAGGAGGTGAAAAAGAGGTTGAAAGCTTGTATGGAGATCTAATTTTTTTCGAGTGCGTTACTTGAAACTTTGTATATGGGCATATTATTATAATACAGGAAAAGTTATTTGAGCGTTATCAAGAATTCGTCCCCTAACGGGGTTAAAAGGGGGTTGAAAGTTTGAATCCATTACAAATGCTTTGACACTTCTTAGAAAGGTATAAAAGACGATTACAAAAAAAGTAATTTCGACGTTTTTGGAAATTTAACGCCTCAGGGGGTTGAAAAGGGGATGAAAGTTTGCCTTGGGGTGCAAATTTTATTTTAAGCTAGGAACTTGAAACTGCAAAAAGCTATTATATTAAAAAGCAAGAAAATTACTTTCAGCGTTTTTAAAAATTCATCCCCCAAGGTGGTGAAAAAGGGGTTAAAAACTTTATCTTGATAACTATATCATTTAAGCTACTAGGCCAAGTTAGGTATCGTTTTTGTATAAATCGGGTATGCCGAATTCATTTATGATATCAAAATGACACCATTCCGGAGTGAAAACACAAAGAATATGAAAAAAAAAATACTTTTTTTGATTCCTCTTCACGCTAAAACCAATTTATTTTAAATTTGGTATAGAGATAGTTTGAGTCCTAGGGAAGAGCATAGGATAGTTTTAATCTCAAACATCATCCCTTAAGGGTGTGAAAAGGGAGGTGGAAATTCGTATGGGATTCAATAACCGCTGAACCGATTTAGATAAAATTTGGTATAGTCCCATAGAAGAACGTAGGGTAGTTTTTATCCAAAAAAAATTACCTTAAAACTGAAAAGGAAGGTGTAATATTGTAGGGGGAATCAAAAACCGCCTGAACTGATTTACATGAAATCTACGTATACGTCTTGATTTAGTTGAAAATGATACTTAACGAATTAGAACCTAATCTTAATCATCCCCACCCCCCTACATCAAAAATCTGGGTAGCTCCACTTCTTAAATACATCTTAGGAACACCAAGAATAATTCTGCCAAATACCTAATCGTAATTATATTGCATCCATATTCATACGTATCGCATCCTTTAAGCACTAAGACGAAAGTGGAGGACCCGCGCGAATCACCTTTTCGTACAACTGTTAGTCCTCATTTTTCTCTCTTGATATTAACATTATTCAAAATATTTTGACACAATTAGTTGTGTATCAACCACAGCTATGTCCCGTGTACGTTTGTGTTTTTGGAATTTTTAATTACTTATTATAAAAGTTAGAAGCATTAAAAAATTTGCCTGAAATCAGTTTTTCGCTCCTAATTTTTACAATAATCAAAAAATCTAAAAAAGGAAAACGTAGAAAACGGAGCATTTAGCTATGGTAAATATACATCAAATTATGTACCTAAAATATTTTTATAATGATAGAGGAAAATGGAGACTGCGTTTGTATGGAGAAGCGGCCGTGCCCTTTCCTCTTAATAATGTCCACGAAGGTGGGTACATTAAAAAAAATCTTTTCTATGTCGTTTGCGGAGTAATTGTCAAACGATTTGGGACTTATACGCGTTACCATGCCTTCCCGAAAAAAATCGAATCTTTCGCGAAAGTCTCGCAACGCATTGAGGTTACAAGGGGCACGGTCTCAGGAGTCTGAAAAAGGACCACGGTGCTCTCACCATGACTCAGTGGCGCTCTAGCCAGGCAGGTCGCTTCGCTTTCGGCTGAAACGGCAAGCCAGCGCTAGTCTCGATTATGATCCCAAAGACATCGTACGCAACACATATGTCGGCGCAGATTCTGACGGAGTGTGGCGCCGGAGAAGCCGTGTTCATCCCGCGCATCCCCCTCATCCCAAAAAACTTTTCGTTCCGCTTCAAGCGCCTACAGGTTCCCGTGAGCGTCTGCTTCGCCATGACCATCAACAAGTCGTAGGGGCAGACGCTGCGCGCCGCCGGCGTCATGCTTAGACTGATTTGCCATGGACATGATTTGGATAGCTACAGTCAAGGACGTAAAAATACAAAGATGGTACTGTATCGTTCGATATACACCTACTACTCTATGTCGTTTAAATCACGTCAAAAAATTGAATAAGGGCAAAAAAATATTGATTTTGGAGTGTAGTTTCATTTATAATAATAATAATAAAGCCATTTATTCCCACAAAAACATAAAATTTAGGCAAAACAATTACAACCAGTTTTATTTAGTGGTACCTAATTGTAAAATATTTCATCTGGACTACAGTCCTCTAGCGTATCCATCTGTCAACTTTACTTCAAATTCCGCCTCCAGGGGAGAGGGAGATAAATTAGGGGTGAATTAGCCGTTTACTGACACAGAATTCGTTCCACGCAGGCGAAGCCGCGGGCACAGCTAGTGATAAATACTTTTGGAAGCGAACTGCAGATATTATTTGGCATTCCTGGGTGGCAGATACTTTTGGCGCGTTAATTGTTTCATCCACTATTATTGATCCCGATTCCTGATTGTACGGCCGATTACTAACTAGTAGGTAAATATTTAATTTCATATTTTTTAGCAACAAACTTAATGGGGACTCGTCTCAAAAAGGGTATCACGGGAAATCAGTTTCCGCTTCTTTTGAAAAATATTTATATACATTATATATTTTTTTAATATACTGAATTATACACAAAATAATTGGTTTATTAGAAAACACAATCCCCCTGATGAGGGCGCCACTGGACGGTTAATACCCTCTTTTAAATATCAACTTAATCCTACTAATGTTAAGGTAGAAAATCAAATATTAAAAAAAAAACTATAACATCATGAGGCCCACCATATAAAATTTTCCTATTTTTAATTTGAACCTCGTTGTATAAGTAAATTGGGATGAATTTTGTTTGTTTGAAAAACCAATGAAACAAAAGAAAGGCTACTTTATTTGGTTAATGAGTTTCTAATTAGATTACAATGAATATTAAAATTAAATAAGTAATCATTTATTTCTTTTTTTTAAATATATATTGTACATTAAGTTGAGCCTTACTTGGATAATGCCAGTCATCATCATCATTAGTCAGCTATGGGTCAGGATTGCCTACAATAGTAATGAAAGTCAATAATATTTACACACTTTATTGAATTAACATAATGAAACAAACTTTTTCATATTGAAATTAACCTCATGACAGTATACTGTACCTAACCGTAAGTACATTAAAATTTATTAACAATTCACAAAACGATTAGATATGTCGACAAATATGGTGATACGAAGTTTAAGAGTGAACATCTAACTGGCAAGAGCGGAACACGCGTGTCCCGGCCCACCTTCACACCTACCCCTGTTTGTGTGCGAGATATGTTTACCTTTCTACCAGGCATGTTAACACTAGTCATATCGTCCGTTAATGAGAATTTTTGAACCGCACAGGTTTGTGGCAGTAATAAAACGATCAGGGCTAAAATAGCAAAAATTCAAGTTCGTCCAACTCGAATATTGCAAAGGCTATAGAGATTTCTACAGATGAACCACTTAGTTCCACAGAGAGCGACCAACGCAGTTTTATCAATGTCAGATGAGTTTGGTAACATTCATGCAGTGAGATATTCAAGTTACTGGCAACAATAGATTAATGCAGAATCCAATGATATGGTCGAACTTTGCAATTACACCCCTTATGCTTCTGAAAACTCTCATTATTCAAGTCGAACGATGTACAGCTAGTGCTTTCACGACATTGGTGACAATGACAACAAATTAAATGCTTACTCGAATTGCAGAACGAGATAAATTATTTAGCATTTTTGATTTTCTTAATTATACTCAGTCAATACCATTAGCATTAATACTAAAAGAGTACACTGAAAACAGACGTTGGCATAGCCCATCCAAATCATATAACGCACATGGAATATGTCCAAGGATAAATAATATCATTCACATTTTTACATGTATACCTTTGATCGTATAGGGTAAGATGGTTGACACTGGATCACTCCATTTTCTAATGCCCGTATCTTGAGTAATAACTGTGATACATATTTGATTTGTGAACTAGCGTAGACGTAACTTATTGAAGTTTCATTATGTTGTACTTCAAAATCTAAATTTCTAACCATTTGGTGCCAGTAACGCTTTAATGAAAAATAGGAATTGACTCACCGTGCAACAGGAGGTAGGTACACTAAATTAGTGGACTCGTCGGTTATTATGCTCAAACGACTTGCGATCTTCTTGAAAATAAATATTTGATCAATGAATAGACTACATAGTAAAAAAAATTGACATTATAAATTTTCTAATTTCAGATGAGGAAACATCCTAATTAGAAAATTTCTAAAGCTCCTATCTATTACAATGTTTTCATATTTAGGAAATTTCTCTAGGCAGTGTTAAAGCAAAATTAACTTATTCGCTATAAAAAAATGCATTTGTCATGTCAGGGTTGCCAGGGTTAAGCGAGCTTTGACCAACCTCCTGGTCAACCTGATTCAGTCGATCCACTGTTGACCCAGGCCTCAATTACAAAATAAATTTAAATTAGAAAAATAAACAATGAGTCAAAATATAAATCAATGTCACGTAGAAGTACTTATTAAATTAGTAAAAAAAATTATATAAATGAATTCATACAGTTATATATTTTCGATAAACACATTAAACTTTAATAATCGTTAATATTTGCCACCGCAGCAAATTCACTATAACAGATCTCCTTGTCGTTGTGTTCACTGTATTGAATATTTACTTAGGTTGGTAAAAACTTGTTGCCAAGGG
Source organism: Cydia strobilella (assembly GCF_947568885.1). Lineage (NCBI taxonomy): Eukaryota > Metazoa > Arthropoda > Insecta > Lepidoptera > Tortricidae > Cydia > Cydia strobilella. The sequence goes on from NC_086048.1 coordinate 7,501,204, forward strand.
GACTTTTTATGCGGAAAAAAGTATTACAAATATTTTGCGTTTTCTCAGAATTTGGGATAATTGCTGTGCACCACCAACCCACTGTCAACCAGCTTACCCTACGCTAGGAGACTATGCCTGTCACCATTTTATCAAAGGATACATCTGGGTTTTATTTTATTTCGCTTTTGTCTGTTTATTAAGGATTTAAAGCAATGTTCAAGTTGTTATAGAATAGATCTTTAAGCATTTTAACTATAATCATGTCCCGCTTGTGGAAGAGAAGTGCAGTTATGTATTATTATTACCCTGGTGTAGTATTTAGTATAGTAATAAATGTAATTCAACCCAGGAGGAGTCTAAAAGGTATTGAAGAAGCAATATAATATTGAATTTTGTAAATCCATAACAAATCACACAACCCTTTTTACCCAAACGTCTCAGCCCTGTATGCGGATTAGATTTTACAAGTACCTAGCAAAATATCCAATAATAGCATTGCACTTTACATATTAGACGATCCCTCTGTGACGCACAACATGTATTGTAAATATTTATTGGCAATATTATATTACAACCAAATCATCCTAGTAGCCATACAAGAGGGAATTTTGAAAATGGTGCATTTAAAATTCAAAATACAGGTGCTAACACGAATATTTAAAGGAAATTCGCTATTACATTTATAAATATTTGCTAAAATTGAATTTTATTAGTTTAATACACTATAATACAGCGCTGTCGGACCCTGTCAATAAAGGCTAAGTTATAACATTAACTGAATTCAGTAAAATATTCAAGCGAAACCTATGAACAAAAGGCACCAACTTTTAGTTCAGGTGTGCTTCAGCTGCAGAGCACACGCACTTAAACCAGAAAGAGATTTTTTAGAACCTGTAGCAGTGTACTGTTTGCTGCATCAACACATATTAAGTACCTTTGTATATTTGATATGGCATTATGATAAGAGTAATTCATTTACCTAACAATAATGTTTTTGGCTAAGCAACCTGCAACTAGTAGGGGCAGAAACAGATCTTTATTTAAACGTTTTATGTGATTTCATTTGTCTTTTGAATAAGAAAAATCTGCCCCCACAGTATACACATAAAAAAGTAAAAACTTACAAATAAATTTTGCACATACAAATGCTAACAGACCAACGAAACAACTTAAATTATGATATCATATTGATTCTATTCTTACAAGTTTAAAATTGAGCAAATTAAAATAACAACAACAATAATGAACCACAATGATTATACTAATGAGTATAAAATAATATTTAGTACTTGATTAATAGAAACTGAATGTTTACAATTCAACGATAAATCAACGTTATTTTCTAATTGCTCTTGCAATATTCAGAATAAACGTTATTGACAGTCTGCCAGTGCTGCGGACCGGTCGGCTGTCTCGACTAGTATTGACAGTATGCCAGTGCTGCGGACCGGTCGGCTGTCTCGACTAGTATTGACAGTCTGCCAGTGCTGCGGACCGGTCGGCTGTCTCGACTAGTATTGGCTAAGACTCCAGTATTTTTAGACGTCTCCTATAAGACTCCATTTCAGTTACCCATGTATTCGGCAGATACGCGAGTTCATTTTAGAGCAGAGTCAAATGTTTAACAATTTTCAAATCTGGTTGTTTCAAAATACAGTATTTTAATAGACGATTTTCTACTTTTTTAAACATAACTTTATAACGGATACCCGAGTCTTTACTACAGGACTTGTCTACACATAGAGTGGACGCAGTGTGCCTCATACGACTAGAGTTCTAACCAAGACTAGCCTCGACTCACGAAATAATGTCCGTGAACTCGTGCAAGTTGCCGGTACGGTGGCCGTGCGACTACACGTGCACGTGGTGCACTAATCCTACACCTGCATCCCTTCATCGACGCTGCACGCCTGACGCTAACATTTGCACAAAAGTACACTCCCAATTTTAATCACAGCTATAAAAATCTCTTCTCTTTATTAACTTTACGTTTTTTCTCAACCGTCTCCTTCCAGAGCTATTACTACCTATTTATCCTATTAATATCTGTGTGGTACTTAATGTACAAAGCTCTATACATTGTCTTAATTGCGACTCATTACACCTATAATATAATTGATTTTATCAAAAAAAAATTTATTGCTAGTTTAATTTACTTCAAGCAATCCCACACAGAATAGATAATTTTATAGAAACACAAAAACAAGAATGAAATAATTTTGACTAGAATATATAAAATTTAAAATGTCTTTTTCATCAGAACAAGTTGACTAGCATAACCGTTATATCAACAAAATGATAATGTTCTTAATTTATCAGTACTATACCGTCACATTCAAATCCATACATAAAATTTTAGTCACAACTTTGGCACAATCATTCATTATTAATTTCTATAATTAATTACTGAAATACTGAAGGGGAAGACACAGGGAAAATATGTTATTGGGATATGTTTCAAGTCTATATTGTAAATCTAATAAATTGTGAATCTTATTACCTACGATGCTAAATTAATAGTGTGTGGATACATTTGTAAATATTTGCTTTAACTTGACACTAATCATTAAAACGTATTTAAAACTGACTGTACGCCTATAATTAACTTATACCATATTGCTTATTTACGTACGAAATACAAGTTCAAATTAAAACGTTGGCACTGTATCTCTGTTTTCTTGTGGCACAAAATTTGTTTATTTCTGTGAAGACAGAAAAATCACTGGAAAGCATGATGTTACACTGGTCCTATACTTACCTTAACCTAAATTATCCTAAGATTTTTTTTTACTTTTTTTTTGGAAATATGTCGATTACCACAGGACTATCTATATTGATCTAGGACTAAATACGATGAGCAGTCTGGAGAGGGTGATAAAATAATTCAAATTAACTTTTATACGTTACATTTTAAACATTAACTACATACTCTCAGAATAATTTATCATAAATCCACAACAATATTAATGTTAAACAAACTTTAACAATCTTTGGCTTTGATCCCTAGACCAATATTATTTATTCGACTAGCCTATAGCTTTATTCGCTTAATTTTTCGGGTAGCCGATGCACACATTGCTTATGTGTTTCAGAGATCTTAGTTATTCAAATGTAAAATAAATTAGAAGACTATCACATTTAACAACTCTATTTTTATAAACCTAACGTCTGATTGTAATCGAAGACGACTACATGATGCACTGAATGTTCCTTCGCCTCTATCTCCGCTTTTAATGTAAGTTTCTTAAAGGATTTGATCCCATCGGTTTCGTATCGCCGCGCCGCGCTCGAGCGGCGCAACAGTTACTGTAATACCTAATTTCCAGGTCATTACGATTATTTATGTACAAATATTGTCTTTAACCCTCTCACTCTGTTCGCTAATCTAACGCTACGCTACGCTACGTCAGCGGGTCCGAGGTCCGAGGTCGATAACGCTCTACGTCTACTATACGCCGACACTCGACTAAACGTACTTTGAACATTTTATTTATTTGTGGTCAGTACTGATCATAACAAAATAAATTTAACAGATAATTCAAATACTTGACCGCTTAACTCCATAGTAAATTCGATCAGCTTAGCTAAATCCTGTTGCATACATTGTTATTATAATAATAAATTAATAATCCGTGACCAGCGAGCTCCAGTGAAGTTAAAACAAAATACCAATCGCTCGCTATAAAATAAGTGCTGTGTCATCGTCGCTGCTCACGGATTACTCACAATTTTTAACGTCAGTCGCTTACATTTTTTGACTGCCAAAATTACGCCGACCTTTCATAATCGATTACTTGACCGACCTCTCCGAACAATCAATTAAATACAGTGGAGAATAAATATAAGAATATCTAAAATACTTATAAACTCGTAACAAATGTAAACATACGTTCAGCTAGGTATCTAGTTTTGCCAATTGCTTCCCCTCTCATTTTAGAGATTCATTTTGGTCTTCGCACTCACTTGAAGAAATATATCGGAGCCAGTGTCCCGTACTGCGGCTGGAGGTAGTACGCGCGGTCGGTGTAGAGCTTGCACGCGACGGACGCCTGGCCGAGGAGCCCCGCTCAATGGATCGGCGCTTTCACGATGTGGTTCGGAGCGATGTAGTGGAAGCCGGGCAGCGGCAGCCCCGCCGTCTCCATCGTGATCCTGCAATACACCACCGCACCTTTAGCGAGCCGAACCAACTCACACTCTACTAAATAACTAAAATCATCAACTTGCTGCAACCAACAGTGTACAGGTGAATTCGAAATACAATTCCATAACTACACGAATCTTAAGTTTAAGATAACGTTTATTAGAAGAATCAGACGGTTACATTAAAAAAATGAATGCTAGAATGAATGTGATAAATCATTATGGATCGCTTGGAAATGGAATAAGAGGAAACAAATATCAGGGCAAAGTTCGAATTTCCAAAAATTATAAACATGCCATATGATGTTACCCCAATGTGAGTGGATATTCTAGGACGTAAATTAAAATGTAAAGGAAACATCTTACCGGGACATCGGATCCAGTGAGCTGAGGAGAGGTACTCGTGGGCGTTCGGCGGTTTCGGTTGGTATCACGGGAATGTGTGGTGCCTGGGTAGGCAGGAATATGGCGTGGGTTCTTGAATAGGAGGCTTTAGATTCGGTTCATTTGAGACATTACCTGCGCTTAATAAGATAACTGCGTGGACGAAGGGAAAGGAAACTAACGTACATTATTATTATTATTTTTATTAAATATGTACTTGCAACAATACACTTTTACTTAACGATTCTAGCGAGTAATATAATTCCTGAAACGATATGAAAAACGTTAATTAAGTGCCTTAAAATTAACATGATTTATAATTACAAATAAAACTGATCTCGGCGGCGAAATTACAAGTACCGTACAAACACTCCATTGGACCTCGATTTTAATTTTGCACTAGCTAATGAAAGGCAGCGTAAAGGCAAACTATTTTGCTCGGCGAATCTGTTTGCCTTTACCTCGCCCACTGGTACAAATACACAACATCTACACCTACTGTGCAAATATCAATTGAGACAAAATTCGCAGAAGTAGCACTAACTACAATGCTGTTGAATTTAGTTAAACATTAGCGTACAAATTCAAATTAAATGGCATCTGAATATACATCAAAAGTCAAAACCAAACTAAAAGCGCTTTGCCAAGTCACCTTTATTTTATAAAATAAGTTACTTAGTATAGTAGTTACTGTACCTAATACCAGTCGGTATTAGAACCAATTCTGTTTGATGTCCACGAACGGCAATATAAATTTAGACGTCGCCTGTGCTTTTAAATAAATTAAATTTATTTAATTTTTAGCAGGTACTATCGTTTGAATCAAAATCGTCTGAATAGTTTTGACGCTAGGGTGAAACAAACGGCACAAAAATATCTAACGTAAGATCAGAACCCTTCCCTTTTGCTTTCCCTTAGGTAGCCGAGTAAAAAATAACAGAAATACATTTGCGTATAAAAATAACGTGTAAAAATGTTCGATAAATAAATAATGTTCTTTTTATAATTAATTCGTTTAAATTTTACTCGTAACAAGGTTGAAATTGGCAAAGCGCTTTCATTCCCGAGTGACAGTGATGCAATCTTCGAATGGCAATGTTTACAATGTCAAGAGTCAGTAACACGACACAATATATCTACATACCTTCTAACTTTAGCTACAAGTATCAAACAAACGAGCAAAACGCTGTGTATTCTAAAACAACACAGTATTACGATTTTGTGTTTCAAACAACCTTACAATACAATGCCCATCAAAAATACTTCCCTAAAAACTTATTGCTTTACAGAAATGTTTAAAATCTATCCGACATTGTTTAATTAGTCAAAGATCTAAAAGCGAGTAATTCTGAAGTATACCTAGTTTGATGTTTTCGCTTGACACCCTGTATTTATTCAAATAGAAATATGTACAATCTTTTATACGCGAAGCATTGCATTTCCAATAGAATAGTTATAATTTAAGCATCTATGTATTTTCTACTATTGTCACGATCCCTAGTTATCGATAGTTGTCATAATTACATACGATTAAGTGTTTATCGAGGCAGTATACCAAAATTCAGTACTTTTATAATAAATATTTACCAATACTAACGCCCACGGCCGCGGCCCGAACGGTGAAAATCACGTGCTCTGACGAATTTTAATTTGTTTTGTTTTGTTAAATATATTATTATGTACTATGTACGACAATATACGAGTAGATAGTAATATTGACGTAGTGTATCAAGTAACAATATATTTACGAAAATGGAAATTGGTTATTTAGCTAATCGCAGTAGGTATGGTCAATGAAATGTTAACAAGTAATGTCGGTGAAGATTTCTCATCTTGCATTCTTACACAAACAACTCCATATCGAGCAGATATTCGATTTTTCTTGAAATAGACACATTTTAATTTTTAAATAATAGTTTTGAGTTCTGGCACAGATATTCTGGACCCTTTTGTAAATAAATGACATTAGCAATTAATGTTGAGTGTTTTTACGCGAAGCACTTTAGTATATTATTTTTTTACTATTTATAAGAAAATAATCACTCGACTAGGCAGCCCTATTTGTACCCTATGAGTACTATTAAATCCATTAGTGGATCTTAAATAAAAACGTTTGCCAATTACTTTACAACCACATTGTTATTTCGTAAATGCAACTGTGTATTTTGGTTTAAAATTAACTTATCAAGATTATGCAATACTATAGCAGACACCTCTCAAAAACGTTCCCAAAGTATTACCATGTGGTTGACCGTGACGCAATATATTTTTTTAAAGTGATTTCGGTTTTCAATGCATGTTGTAAAAGATCATTTTTTACTTTCAAACTAATCTTCCATTCATGTTTTACTGCAATAGTATTAGATAATCCGTGGTATATTACTAAGAAGCGTAAAACGATAGAACTAATTATAAAACTTACAAGCAAAAAATACGAATTGTATCGTAAAGAAACGCATCCATTGTTTATTTCATGAATGTCAGTCGTAGTCAATTAATTATAATTACATGATTATCAACTCCGTTAGTCAACTTATGAGACGTATAAATTATTTTGACACGTCTTAACCTACTCGTATAATGATTTCTGGAATTTAGTTTCGGGAAGTCCGATTTTATACACATATTTTCTATACCGTGTGGCGAACATAATAGTTCTTTTTTAGATAAATTAAATAATGACGTATTCTCGAATGATTGATGATTTAGTCAGTTCTCGTGATCTCGGTTACGTCTGATATTGGAGTGATTTAAGTCAAATAGCTCGTTAGCCTTATATGGCCCTTATCAAATCGACTACGAAAAGTCACACGTATAGTCGATTCGGTTTTAAACCTGCTAATTTCCCGCGTTGCAGATTTGACTTATGACTTAATTTGAATTTACTGTAGAAGACGCTAAAGTTGATAATTGAAAAACAATATGGTATTTTTACCTTAGAATCCGAAAACGAAAAACTAAGTTTAAAATCGAACGTCTACACCGCGGACGGCTATCCTAAACGCGACAGCCGAACTATCCTAATCCTAGCGTGCAACCGAGCCGCAACGACGAGATCCAAACCGACAACTCTAATAGGGGTTATATTTGTTCCGCTCTTTAGAGGTCTTGGCGGGGGTGTCGTCGTCGCTGCGTCGGTTGAAGGGTTTGTGGTTGCGGTGCACGCCGGTGGTCTGCACGGGCTGCTGCTGGGAGGAGCCGGCGAGCAGGTCGGTGAGGCCGCCGAGCGCGGACAGGCTGTTGAGCGCGCCGAGCGCGCCGCTCTTGGTGAGCAGCTGTGCGAGCGGGATGGCGGACGCTAGCGGGGAGGCGCTGGAGCCGGTGCCGCCGCTGCCGGACCCCTCTAGATTCGCCTTCTGAAGCTCCACACTGCGGGAGCGGGACAGGATTTGTAAAGGGTTAGGCGACCAGCGGGGCCGGCTCGACGCGATCGGATATTGGAAGGTTGAGGTTACGTGAGGTGAGGCTAGTTGTTGACGCATTTAGTGGAAAGTTCGTTTTGATCGTTCCTACCGACACAACAAATACAATCTCACAGGGCTATTTTAAAACCGAGACGATTGTAAGTTTTAGTCAATTATTTTTTATTCTCCGAAGTAGAAAAAATTGAACGCAACCTGCACTCACAAAAATTGAGAGAAAAAACGTACAAACAATAGTTACAATAAGATTATAATTATATGTGTAAAAGTTTATTTTAAAATTTGCATCCCAATGTTACGTACTTTCATACTCAACCAAAACAAAAACAGTACAAAACTTTTATCTAAGATAGTTAGTTTACCCTTAATTATTTGTTACCCTAATTTAACAACGTTATTAAGAAAAAAGTTTATTTTTAACTCATTTAAATATCAGTCTGCAACTTTGACTTTTAGTCGCTCCTTCATCTGTGGCAAATTTGTATTGCTAAACGACACAGATTCAATGACGCCTTTGAACCGACGAGACGAGACATTTCATATTTATTCATGACGCTCGAAAATTGTGTCGAAACTTTTTGTCCCAATTCTCGGCGAGACCGCTTTTATAAACTTGCAGTAACATGACAATAATTATTAATTTTCAATGAAAGTAGTGAATGTTTTCACCAACTGAACCTCACGAACATAGTAACGATCGAATTAATATAGAACTCCTTTAAAAAAGTAGAAATCGAGCCGACCCGTCAAAAGGTAAAGATAAATCAGAGGATAATCGTGGGATGTTAAAATAATTGATTCTCAGGGGCTAGGCGTGACTCAAAACGGAGAGGTAAGTTATTTGGTAGGCATAGGATAAGGCAAGTGTGTGTTTTGTGTGTGTACCCTCGTGTGACCTACTAAACTTTTGATCAATGTAACTTTTCGTCGAAGGTTTTATTCCATTATCATTTTTATTTATCAACTTTCAGGACTGTTGCTAAAAACCATAATCTAGCTTTATATGTGATTCTGAAAAGTATACTGTGTTTAGAAAGAAAAATGCAGTAACTCACAGCTAGGCAATTGACTACCGAGATAGTTTTCGTGGATAATCATTTTGACAGCTGAAGTAGGAACTGTAGGGTCTCTGTCTACCGTCATATAAGCAAAGATTCATTGTTTGTAGAAGATGTGTAAAGTGTAAGACAAATGCGTGCACACTATTTTTTCCTAAACTTTACATTTGTTATACAATCAATTATTCATTGCTAACCGTAGGAAAAATCAAAGAACTACACTTTGAACAGTTACCTTTTTTTATTAGGGTTTCGTACCCAAGCGGTAAAAACGGGACCCTATTACTAAGACTTTGCTGTCCGTCCGTCTGTCACCAGGCTGTATCTCATGAACCGTGACAGCTAGACAGTTGAAATTTTCGCAGATGATGTATTTCTGTTGCCGCTATAACAACAAATACTAAAAACAAAATAAAATTAATATTTAAGTGGGGCTCCCATACAACAAACGTGATTTTTTTGCCGTTTTTTGCGTAATGGTACGGAACCCTTGCGCAAGTCCGACTCGCACTTGGCCGGTTTTTTAATTATCCGCCTTTCATCTCGCCTAGAAACTCAGTCCTGAAAATTATATCTCATAAAACATTCGACAAAAACTCGTTCGTCAAATGATCCTCGGCCAAGCGTCGGGCCTCCCTCCTCCGTCCCCTCTCCCCCTCTCCCCGCTACCTCACCTCATGTTGATGAGATACTGAGCCAGCGCCACGGAGTCGGGGTTGCCGGAGATGGTGATGGTGCGGTCCGTGCTGCCGCCCTCGCGCTCCTCGCAGTTGGATATCCGGATCATGGCGCCCGAGATCTGCCGGATCTCGGCGATCTTGGTACCGCCCTGAGGAACATACAAGGGATTAGCAAAAGCGAACTGATGTATGAGATAATTATAATTGTTATGAATCTGGCGAGTGGCGGAAGATGGGGGAGACCTTTTAGTACGTTGTTTCTGGAACGAAATATATGGAAAACTTGGCATAATTAATGGAAGACTTTTTTCAATTGGGATATGTACCTTACGGACCGAACTTATTTTTCATTAACCCTCCCCACCCCTCCCCCCTCTACGTCACCCCCCGCACACCCGCAAAGGGCCCGAAACGCGGTTTTTCTCAATTTTTAAGAAAACCGTTCAAGATACAGAAAAAGTGTGTAGGAACGAAGTGATCCTTAATAAGTTTGGTATTAATCTTTTATACACACTATAGTGCTATCACTTATACTTTTTGTGCAATCTGTCACCAAAGATGCAATTTTTTTAGCATTTACCGTTTTTTTCTTTTTAAAGATAACTGTTCTTAAAAAAAAAACGGTATCGCTCAACTTTGTTTTATTTAAGTAAAAAGTTAATATGTTCTTTAAAACGAAGTATTATTTATTATTAAACTCCTTCATTTGACGACGCTGTGTCATTTTGAAAATACATCCTCTTTAAACATTTTTAAGCTCACCGAACATCGTTACTAACTTGACTGTGTATGAAACGGATCCTGACCGAATTTTATATAGCACAACCCGAGGGTGAACCCACGATTTTTGCCTACCACACCCATGAAAAGTTATAAGAGTGAAAGAGATAGGAATAGTAGATTTTTGCTTTTGGCGACAGTATCTCTCTACGAAGTAATGAGAAACGTGAACATTTCAAAAGTGGGTACTTAGGTACGTGTGTCTATGGACAGTATGGACTGTGGTTACTCTTTTATGCATGGTGTCTCTGTGTCTATAATTACTTTTGATATTAATTGATAAAACGTGGCTAAGCAGCACCACACACAAGCTGTTTTTTAGGGTTCCGTAGTCGGCCAACCCTTATAGTTTCGCGATCGTTAGTGCTAGAAACCTGTTATTTGGCATAGATATGTAGATCAATAATGCTCACAAAGAGGTAAAATAAAAATCACAAAAAGTAGGGTACCTCCCCTACACTTAAAGTAGGCGTTTTTTTTCTTTTGAACCCAATGGTGTGGGGTGTCGTCGGATAGGTCTTTCGAAAATAATATGGGTCTTCAACAACCATTTATTGAAGTAAATTTTTTCGGAAGTAATCGCACCGAAAGAAAAATAATGTGTGCCTCCCCCACTAACATTTGAACCATGGGTTCAAAACAAAAAATATATATATATCGTGAATGTAGAGCTGTAGAAAGACATTCAATAAAAAGTCGTTTTTGACTCATCGCTAAAACTTCCCTTCTTAGTAAAAAGACGTATGTACAAAGCGCTGCGAAGGTAGGCACCTACTCCCTTTTGCCTTTTATGTTATGTTTGTTACTTACAAATAGCCTCCAATCAAGGCAGCCTATTGTGACGGACGGGTAACTACGGAGCCCTACAATGAGCATGGCCCGACATGCTCTGTGCCTTTTTTTTTCAAATATTCAGCACTTGAACCTCTTATGGTCACGGAATTAATTCAGATATTGTCTATGATACCTATTTTGTGTGTTGTTTTACTAGCCTATATATAAGAGTGTTCCACTGCTCGGCAAAGGCCTTCCCTCTCACCGCTATTTAGTCCTGTCCAAATTGTCCAATGCACACTCCCACTTCTTTTCTAAATATGTGTCCTGCCATCTCCATTTTGGTCTTCCTCTGCCCCGAGATCCATCCTGTGGAAGTCAGTATGTGGCTAGTTCATTTATTCGGCCAACGTGCTCTGCCCAGCCCCATTTAGCCCACTTATAGCTTTGCGACCTTCATGCCCACATCCACAATACCGGTTTTGGAACGCAGTTCGGTGTATATATGAAATATGCTCGGTTGGTCGGTTCTACGAACATCCAGCATGCTGCGTTCCATTGCTCTCTGACAAACCTTGAGTCTGGACTTTTCAGTTTCAGTTTAAGACAAAGTTTATGAATAGGTAGGATAGACATTCCGACCAGTTTATTTGACAAAGAATATCTGAATTTATACCAAATTGACCTGAATATCTATTCAGGTGCTGAATTTCTTTAAAAAAAACAAGCGCACGTGTTGTCATCACGGTTTATGAGATTAAGCCTGGTGACAGACAGACGGACAGTGGAGTCTTATTAAATCACATTTAGAAACGGGTCTATCGCGAATTTATTTTGTTACCTTTATTTACCGAGGTTTCACTGGTCGTGGTCGCGGCTAACTGACGTCCCAGCAAAATGTCAAAACAGAGATTTGTGTGACTACCCCACGAAAAGTGCATTTTAAGTTTGAGGTAGACATCACATTTTCAAACCACCCACTACACATAAAAGTTAATTATTGTCAATAGTCCGACACACAACACTCACAACATCCGCGCACACATCCGAAGATAGATCTCTTGGCTTTAACTTCTGGATCACTGGTCCCCAAGTTGCCGATAAGTTAAAACCATCTTCCCTATTAACATTTCTGGGGTGCTTCTTGATTTCAATCGCTTCTCGCACAACTTGAGGATAATAATGGCGTTCAGTGGAGACAACTTTTGGTTTATGAAGCTCAATCCAGTGATTTGCGCCGCATGTAAGTAGATGTTCGGCGATCGCGGTCTTGTTTACTTGGCGATTTTTTACTGCCGCTATGTGTTCTTTCACTCTCTCTTGCACACTTCGTTTGGTTTGACCAATGTACACACTTCCGCAACTACATTCTATTTTGTAAACGCCCGGATTTTGGTACGGAATGACATCTTTTGGACTGCGTAAAAGATCTGCTACTTTGAATAACGGCTTGTATACAGCCTTGATGGAGAATTTCTTAAGTACTGCTCCTACTTTGTCCGTTATCCCTTTCACATATGGTAAGAACGCTGGTTGTCTGTTGACCTCTGGATGTCTTTCCGTTCTCTTCGGCTTGCGTTTCATCCCCCCTCGGTATCCATTATTTTCCAGTACAGCTTTGACATGCGCTAGTTCACCGTCCAGGTGCTCAGGGTCACATAAGTCATGTGCCCTGTTCACCAAGGACGTGATCACGGATTGTAGGTGCCTTGGGTGATGATGAGAGGATGCCTGTAAGTATCTGTCGGTATGCGTAGGTTTTCTGTATACAAAGAACAAAAGAAAGAAAAGAAAAGAAAGAAAAAAGAAGAAGAAGGAGAAGAAGAGAGAGTTAGAAAGAGGTCGGTCGGTACGTCGGTAAATAAAGGTAACAAAATAAATTCGCGATAGACCCGTTTCTAAATGTGATTTAATATGTGTTCAAACCGCGAAAGTTTTAAATGTTTTATAGTGGAGTCTTAGTAATAGAGTCCCGTTTTTACCCTTTGGGTACGGAACCCTAAAAAGTAACCACGGAACCATATACATTAGACACACCTAGGGAACTTTTGAAATGTTTACGTTTCCCATTCGTAGAGTGTCCTAACAGCAAAATCCAACTATCTATATCTCTTTCGCACATTACTTTTTATATGTACTATGTGGTGGTCGAAAATCGTGGGTTCACCCTGGGGTTGTGCTTTAGATATCAATTTCGGTCAGGGTCCTTTTCATACAGACAAGTGGTTAATAAGGATATTCGCTGACTAAAAATGTTTGACGAGGGTGTATTTTAAAATGGCATAAAATCGTCAAATGAAGGAGTTTAATAATAAATAATACTTCGTTTGAAAGAACATATTAACAATTTACTTAAATAAAATTGGGCGATATGATGATTATTGAGAAAAGTTATCTTAAAAAAGAAAAAACGTTAAATGCTTAAAAATTTGCATCTTTGGTGACAGATTGCACAAAAACTATAAGTGATAGCACTGTAGTGTGTATAAGAGATTAATAGCAAATTTATTAAGGATCACTTCGTTCCTACACACTTTTTCTGTATCTTGAACGGTTTCCTTAAAAATTGAGAAAAACCGCGTTTCGGGCCCTTCGCGGGGGTGTGGGGGGGACGCAGAGGGGGGAGGGATGGGGAGGGTGGATGAAAAATAACTTCGGTCCATAATCCACTTCCCAATATATCCCAATTAAAAAAAGTCATCCATTAATTATGCCATGCCGTAATTTTAGCTAATTTCCCTCAGCTATTTTTGTATAATTTCTGCATCTTTTTTTAATTATATTGATAATATAATAAAATAAATGACTGTTTTTATATTAATAATAAGATGAATCAATTGGAGTGTCGCCTTGTCACTCAAATTGCGCCGCGGCGGTTTACTATGAAACTTTCCATACAATAAAATTTTGCGAACTCTTTAACGATGACAAACAGTTTGGTGCAACCAACCCTAAATGGAGGTGTTTTATTTTGCCGGGTAGCTTAAAACACATTTAAAATATTTAACAAAGACACCTTGCCAATGATGCACCCGATGAGCTCGTTGGGCACGGTCATCTCGTGCGACTGCTGGTTGGTGGCGGGCTGGTTGCGGGACTGGTTCATACATGATTATGTTCAGTATAGAATGTATTACCTTGCCGATGATGCACCCGATGAGCTCGTTTGGCACGGTCATCTCGTGCGACTGCTGGTTGGTGGCGGGCTGGTTGCGGGACTGGTTCGACGTGCGGAGCTGCGAGCCCGCCAACGCTGCCAGTGCTGCGTTCATACATAAACATTATTGAGATTATGAGCACCATTTTAAAATCACATTCTTGAGTACTTTCGTAGTTTATTTAGTAGTTGTTTAGGTATGGGCTGTCTCTGTGAGACATGCAATCATATAAACAGTTCGATACAAAATTAGGTAACCTATAAAACTATTTGAGAATTGTTATTTATTTCATTTTATTTATACGGACAATCTTACACAAATCGAAGTAGTCCCACAGTAAGCTCAATAAGGCTTGTGTTATGGGTACTAGACGACGATAATTATATATAAATAGAAAACATCCATAACTCAGGAACAAATATTTGTGACAAACACACAAATAAATGCCATTACCAGGATTCGAACCCGGGACCCAAAAAGTTTGATGTTCAAATATATTTTACTTTAAAAAAAGAAAGGGGAGTCTAGGAACCAATATCTTTTAAACACTTATTATTGCGCAGGAATAAGATTAATTATTTCTTTAAACTACAGTTTTGTTAGTTAATGTGTGTACGATTGAACTTTAATGTTACAGAAAAAATACTAACTACTTATTGAGAGGTATTTGTACAGGTGGAATATCACCCTAAGAAACACATTGCAAGCTGCATTCCATTATTAGCATATTTACAATCAATAACGTAAAGTTAAAAGAAATCTGACTTATTCGTAGCAGTTGTCTGAAATGTGAATATTGATAAACTAACATAATAGGGATCCATAGTTAAAGCTCAATCCGAAAAGTCAGATTACCAATTTCAGTTGGGTACCTATATGGTCAGTTCCGTTAAAATTGTTAAGGTTTTAGTTTTGCTACTGTACTCTAGCTACAAATTAAAAGGGACGTCAAAATTAGCGATTAATAAAATGTGATTATTAAATCTGTAGCTTATAGTTCCGGATCATGTTACAATTTAATTAGAAAATAATAAAGATTTTAGTTTAACATTTATTTGACAAAACAATATTAAGATATAATTATAGTATGAGAAAAAATTCTCACGAGAATAAATCAATCAATTAACTGTTGAACAGATATACAGAAAGACGATGTCATCAAAACGTCATTTTTGCCTTTCACGCAAGCCGTCAAAATCAAAACTGTAAGCCACCGATGAAGAAATAAGATTAAAAATAAAAAGGTAAAAATCGGGAATACGTGCTTTTGCCTATACCTGCCGGGTTGAGGCCCCCGGTGTTGGTGGGCGCGAGGCCTCCCAGCCCCAGCGCCGCGAGGCCAGCAAGCGGCGACTTGGCTAGGCCTCCCATCTAAAAGACAACATAAAACTATTCAAGAGTCATTTTAGGATGATAATACATTCATTCACGAAGTCGCTCCCAACTTTTTGTCGCTCCTAACAAATGACGATAGTGCTCAGAATCCGAGACGGGGTCATTAGCTCATGTGTACGGTACTCAAAAAAATTACAAGTTTCTTAGGCAGACAAAATAAAAAAATGCCTAAGAACGGAGACAACCGGAGTGTCTACGACTGCATCGAAGACTGGAGTGACAAGAAGCGAGGCGCAACTTTGTGAATATCGCGAGAACTCTTAAGCCACCATTGTCATCATTCCAACTTTTAGCAATATTCTTACATCGCAGAACTTGAAATGACAGTCAAACACCGTCTACACAATTATTAAATGGAAGTGAGGTTGATGGCGCTTGCAGTGCTCGCGGTCGTATAGTTTTATCGCAAAATTTGCAGCAAAACGTTTTCATTTCAGCTCCAGCTGCTTGTTTTTCTTCTCTGACATTGCCGGGATGGGATCGCTGGATAGGGTTACCTGGGTAAGAATCTTGAATAACTTAATCTAAGATAATTCGCAAGACAAATTCACACTACTTTATTTAAAAAAAAAACGTTCAACTTGCGAATTTCCTTAGCACGAGCATGAATCCACTTCGCGAGTTCTTGAATGGTGCTGCCCAACTAAAATGCACCTTTAAAAGTTTCTGTTAATTTAAAAACCTGCAATTGAACTCTATGAACACTATACGAGTCACGTTAGCCATGCGATACCATGGTTAATCAACGGTAAATATCGCAATTAAACAGAAAAATTAAAACAATATTCGGAGGAGGCAAAGGCAAAAAAATAAGGAGAGGTGCAAGTACGGGAGTGGTCGAAAACTTTTCGGCAACGATGCACTGTGCGTGAGTTTTCAGTATGAGGGTACCTCGGCGATGCCAGAAAACAAACAGATAAAGCTTTGCGAATGTGTTTGTTTCTAAATGATCCGTTTGTCACGTTCGATGAGTGTGCTTAATAAATTAATGTGATACAGCTATTTCTAAGGACCAGCGCTTATGGATACGGGGTCTAAATAAAAAATAAAAAACATTCGTTTGAAACGTGCACTTAAGATAAGGGGATCGACATGAGTCACAAGCGTAAGGGAGATTACAACGCAAAATAAAATTCATACCTACATTCCACATCACCGGGGTCTAGTCTATGTATTTACATTGTTAATAATCTGCAACTAAAGGGGATTCGACACCACACATCCAAACCAATTTAAGGGATTCTGGGGCAGCACCAATCACATAATGTCACTCCGTAATCACACAACCCCATAGAGATACATTTGCAATTATAATCAGAACTTTTAGGGTCTAATTACGCCGCAAATTTATATGCCACAATTACACGGATTTTTACAACATTCGCTAACATTTTTCTGTACCGTACATACAGAAAATTTCCTACAATCTTAAGCTAATGGTGAAGAAAAAGGTTAGAAAATGTTGGGCCGAGAGTCGTTTCGGGAGCGGGGTCTACCACAAGAAACGTCCAATCGAGCATTCCGAAAGTTCAAGTTTCAGTTCTACAAGGTTTAGAGAGATGCGGCAGAAATACCTGGTGTTGCAGCTCATCGCCACAAGTTACATTCGGAACAATCAGAAAAATAATAATGTTTTTTTTTTGGATCGTCCTTCGAATTCGTCGTGGAGATAAATCTGTTACATATGACCAGGTGTAATTTTAAGAAACCAAATCCGACCACCAGATTTGGTCGATTACTATAATCTTAAATTTAGTTTGCAGCTGAAATCATACACTTAAAATCGTCGATTGTGCCATATCAAGACATCTGGGACCATGGAATAATACCCTAATAATGATGTCCTAGTTCTACAGTCTACACATTACACCACAAGTTTTCGCGTGATTTTACACTAGGTACAATACTGAGGTATCTCATTGTCAACTCTGGTATCTGAATCCAACAGTAACACAATCAAATCTGGTGGATCGTGAACGGTCCCTCGGCGTGGGGTGGGGGGGTCTCTATGAGGTGGTGGGTGTAGGCTCGGCGGACGGTGACAGCACACTCACTAGGTGGTGTTCGTGCAGCTGCGGCGCGGGCAGCAGGTGGTGCGGCGGCAGCGCGCCCACCAGCGGCGGCTTCACCTCCAGCAGGGGGAACATCGGCGCGCACACCGCCTGCGCACCCAGCTATTAACCCGAGGCCAGTAACCGACAAGTGGCGCGTGGCGGCCCTGACCACGACACAACCATCCCATCACGGCAAACGCGTCCCCCGACCCGATCCCCGATGGTATATGCGATGCCCCTCCGACGGTAACATAATAACTAACGACTTTCCCCTTCGAGACAAGCACACGTCCCCAATACGCGACCGTTCCGTTCATATACGGAAGCAGTATTTTTCACCTCAGCAGCCCGAACAAGCCTAGGTGCCTGCGAAAAAACAGTGACGAAAGTGCTCCCTGGAGTGAATTGATATTTCTAGAAGCTTTCGTCATAATGATGATGCCTTTCATTAACTTTACTTGATGTTGAATTTTTTTAACCTTTAGGCGGTCGTCACACTGCTCCGCATCTCACAGCGGCGTCCGTTGATGCGTTTTTTAACTTTGTATGTAGAATCTTGATTTTGTATAGAAAAATCGCATGTTATGACACACTGGCTCCGCCTCGACGCGCGGAGTAGCGAGCCGCACGACGACTCGCGCGCTCGGACGGAGACGCGGTGCGTGCCGCAGGGTATGTCACACCGAGCTCTGCAGTGCCGTACGGATTTTAGTGCAAGAATAACGTAGACGCAATGAATATCGACGTCGATAAGTTTATTTTTGAAATTGAAAGACGTCCAAAGTTACTTATTGGAAATATTGTTTTTATTTAATTCCAAATCTATTTAGTTTTATAGTATCGGTTTTAATTCTTATAAAAGTATAATTAAAGATTGAAGTAGTAGATTATTACTTACTTTCGACGTTCTATTACGGGCTACGGCGAAAGAAAAGCTTTGGCGTCCGGAGCTGCGATGCGCGACGTCCCGCGTTACTTCCGTCTCGCGTTCATTTCACATTCGAATTCGAACGTTAAGGTGAAGACAGTTCCTATTTGTCCATAAAATGGAAACGGAACTTATTCGGAACGCTGCGGTGATACTTTCAGTTTGGTTTTTGTACAATCGAGTCATAAAACGCAGAAGACACTGGGTACATCCCTATTTACAAACCAGACCTATAAATGGGTGCCAAAGGAATAAGCCAAAGCTTTTCTTTCGCCGTAGCCCGTAATAGAACGTCGAAAATTTGTGTCCGCGCCAGTAATAATCACTCCAATTTTGCTTAGCAAATAATCAAATGACGCGGTTGACATACGGGTGCAATTAACATTTTTTTCTTCGTGTTGCCTTAAATCTTGGTAATCTCTAGCAAAAGACCCATTTATAGGTCTGGTTTGTAAATAGGGATGTACCCAGTGTCTTCTGCGTTTTATGATTCGATTGTACAAAAACCAAACTGAAAGTATCACCGCAGCGTTCCGAATAAGTTCCGTTTCCATTTTATCGACAAATAGGAACTGTCTTCACTTTAACGTTCGAATTCGAATGTGAAATGAACGCGAGACGGAAGTAACGCGGGACGTCGCGCATCGTAGCTCCGAACGGAGATGCAGAGAAAACTCGGACGTTGGTGCGTTGTCTCCGCATGCGAGTCCGTTGCTCCGCGTCTCGCAACGAGACGCGGGGGCAGTGTGACAACCACCTTCATATGTTCTCACTACTGAGGTGAAAAGTTGTATGTGTAACACGAGAGCAAAGTTATTTTACATTTCGTGTTTTTGACGATCAACAATCAACACTCGCAAGAAAAACCAACTTTCCTCTCTTGTTGCACAAATAACTATTACAATTTTCGATTGCTGACCGTAGATCTAAACAGGCGTGACCCACACAGAATAAGGCGACTCACGAAGAATTTAAATTGCCACGCGAAGCAGTTTAATCTGTGTAGATGTGCCTCTCGCGAGGTATTGCGGCCGTACGTGCGTGTCTTGGGCGAGAAATAACTACAGACCGAGCTGCTTCGCGCAATCTATATTATGGAAGTTATTTACAACTATAACGATTCCAATTACGGTGTCAAATTTAGATAGCGCTACCATACACTTTGTTTTCATCTTTTTTTCGAAATTTCAAGGGGTGCATTTTGGAGTATTATTATTTGTACTAATGGTAAACCTCACATTTATGAGTAGAATTATTTGTACTAATGGTAAATTACGAATATGGTAGGTCAATATTAAAAAACCGACAAATGTAGAACCAAAAAAAATGAATTAGGTATGTACATACACATCACAATCGTCATTTATTTAAATGTAAATTATAGTCCCCAGATCAAAGAGATTTGTGGGATTTGAATCTCTAATACGATTTACAGATCTTCAGGGCAAAATTTTACGATTTCGTCGAATTCGCTTAAAACTCTGACTTGTACATGTACATATCGTCTTCACTCATTGCACCGGATACGTAGTATTTCCGGACCTAATTTGAAGTAATAAGTCATGTCAACATTTCATTGCACGTTTGAGAAAATGATATTTATTTTACTATTACTATTTAACTAATACTACGTATCCGGTGCCATTGCACCGGACTCACTCATTAGTGAAGATGATATGTAAAGAAATTTCATACGGCGTCAAACACGCGTAGATATGTTTTTAATCGTTTTGGAGGCAATGTTGAAAAAGTTTCATTCTGTTATTCTAGTTTATTGGATTTTTTGTGCGTTGTTA
This sequence comes from Cydia strobilella, assembly GCF_947568885.1. Taxonomy (NCBI): domain Eukaryota; kingdom Metazoa; phylum Arthropoda; class Insecta; order Lepidoptera; family Tortricidae; genus Cydia; species Cydia strobilella. Next base: position 7,521,758 of record NC_086048.1, read on the forward strand.
ATAGTGCTATTTAATGAGTTCAGACGAAAACATGAAATGAATTTTTAATTGTACTCCTACAAAATTGAGAGCGGAAGCAGAATTTACTTAAAATAACTTGCTGTCGCCAAAATCTTTATTAGAAAGTTTTTGTGGCATATTTGAGAGAACTGAATTTAACTATATATATATATCCCATGCTTATGGCAACGATGTATGTGAAACATAATATCAACATATTTATTTCATTGCATGATTGAGAAAAGCATTATACATCAGCGTGAAAAGGGGTTGTCGTCCCAGCCTTTGTAGTAATGTACTAATAAATATTGTCCGTCTCAACTCAAATCATGTGTATGTTTTAGCTAACGTATCAATGATTATTATTTTATATGATAGTACGGGCGGCGACCGTTTGATCTACTACGTCATCAGATACAACGATAAGCCTAATGGCACACGTTAAAAAAAAGTGATGCTAAGTTTGGAAAAAATAGTAAAGTTTCCGTAAAAATACGATGGTAAAGGATTATTTCATTTATCACTACATCTGTAATGGTAACCATTCATAGATACTTCAAATTTGTACATAGGTATTCCTTTAAACCTATTTTATATGGAAGGAATGAACTTACGTCTTGTGCAGGCACGGCATAGTTTCCTTGGATGGTGTAAGCCTGCCCTCCCGCCAGGATGACCGGCCCGGCCACGTTGGGCTTTGGTCTGTATGGGATTGTGGCACCTTTAGGCGGACTCTGAAAATATAGAATTAGGTCAAATTTTAAATTTTTATACCTAATTAATGTGGACAGAACGTTACAAAAACAAATAATTTTAAGTATGCTTAAATCATAACATCTAATGATCTGGCCATTGGGATCATGTTTCGTTTTTTTACATTAAAAGAATGGTATTTTTTCGACACCTAGAATAATTTTCGTTGACATATTAGTTATGACCATTGAGTCAGTTTTGATTGTCATATTGAGAAAAAATACCGTTAGAAACTAACGTACGTTTTGTATGTTCGGGTGTTTCCTTAGCTCTTTCAGACAAATTGAGAGGGGTGATTACATTTAACTGTCAATTTTAGCACATGCAACTAAACTTCATTTTAACCTTATACAGGCTTACAGTACCTACCCTCCATACCTTACAACCCCAGCCCTAGACAATGTCAAGTTAAAGTCACAGGGTTATTTTACTTTTGGATACATTTTGTATGAAATCATGTTAAGTTATCAAATTTCAAGTTTTGTGGTCTGAAAGGTTTTCAACTAACCTCTAACATGACGCAGCAGATGTGATAAATGCATTGCGTGATGGCGTCGCACGTCCCGCTGATCGTCACGGCTCTTTCTGTTGAGTTCGGCAGCATTTCACTCGCCACCTGCCGATACAAACAAATAAATCAGTGATTTTATTAACAGAACAACTTAATACAGGCATACACTGTATATGCACTTACTATTATATATTGTAATATGCACTACATAATTAGATCGTCTGCATGTACAAATCGCTATTACAATCATCTTATAAAGTTAATCATTTAAAATGTAGTTACTCACTTGAAATCTATTGTTGTCTCGATGTTAATTTGAGGCATTTTCTATGAAAAGGGACCTTATTGTCGATGGCGCTTACGCCGCACAGCGTCGCGCAGCATTGTATTTATATCGGAGCATCGTTAATAATGGCGTAAGCGCCGTCGACAATAAGTTCCCTTTTTATAAAAATACCACATTTAAATTTTTAGACCAATTGTATTAGAGCCTTCTTTTATATGACTTTTTTGACGTCGTGATTACGTAATACAGCGTACTATCGATATATATTGGACTTTATAGCGGCAAAAGAACAACGGTAATTCTTGTTTTTTTTTATTCCAGATACTAAAATTCGATTGCCCTAATTCGTCCGACTGAAAGTTTAGTACAAAAGCCAGGATGATTGGGTAGTAAATTAGTAATCACTTTATGTTTTAACCGTTTTCGTTCATTCACCCGGGAAGGCGAAAATTTTCTTTTCCGTTTGCGGTTACTAGTCTAAAGAACTGAGCCCTATTGAGATACCAGTTTATGCCAAATTCTTTTCTCTCGTTTTTGTGGAACGAAATAATATAACGGTTTTGGAACGATATTAACAGGTATTTCAATACCGGTTCCGAGCCCTGTTTTTAATATTCCAAAAGCCAATTATATCCACAGTATCATCAACGACACAGTTGACTGGCCTTTCGTAACGTGGCCTTATTGGAACGTTTGAAATAAATAAATGACCAGTGTGTGGTCAGCACGAACATACCTGGGTGAATCGACTTTTAGAACATTCCCCATTTTTCAACGTGTTCCACTAAATAGCAAATATTAGAAATACTAATCGATTGTTTACAATGTTGCCTACATGTTTGGTAAGTTAGTTAATTAGGACAACACTTCAATGTATAAGTTTACTAAAAATACATTTTATTTAAATAATTTTTAAATGGTTACGCAGCATACCACGCAGTCCCCAAATTTCGTATTAAAAATGTACATTTTCTCCTGCGTTACCTACCGTTTCTTTTTGAGAATGTAATTATTTGATCTAAATATAACACTGTGTAATTATCATGAACCAAAAATCGTCTGGTAAGTTTTGATATCGTAAAAGAATAAGGTCTACAAATGGTCTGTTTAGTTCAGTGTGATTCCGCGGCCAGCTTTCTGACACAGCGGGGTTGCGAAATGCATCGCAGCCAATTTGTGATTTTTAGTTTTTTAATTTCAATACTTCACCTGTATGTTAGCGCCGGTGACGTCCCGGATCTCCTTGATCTTGGAGCCGCCCTTGCCGATGAGCGAGCCGCACTGCGACGCGGGCACGATGAGCCGCAGCGTGATGGGCGCGCGGGACCCGCCGCCGCCGCCTTCATTGAACTGAGAGCACCACTGGAATAGAAAAAAAATATGTTTTTTCTTAAACATGCTCGGAAATGGTCGCATTTTGTATGTAAATCGAAAACGCAGTGCCTAATTTTTATCCCAGCGATGACAACGCACGGCCCTCCCGCGCCCGGCGCGGACGCAGTGGGTAAAGATGAAATTCGTATGATTCATTTTACTCCTAGGAGTAAAATAACCGATACAAATTCCAATTCTGTCCGCTGCGCGCCGGGCGCGCGGTGCCGCCACCGGGGGCGCGGTGCGCACAACTACGCGGAACGAACGTGTACATAGCGTATGCCAAATTCGCTAAATATATTATATATTTCACTATTTCCTTACATGTTTGAGAAAAGCACTATGTATACCTCGGTGGAAACAGGCATTTTCTGACTCAGACCTTTTGCCATGGCATCTAGGCACCTCGTCAGAAAATGCCTTTTTTCCATCCCTCGGCAACAATGTACTATACCTGTCTCTAGTTTTGTTCTACGGGATTTGGGACATTCCAAAAATAAAAACAAGAATTTGACACTATTCGTAGGATTGACAAGTAAAACCTATGCTGACGCCATCTGTAAAATACTTCGACCGGCCAAGCCAACCCCATTTCCTCAGTAGAATTGAAAATTTTCTATGGGTAACCATTCGCGCCAATATAATTTGGCGTCCTATTCTACCGACCAAAATGGCGTATAAAATCATCATCGTCATCACATGTAGAGGAGGGGTCAGATTTTGGGTGCGTGTGCACAAATTTACTGTGACGAACTGGATTCCTCGAATCCACGGGAGAGTTTCTGATCCTCCCTTCTCGGGAATTTAAGTGACACTGCGGCGAACGTGAACAAAAAGTGTGCAAAGGTGCTTTGCGGCAGGATAAATGAGTTTTTAATTTGCTATTTAATTTGTGTCCGATCCTAGTTGTGTTGATTGTGTTGTGGTTTTTACTGCAATGCAACTTTTATTAATTCAAAAACAGAATGCTATACATATACAATGATGAAATAATATTTAAGTGCAGTATCCTTCAAGGAATATAGTCATTATACAAACAATGCTATATGTTATTAGAGTAATGCAAGTTTATCTCTGAACCTTGGAAGATCGAGTGAGTGATCTAAGAGTTTATCAGTATCTGTTGAATAACACACAATAGATATGGAAAATCCATTAAGAAATAAATAACCTATTGAAATTAGTTGTACAAATAAGTATGTAGGTCATGCACACATACATATTTAATGACTATTATTTCACCTGAATTATCAATACAGGGAAACCACTTTATTTCACCTGAATGCCTGAGATTTTGCGAGATAATGGATGCTAGGCCGTCAACTGTACAGTCGAGTTCACAAACATCTATACAGGCCACTGTTCCAAAAATATATTTACACGCCTCTTAAGACATTGACAAAATAAGGTCGTGTCAATATTTTTTTTTTAATGTTGGCTAGTAAAGATGTTTGTGAATTAGATCTTATAAGAGTAATAATAACTATAGTTTTAAAATGTCATTTGTATAGTTTTAGTTTCGTGACGCATTTGGTTGCAAGTAACTTCAATTGTGAAATGTGTGTGTGTTGTGAAATGGCCTTATTTGGATCTGTTCGCAAGTGGTAAATTGATTGAATTGGGTTAAAAAAATATTCATCTTACAATAATCATTCTGTATTATTCCCGTATTTCCCGGGCATTACTACGAAATCATCGACGTTTATTTTTATGTAATTATCTCATCCCTGCATTGTAATATGCCTAAATTGAAGAATAAAGACTTTCACATCTTAACAACTTTAGGGGCATTCCACAAAAAGGTGTACTTTGTCGAGGACGAAACGCGTATGGCAGATACCTTAATAACCTGTATTATATACCATTGAATTTAGCTAAGTTATCAACCGTTATCACGCCAAATATGGGTTTCTTGGCTTTATCAGAAGTTTTAAAAAGAAATAGCGTCACGTACTCAACACTTTTCTGGAACTTTACGAGGACAAAATCGCGGGAGGCTACGCGGGATGTAGCATAGATCTTAAATATCTCAATATAGAAGAGTGTTAATTTACCTCTTCAAATTTCTTGCATATGAGTGTGAAGGCTTTGAATATAGCGCTTGTGTTGCCGGTGACTGTGACGATGCGCTCTGGGCACGATCCATCTGATATATTGATTTTCGCTCCTGACTGAAAATACAAAAACGTTTATGTTAACTTCAAGCCCTAATTTTTGTTCTTGTTTTAATTTGAAAATTAGTATAATAATGACATTGGGTTCACATTAAAATCTTATTGGTATATGTGTATGTGATCTTCTTGTATTATTCGTGCGAGTGAGTTTTATATATCTAAAATTCCAACAGAAATTCTGAAAGAATGGTCCATGGTTATTACACATGAAGCATAAGGACCCTTCTCTGATGAAAAGCCACATATTATTCATTTTGCGAAAAACGCAGTACTGTACTTAAATTATATGAACTGAATGATAACTTATAAACATATCAAGCTCCATACTGTATACTTAGAAAAAAAAAAACAACTTACTTCTTCTCTAAACCTTTTGACAATTTCGCCCTTTTTCCCAATAATACTGCCAACTTCCTGTAAAAACCAAACATTCAATGGTTAGTTATAAATTCATTACAATCTTGACAAGCATGGTTTTCGCTTAATGTTTTTAATGTTAAAAGCTAACATAATGAATGTGTTGGTCAAGCAAAACTTGTCAGTAGAAAAAAGCGGCAAATTTAAAAAATGTAGGCGCGAAGAGTTATCGTCCCATAGAAAATTTGAATTTCGCGCCTTTATCTACTGACATGATTTGTTTGACCAACTATAACTGCATTTTTGTCCAGAGTTAATAATTTATAATAGCTACAAAGGAAGACGAGGGCGTCTCAAAAACTACTAGCCAAGGCTGTATATTAATAATTATTGAATAATTTCCAAAACTCAACTGAAAACGTCCCCACAATTGGCTAACTATTGTGCAACGAACGCACCCGTAATTAATGCAGACGCAATAAGATTTATAGCATAAAAGATTTCCTGTGCCAATAATAGCGCGCCGTCGGACATTTCTTTACTGCAATAATAGCACGGGGATACATCACTGCTAGGTTGTCGTTGGCCTGACTCCTGCAGTATGTGAACAATGCTGATGCACTAGGCGTCAATGCACTGACTGCAGACACAAATAGCGAAGCTGATAGATGTTGCAAGCAGGGAGCAAAGAACTCTACCTACATTAATTATACACTGGTGCGACTGTAATTAAAAACCCGGCTTATCACAACCATTATAATGCAAACACATGTGGATTTTAAAAGTACAAATGTGCATTGTCTTTAACTTGAGCATTTTGCTTGGGACATATGGTCTGTGCACACAGGCTGGTCACCATGTGTTTACATTAGACATAATTTATGTCATGTCAAGCGCAATGCTCACTATTAAGCACGTAATATATCATCAAGTTGTGCTTGTTTTGCATTAAAATGCTGACAAACAGTCTTACATTAATTTCTTCACATGCACACGCACAAACAAAGCAATCTATTGAGGAAGTGCATGCTGCCACAAGAAGAGCATTAGATGTCGTAGACATAAATTAGAAAAAGGTACAAATCGATAAGTTTTATCAACTGAGCAACTGCCAATAGCTGGACAGGTGCCAAATGTACTTTGTATTGGATTACAGCCAATTAAAAGCACCTAGATGTACGAGTTATACCTCTATCTTAACATCAATATGTCTCGCATGTCACAGCAATCTAGTTGCATCTAGGTGTGCTAAATCAGTGCAACTGTTAGGCAATCTAGCCAGTACTCTACTATACTAATCAAGTCAGATGTACAGTCAACAAAATAGACTTCTGAGCCACCATGGGAGTACATCACATTCGAATTATAAGTCGTATCCCAGGTGGTTGGTAAGAAACTTACTAAAAATAATACAAAGCAGCTTCATGCAGCCTAGCCTTCTGCAAGACTGTAGCTGTAGCTGACTATAAAAACTTCTTACCAACTGGCTCAGTTTAATGCACCTATATAAATCCAATTGTAAGAAATATCTTACTGGTTCTTAATTAGACACACTGTTCCTTTTTGTTGACTGCATATTGCATATTTTTGTTGATTGTCAATTAAGCGCAAGAAAGTTATAACTTGGGACAGAAAATTTTGACTAGTATTTAAACCAAACCCCATTATCAATGTTGCAAATCATTGAAAATGTTGGCAATAAACCATAACTTACCTTTTAACTTAAATTCATAATAAACAGAGCTGCGTAAAAAAAATTAAAATAACCTGACTTTGACACCCATTCCCAACTTTACCCAATGTTTTTTTAAATAAAAATATAACTTATTCCTGCAGCGGTAGCACTGTCACATTTTTATTGCTTGTCACCATGTCTGTCATGCTTTAACAAGTATGTAAGTGCGAAAGTGACGGGCATAGCAACAGGCGATAAAAATGGAACCATGCTGCGCCCGCTGCATGATGATTTACTAAATGCCCATGTTTCAAATTTAGTGGAATTACGATTTAATGCTAGTTAAGGTAAAGTTATATACTTAAGGCGAATTTTTGCCAAATTACTTTTAGCGAACTGCAAGATTGACACCGGGTTTTGATTTAAACCTACATAATATGAGATCACCAAAATGCCCGAGTATTAACACACTAATTGATTGACATTAATATGAAAGCCTAGACGTAGGCAAGCCGTTACGGGTAGCAAACAGGATCTGGTGTCAAGCATCCCTACAAGTGCACTTCCCTAACAAGATTTGTATGACCAAGGTCATATTAGATTACCATATATTGAAAACATGTACAACTCTTTTGGAAATAATCAAATTAACATAGTGGCCATTCTTAGCAGTGATATAACGTTTTTATTACATGGAGTGTACAAAACATCTTGCTAATTTAGTTTGTAGAAAATTCATATTACTGGCTGTATGAACAAATGTGTATATATTTTTCCGTTTTTAATTATGTTGCATACAACTTTTAAATGTCTTTATTAGAATAAAGACCCGGACACCCGGAATGCAGCATGGTGGCACTCAAGCCAAATTACTGGGTGCACTGGACCATCCAAGTGTCACATTATTGAGTTATAATTTACATAGCCATATTAATTAAAATAATACAAATAAAAATATTTATTAAGATAATTTCATTTGATCCCTAGTTATTTGAAATCTGACCATATAGAAGAACTAGACTGACTGACTTCATCTCTATAGTAACTAGACTGACTCCTTATTCCATAAGTACTCTCATATTAACTTTTATTCTCATTTCACTTTGTAAGGGAATGATTATGGAGAATAAAATTGATACTATATATCAATCATGATTATAAATAAGCCATTTGTATGCCAAATTCATAATTTGTTTTTAGTAATTTTTGTGTGTTATATTATATCCAAATAATTTTCACATATTCTAGTAAAGTATTTTGTGTAAACAATTTATATTTTTAAGGTTTAAATTACTGTCTGTAATATAGAATTAGATATCAGAATCATTCTGTATATTATATACGGCGGTGTTAGAGCTAGCTTTATTTGACGTTCATAAGCGCATTGTAATATGCCTACTAGAACAATAAACTATCCTTATCTTTCTAATTATCTGTACCTACTAGTGTGTAAACATCAGAGGGAAGGTTTAAGCACATTCAATGGACATTGAGAAGGAAAACAATAGGATAGTTATTAGCATGCAGGACTGTGTGACTACTTATCTAGGCCATATACAATGATAGATTATTGTTATGTACCTCAGCTTTCCTTGACTTTATACTTTTACAATGAGAATATATGAAAATATCCATGACTTTCTAATGCACATGAATTAGTATGTATAAACAGTTTACCGGAAATTAAATTCAAAACTTTGCAGGTTTTGATATATCATCCTAATCACAATGGAGGTGTCTTGTATCAGTCATCCGTGATACTAATTGGAATAATGCTGAGGCACATAACTTTAATCCTAGTTCTGTACTATCACCGCAAACAAGTAGTAATTTAGAAGAAGGTAAAGTGAACACTCACAATATTTATATTGAAAGATGCCAAATTGTAACAAGTTGTAGGTTTCTCTTACCTTCCCCTGCATAATCAGTCTGATGGTGAGGGTGACTTTTGAGTCCTCCTCATGGAGAGCGGGGGCTTTCTCCAGTTCCATGCTGGAAGTGTCCGTGTCGCGCGGAATAGTGGCGGCGGGGCTACGTGTGGGCAGACAGGGGGCACTCCACTCAATCTAATGGCTGGGACTCGGGGGCTCTTGGCACGCACTGCAGGCAAGGTAAGCTGGAAAACAGGCGTACATCTCAAAAGGGACGTCCGGACTCGAGCTCACTAAAGGTATAGGACATGGGCACTCCTCCTCGATCAAAAGCGAAGCTGATTACCGAATATTTATTTACAGTGACAGTCTGCAAGCGTAACGGAATGAGGGCGGCGAATGAGGATCAAGACACTATTATAAACTAACTGGTCCCGGACCGGATTCTGCGGCTGTAATGCGAGTCGGCGGTCGGCGCGCTCCGGCCGCCGGAACCGTTACTTGAACTCGGCGCGTTCGCGACATAACCTCCGCGGCGCGCCTCATGGCTAGCCGAGTGCCGACCGGGTTATCGATCCCGCACTTCCCAAACAAATTCCTGAGAGGTAGCGCATTGACACTTTTCTTACCTCATTAAGTGTTCCACAGCTCAACAACAACATAACAAGTCTTAAATCTAATGTATATCACCAAGACGTGTATAAAATCACACTTATCACAATTTTCTTTGTCACTATAATTATAAAATTAAATAAAAGCCGACGCAGATGACGCGTCGGTCTGAAGCTTGTCTTGTAATGCGTTATGCGTAGCCGTAATGCCAATGCCAAAATGCCAAACGAAACCGCTTCGGTCGCACCATGGTCGCAATTTTATCGCCTGTCACGTTCTAACAAGTAAGTAAGTGCGAAAGTGACAGGCGATAAAAATGCACCATGCTGCCAGAGACAATAGAAAAATGTCGCAACTGGCGCGCCTCTGGCGGAGAGCAGATTACTTATTTTTGACAGTCAAACGTCATCTCGGATCTCGGTCGGTAAAGCAGAGGGCCTACCGCGAACCATGTTCGACGTGTTGCCTCTCTGTTGCACTTGTAAATTCGTACGTAAGTGAGAAAGGGAGGTAACACGTCGAGCGTGGGTCGCGGTAGGCCCTCAGTTTTTATCGTGGCGTTTTTGCTTGTATGCGAGTTTGGGGTTAAATATATCTGTGGCTGATCTGTGGTTGTAATATTGGCGGGAAAAAATAGTTAGAGAAGTAAAAAGTTCGTAATATATCAAAATGATAAAATATCGAAATCTGTAGTAATCGGGTGTTGAATAAATCGGGTACCTATGTTTTGTTTGATGCATTAAATGGATAGTGAAAGATTCCAGTTTTGAGGCGAATTTTGAAACATCACAAGAATTAAAATTTAAAAATAAAAGTAGCTCTATTAGTGTGGCAAGCGTATTTACCTACCTGACAATAATTTATGACAAGTTCTAAAAACCTTTCATCATTATAAAAATTATGCGCATAATTTTTATTAAAGTGTCTTGAGACTTCAGTCTAAAAACTGTCTTGAGAGCAACGTCAACTCGCATTTTAACATTCTTTTTGATAGAAAAAAAGAACGTCTTACACGGCTTTATTAAATTCGGAGTGCTTTGTCCCATGCAAATCGGTTCATCGATTTTATTGTTACTGATGAAACGTGGTGAGAGAAAGGGGTTTACGGAGCTAAATTAAATTTTGTATAGGTACAGTACATACAGGTAAGACGTGAAAGGAAGTTCAGGAATTAATATAGGTATTAATCTACTTGTAAAACTATCTATTATTATTATCTATCTATTACAGTCAGGCAAAAAAGAGTAGAAATTAAAAATTGGCAACACTGTAGTGTCGTCCCGTTTTTCTTAGATTGATTTGAAAGGAACGACAATACAGGCCACTTTTTAATTTCTACTCTTTTTTGCCAGACTGTAAGACTGTAACTATTAATCTAGCTAGTCTTATGGTACCTACCTAGGTATTTAATAGTACATTATTGTCGAGGCTCGGAAGTAGCTACTTGCAGGCTGAGGATTCGTTTTAAACGGACGACCTTGGGAGTCCGTTTAATTGAATCCGAAGCCAGCAAGTAGCCTTCCAGCCGAGTCATATATAGTGCTTTTCTCAAAAATGGCGCAATAAATGCAAATATAATAGAAATATTTTACAGAAGCAACGTTCTTATGTATATATTTTCACAGAAAAAAGTAAAAAGATTTGCTTTGCCGCCGTTTTATTTTTTTAATTAAAAATGGAAGTGTATTTTTCTGCTGAAAATACGCCAACCTATTTGAGACACCTAAATAGTCGCGGTACCAACATTATAATAATAAGTACTGATCATCTGTTTGGCTGTTTAATGGACCTATGCCTTCATTTGATATGGCCACTTCAACTTTTAAAAAGTTTGGAACTCGACAAATAACGGAATTCGTATGCAACATTGCAGTCCCGAAATCGAGACTGCAATGTTTATAACTTTTTAATTTTTTGACTGATCATAAACTACGCACTTCGCGACCTACTTTTTAACCGGCAATGTCGACTTTGCCGTCCATTTTTGAGAAAAATTATGTAATAGGGGTAGGCAACTGTTAAAGGTTTGCAGAGATGGCGCCATCACAGCTTGCCCCTTTTTCTATGAGATTTGGCTTAAAGGGCTGGCATCCAGGGCATTAAAAAAACAAAAATTTTACACAATTCTAGGGATTGACGGGGCAAGCTATGCTGGCGCCATCTGCTAATTATTTCGACCGGCTAACCCCATTGAGGTGTTAGGGCCGGTACAGACGGACTGCAACCCGACTGCAACTTGTATGGGAACTGCACGCCGACGTTGCAGTTGGCGTGCAGTCGGTGTGCAGTTCTCATACAAATTGCAGTCGGGTTGCAGTCCGTCTGTATCGGCGCTTAGGGTAACTGAGCCTATTTGACGGTCGCCGCCGCAGGTATAGGGTGGGGTTCCAAAGGGTAAAAACGACACCCTATTACTAAGACTCCGCTGTCCGTCTGTCTGTCACCAGGCTGTTTCTCAATGAGCCGTGATAGATAGACTCTACAGTTGAAATTTTCACAGATTATGTATTTCTGTTGCCGCTATATCAAAAATACTAAAAACAGAATAAAATAAATATTTAAGTGGGGCTTCCATACAACAAACGTGATTTTTTGCCGTTTTTTTGCGTAATGGTACGGAACCCTTCGTGCGCGAGTCCATGGTATATATTATTTTATTGCTTATGATTTCATTAATTAATATCTAATATTTAGCCTAAATATTCTAAGGTGGTTACCATAGAAATACGAATATAATGGTGGTTACCTTACCTCAGGTTGACCGTGACACCGTAGGTAGTTTCCTAATAGTTACATATATGATCACTTGAAATATAAACCTATTTTCACTGTTTACTTTTCACTAGGTAGGTACCTGTTATACATTTTTCTCGGTATCACTTCGTCTGCAAAGTGTCGTAAAACGTTAACTGACCCAAATAAACTAGCAATGATGAGACATTTTAAAAGTTCTTGATTGGTAGTCGCCTAAGGCGATAAAAACGGTGTTTTCTCTTTAATGCTTTCAGGATGCAGATGGCGGTACCTCACTCTTTTAGAGCTTATTTTATAGTCTAGTATCAAGACCTTTAGGGATGCTCTCTTCTTTAATTTATTTTTGTATCTCACACAAAGAGTACTTATACTTACCTACGATCGCTTTCAATTCAACAAAAGACAGACGTTTTAGATTTTAAATTCGTGATATACTTTTTTTTTTCTTTATTTAACCTGGGAGTTTTAGCAGTGCGCTAAGCCACCCCCGTAATACAAAAATTACATTTGTCTATAACTACATATACAAATTAAACTATCTAGTTATGTAGGTAACATTCTACAATGAGGAAAAATAAATATTAAGCAGTTCCTTGGCTTCATCAGATGATGGTGAGGCCAAGGCACTGTTACACCATCCTACATTGCTACTATTACTACTGACACAGCCGCGCCGCTGGGCAGCGCTCCGGACACATTCCGTCAGTACGTGTACCACATCTTCCACCATATTACAGTCTGGGCAATTAGGTGAATCTGATAACTTCATGAGACATTTAAATTTGTTGGTAGGTATGTGTCCAGTACGCAGTCGAAGCAGTGATACAATGTACTTACGTTTTTATTTCCATGTTTATAAACCACGGGTAACGAGGGAGATCGTGCTGAATGGTTTTATACCAAATCCCTTTAGTTAATGACCGCTCATCATAATATTCCTTCCACTGCAGACGGCATTTTTCTTTTGCTACTCTCAGGATCTCATTGTGCACTGGTAAACATTCGTATTCATTTCCTTCACTAATGGCTAGTTTAGCGGCGAGGTCTGCTACCCGTTAGGCCTATATGTGAGGGTACCCACTGTATCACAACTTTTTTATTTGCAGCTTGAATCTTACCGATGGTTTCCAAGATATGATAGGAAACCATATACCATAACCATACTTATACCAAAGAGGATATAATAAGATAGAGCGGTACTGTCATAGTAAATTTTGTAACCACTGTAAATTCACTGCCATCTATCGACATCTATCGAAAACTAAAAATGAAGATTTATAAAAATACGTTAAAATGTATTTAAATATGGATTAATGATTTTTTTATTTGCATTAATTATTTTTTATATGATTTTGACCCATGTTCTTTAACGGATAATATGCGTTAAAATTATAAATAACAAACGAAACCGTCAACGCCCTCTATACGAGAGTAGGCCAAAGCTAGTGGCGCCATCTGATCGAGAATCAAATTTTCGTGATTTTCGAGGCATGTTTTTTCCTTAGGCTGTATCCATCTATTACGGAGTTATATCTATCTTTGCTTATACTTACCTACGATCGCTTTCAATTCAACAAAAGACAGACGATTTAGATTTTAGATTCAAGTGATATACTTCCGTAGAATAACATTATTTATTCATTGACAATGTTTGTTTTAGTTCATTTTATGGCGACTAATATTGTTTTGGGAAAATTGTAGGTTATAGCCTGATCAAGTTCGCCATACGTTTACCAAAGAGAATTGATATATAGTATAGAGGGTTACTGTTGTAGTAAATGTTGTAGTCACAGTAAATTTACTGCCATTATAAAGTTACACAACTTTGGGAACAAATCAAATTATTTTTATTAAATATTTAGTTTTTTTTTTAAGTAGTCACACTACTATATACCTATAAATTATAAACTGAAATATATGTCAAATATTAAAGAAAAAGTGACTAAGCCCTCCAGTGGCGGGTTTCACCACTGGAGGGCTTCGTCACTTTTGCTTTAATATATGACATCTGAAGGAGTGTCTTTTCATAAGGGCTTATTTCTCCATGAAATCCATACAAAATAAACCCTTTTACCCTACTTAAAGGGTTTTATTTGTGTATGGATTTCATGGAGAAATAAGCCCTTTTGAAAAGACACTCCTCATCTATTTCAGTTTATAAAAATAAAGTTATATAAAAATTAAAAAAAATTATAATATATACACATATTGTATACATTTTTTGATATTTTTATATATGATTTGACGACCGGTCTGGCCTAGTGGGTAGAGACCCTGCCTGTGAAGCCGATGGTCCTGGGTTCTAATTCCGGTAAGAGCATTTATTTGTGTGATGAGCACAGAATAGATATTTGTTCCTCTTACATGGGTGTTTTCTAAGTATTTATAATTATATTATAATATATATATTGTTGTCTGAGTACCCATAACACAAGCCTCCTTGGGCTTACCGTGGGACTTAGTCGATCTGTGTAAGAATGTCCTATAATATTTATTTATTATTTTATTATTAATATTTATATATGGATAACAGATTTTTTATTTGTATTTATTATTTTTATATTATTTTGACCCATGTTCTTTTACTGATATGTGTTAAAATTGTTAAATATCAAACGGGGTCGTCAGCACCATCTAGCCGAAAATAGGCAAAAGGTGTAGGCGCCATATATCCGAGAATCAATTTTTCTTGATTTCCGAGGCACGTTTTTTCCTTAGACTTTATTCATGTTATACGGAGTTACATAAGTCTTTGTGTTTAATGGCGTACTTGAAGTTAGAAAAACGGACGGACTATAGTCTGCATCTTTTCAAATGATTTTTACGCCTAACACGGTAATCTCTTAAACAAGTTGTGTAATTTATTTTGCAAGGAACAGTATGGTTTGTTAACCACATACATACCGGTCAAAATCATAACCCTCCTTTTGCGTCGCCGTAGTCGGGTAAAAACTAGATGTCAATCTATGCATTCGAGCCCATTCAAGGAAATTTGGGGCAGGGACTAGGCCAAGCAATAAGGAGGTAAGTATAGAGGGGAACACAATTTTTGACTACGTAACTTTGTTTGGACTATTTAGGAGATGAACATATCAAAAGTCCCCGGCCGTAACCCTGGTGCCGGGGGGGGGGGAGAGGGGGGTTTGAAGGTAAAATTTTTCGGTTTTTTACTTATATCTTGGAAACTTTGCGGCTTAGCGACATGACAACAAACAAAACGAAAGCTGATTAAATTTGCTACAAGTTTAATTCAGTCAAATCTTTCGATATCCTGAATAGTTTTCGAGATATTCTCTATTAAAAGTTTATTTGGGGCTCTAAATTTTATCTTGATATCTACATCAATGAAGCTACTAGGCCATGTTTGGTATCGTTTTCGTATAAATCGGGAGTGCCAAATTCATTTATGGTATCACATTGACACCATTCCGAAGAAACATATAAACTTTAAACAAATACCTTTTTTTTCCTCCTCTTCACACTTAAACCGCTGAACCGATTTAGTTGAAATTTGGTATAGAGATGTTTTAGGTCCCGAGACAGGACATAAGATAGTTTCTATCTCAAAAATCATACTTTAAAGATCTGAAATTTGGTGTGAAGGGAATTCAGCTTCTTCGCCGAAGTTGAATTCCTGAGGTTAATACTGTTTAAGTTTAGGTTTGAAGTCATGTTTGGTATTATTCTCAACTAAATCAAATATGTAGACCGTCCCAAATATTATTTAAATCGGTTCAGCGGTTATTGATTCCCCACACAAATTTCCACCCCACTTTTCACACCCTCAAAAGTTGATTTTGGTTATAAAAACTATCCTATTCAAACTATCTCTATACCAAATTTCAACGAAATCCGTTGAGCGATTTAAGCGTGAAGAGGAGTTAAAAGAAAAAGCATTTTTTTAAATTTAGTTTTTACTTAGGAATGGTGTCAATGTTGATACCATAAATGAATTCAGCACCCCCGATTTATACGAAAACGATATACCAACCCCGGCCTAGCAGCTTCACTGATGTAGATAATCAAGATAAAAATGAGAGCCCTAAATAAACCTTCAAGAGCGGATATCTCAAAAACTATACAAGATATCGAAAAACTTGACTGAATAAAACTTGTAACGAATTAAATCACTTTTCATTTTGTATAAGTAGCCATGTCACTCAGACGCATAGTTTACGAGATATAATCGAAAAACCGAAAAATGGAACCTTCAAACGCCCCTGTCCCCCCCCCGGCACCAGGGTTACCGGCGGGGACTTTTGATATGTTCACCTCCTAACTAGTCCAAACAAAGCTATGAAGTCAAAAATTGTGTTCCAAGCATTTCCCTCTGTAGCTTTTTTATTTCCTGGCCTAGACCTCTACACCCATTAACCCATTAATTTCACCCCCATCTATCAGTATTTTGTTTAAAACACCATTCCCTACAACTATGCCAAAATTCGTTCATACACGAATTATTTTATTTCCTCTATTTGGCAGTTTTTGGTTTTCGTTTGGTGAGCTAACGAGTTATTTTCCACAAAGATGTGAACCGTGTATGTGCTCAGTGATAGTAAAAATCCTCTAGTTTGGACCCGGGTATATCCTTAAACTACGTCCAAAAGAGAGGTACGGGCACTGTGAATGACATCTCGCTTTGTGTGGTAGGGCACAGGACAGTGGATGTCATTCCAGATTTAGAGCAGAGCCCAACTGGGGAAGTACCTCCACCTTACAGAAAACCGCAGCCAAATAACACTAGACCCTACTCATAGTGTTGTGTTCCTGCCGGTGAGTAAGGTTAATGCCAGAGCTCAACGAGGGAGAGGAGTGTTAGGGTCGGCAACGCGCATGTAAATGCTCTGGAGTTGCAGGCGTACATAGGCTACGGAGACTGCTTAACATCAGGCGGGCCGTATGCTTGTTTGCCACCGACGTAGTATAAAAAAAATATATCTGAATATATTGAATCATGTTTCTCATTTTTGTCTGATCATCTCACAAGGCTTAAAGCGGAAATCAAATTACTGTCTCCCTTCTAAACAAAAGTTCCTGTAGAAGATGTTTTTT
The DNA here is from genome assembly GCF_947568885.1 of Cydia strobilella. Taxonomy (NCBI): domain Eukaryota; kingdom Metazoa; phylum Arthropoda; class Insecta; order Lepidoptera; family Tortricidae; genus Cydia; species Cydia strobilella. The sequence goes on from NC_086048.1 coordinate 7,539,177, forward strand.
ATGATAAAACAAAAGCATATTCACATTTAAGAAAGTTTGACATGCTTTAACTTTTGATAAATATAATTTTAGGCACAGTACCGCCTCGGGGGGCTGAATGTTTGGGACGAGATTTTGTTATTGACATGAACTTTGATCCTAAACAACCACTTTAGCCCTAGAGCGGAAAACAAATACCTATTCAGTATTACCGAAGCTTGATAAAAGGGACCAATCCTAGATAAATCGTGGAATAAGTTATAAAATGTACTCTAGTATAGAGATATAATTTTTAAGAAAAAAAAACCGACTTCAATGGGATCCCCCGTAGATAGATTACGTATTGTTGATGGTGCACTCTTAGATTCCAGACTGTTTTTAGATGCAATAACGATAAAATTGATTAATGGACTGTATTTGCTAAAAAATGTTTACACTAACTTTACACACCCGTGTATACTATATTTTAATAAGAAATCGCGGAACAAGTAAATATCAATGGAAAGTGCACAAATCACATACCTTGAACTCGAGGTTTGCTGCGAAGAAGGCTAGCTTTGGGCGGCTCTGGTATCTAGGAATATCGTGCAGCTGCTGTCTTACCGAATTACCCTCTACCTGGACCAGCCTACGAGCTTAGCTTTGTACTTTTCCACCGCACACATGTGATTGGCACTGATTTTATACTATTCTATACTTGGTTAAGGCTAAAGAGCGACTTTAAAGTAGTTTTCGACAACGGAGCACAGGACAATGTGTGCTCTCCGAAAGTAACGAGAACGAGTTATGGCTACCGGAAATGGACTCTTAGTGTTGCCCTAAATATCACGGAAGTCGTAAGAAAATAGGGTTGTGATCCAAAACCGATACGAGAGTTAAACATACCGCCTACCTAAATATACAATATTTAATAGCATTAGAATACGACAAACTTAAGACTAAATCTATGCTAAGTGACGATACTATGGATGTTAATCTGAGAGTGGCAGTGGGCACAGCTTGACGACGGGTCTTCTGTACTGACCAGTAGCTGTCTGAACTGTGACAACCCTGCACACACCATCAGCTCCAGGATGTAGAGCCACAATGCGGCCAAGCGGCCATTTTAAGGGACTTGTCTGCTCATTCAACAACAGAACCAAGGAACCGACGACAATATTCGTGTTCACTTTATTCCATTTTGTCCTCTGTTGCAAGGTATGAACGTATTCAGCATGCCACCTGCGCCAAAAGTCCTGATGCATTTTCTGGATCAGCTTCCAGCGATGGCAGGGGCTTATTTTTTGATCGACAAGAGTTTCCTCAGGGACGATCGACAGAGGTTCTAACGTTAGAAAATGACCGGGCGTGAGCGCGGCGAGGTCATTTGAGTCCGAGCTGAGGGGAGTCAAAGGACGAGAGTTCAGCAAAGATTCAATAATTGTCGTCACGGTATAAAGCTGTTCGAAGGTTAACCTCTGGTTCCCTATAACTCTAGCTAGATGCGTTTTTACTGAACGAATCCCAGCTTCGGCTAAGCCATTGAAGTGGGGACTTCCCGGTGGATTAAATGAGAATTTTATTTCTTCCGCATCAGCAGCACCTTTCATGAGAGAACCGAGGTAATTACTGGCTCCAACAAAGTTTCGACCTTGATCAGAGACAATATGGCTACACCGACCGCGACGAGCGACAAAACGTTTCAGTGCACAGAGAAAAGCTTCAGTCGACAACTCTGAAGCAAGTTCAATGTGGATGGCCTTGGTGCTGGTACAAACAAAGACACAAATATATCCTTTGAACGTCTTAACACCGCGACCACGTGCGAAGGCGATATCGAAAGGTCCGCCATAATCTATGGCGACACTCGAAAAAGGTTTTATTTGAGAAACCCGACATAAGGGTAAATTTCCCATAAGCGGCGCAGACGCCGGGGAGGGATTGGCGCGGAAGCATTTGACGCAGCCACCAATCACTGCCTGGATTGCTCGCTTGGGCGATAAAATCCAAAAGGATTGCACAAGTAAATTTTGTAACGTTTGGGCACCTGGGTGTAAGAATCTTCTATGATATTCGTCAATTATTAAGACTGTTAACCGGTGGGAGCGAGGCAATAATATAGGATGCTTGACCGAATATTTAATAGGCGAATTAGCCAAGCGACCGCCCACCCTGACGATACCCGCACTATCAATGAACAACGAAAGCTTGCGCAAGTATTTTGGCAATGAATTTAAACGACCCTCTCTCAAGTGATTGATCTCTACACCGAACGAAGTGAGCTGCACATGTTTTACTAAAAACATGAGAGCTGCTGTCGTCTCAGAGGACTGTAGAGATCCGACAACCTTCTCGTTCTTAGACGACCGTAAGAAACGAAAACAGTAGGCTAACACACGCTTTAATGTGAAAAGCGAGGAAAACCTGTTGAGAAGTGTATCAACCAAGTCAGGTTCGCTGGTGGCGACTAAACTACAAATCCGTTGCTCATCAACGATAGCATCGTTGGCTGGAGCGTCCAAAGCTGAACAAGGCCAATCTTCTTCCTTCTCTAGGAGCCATGAAGGGCCCTTCCACCAAAGATCACAATCGACCAGGTCTCCAGGCAATAACCCTCTGGATCCTGCGTCAGCAGGATTATGATGGGTGCTTACATGGTGCCAACGATCAGGAGCGATTATATCCTGTATATGGCTAACTCGGTTAGCCACAAAGGTTTTCCAGCGCGATGGACACGACTTAATCCAAGCCAAAGTTACGCTAGAGTCAGACCAGGCAAATATTTCCTCCACAACATGCAGAGGTTCTAATGCTTCTTGGACAGACTGCATCAGATCCGCCAGCAGGACGGCAGCCTGAAGCTCCAGACGACAAATAGATTGTTTACGCAAGGGCGCAACCTTCGATTTTGCACAGCAGAACTCTACAAATATAGAGCCCTCTGCAGTAACAACACGACAGTAAACGACAGCGGCGTAGCCTCGTTCTGAGGCATCACAATATCCATGCAATTGTAACGAAACAAAAGAGTGGATGATGCGACGAGGAATGACTACGGATTTCAACAACGACAATTGAGATCTGAGTCTCTTCCACTCTAAGGCAACTGCTTCAGGTACATCATCGTCCCACTGGACCCCAGATGACCACAGGACCTGCATTAAGTATTTCGCATGGAAAGCGACAGGACAGAGGAATCCTAACGGATCATAGATGCGTGCGATGTTCGACAAGATAATGCGCTTGGTGCATCTTTGATCAGTGGGTGTCGCTACCTCAAACTGGAACGAATCTGTCTGAGGACGCCACGACAAACCTAATATTTTAAGCGACAAGTCAGAGAGTTCGTCAAAGTGTTTGAATTCACTTGAATATAACTCCGAGGAGGGAAGATCAGCGATAAATCCCTTTTGATTGGAGGTCCATTTTCTCAAATGGAACCCACCCGACGACAAAATTTTGGAGAGGTCTGATCTGATTTGTAAAGCTTGCTCAATAGAGTCAGCGCCCGTGACAATGTCATCGACATAAATATCTCTACCTAGCACGCGTGCACCTTCAGGATAGACGGTTTCAGTCTCCTTAGCCAACTGCGCTATAGTCCGCAAAGCTTGGTACGGAGCCGACTTTACCCCATAAGTAACTGTGCGCAATCTATAGTCTTTAACCGGGCCGTCACTCGAGGAACGCCACAAAATCCGCTGATAATCCGTGTCTTCTTCCGGCACGAGAATCTGACGGTACATGGCTTTAATGTCACCTGTGAAAACTACTTTGTGCCACCGAAATCGAGTAAGTACATCAAAGATATTAGTTTGTAATTTAGGTCCTGCCAAAAGGGTATCATTCAGCGATATACCGTTGCTGTCTCGAGCACTTGCATCGAAAACTGCACGAAGAGGCGTAGAGACAGACTCTGGACGCAACACAGCATGGTGTGGCACGTAGTTAAATTTCCCGACACTACTTGAAGGAGGCTCTACCTGTTCCATGTGACCGCTGGTTTCATACTCTTCCATGAAAGAGACATAAGCTTTACGAAAATCCGCATGCCGAGATAGCTTGCGCTCTAACGAGAAAAGTCTTCGCAATGCGATTTCACGAGTGTCCGAAAATGTAGGCTTATTCGTAGGGTCGACGAAAGGTAAGGGTACCTCGAAACGGCCTTCACTCGTACTACAAAAATTATTAACGAACGTATCTTCGCAAAGTTGGTCCTCTTTCGACAACACAGGTTTACTGGGACTACTAATATTTTCTAACTCCCAAAACCTTTTTAGAGAACTATCCAACGACAAATCTGATTGCGAAGGGTTCGGCACGAAAAAACAATCCTTCCGACAAGTTGCAAAGGATTGTGCATAACAATCACTGCAGTCCCCCATAAGAACCCAACCAAAAGTGGTCTCTATTGCTCTTGGTTGACCCGGCTTGCCATCTCTTCGACCGCTCAGAAGAGACGAAGCGAAAATCTGAGCATTAAAAAGTAAATCGATTGGTCCCGGAGTAGCAAAGTCAGGGTCAGCAAGAGACAAGTGTTTAATATGCGGCCATTGCGACGAATTAATTGCAAAGCATGGCTGGTCTGGAACGATGGAAGGAAGCAAGGCTACTCGACAATCAAAACCCTTTACATTTGTTCGATTGGGTTTAACAGAGCACACTAAAGAACCACAAGAATTAACCCCGGTGTGTCCAATGCCAGTTATTGATTCACCCGATTGACTAATGTGCAGCCCGAGCCGCTTAACACAATCTTGTGACATGAAGTTAACCGCACTAGCAGGATCTAGCAAAGCACGAACAAGCTGATACTGGCCCGAGCCATCTCTAACAGCTACTCGAGCAGTAGCAAAGACAACTGTTCCATTATCTGAGACAGTGGTCAAACTCACTGCACTGTTCGACGAACCGCTCACAACTGGTTGCGGTGAAGGAACAGTTTCCGAATGTTCATCTTCCTTTTTACCGAAATGTAATAAAGTGTTGTGTGAGTACCCACAAATACTACAACGTGATGTGTTCTGACACTGCTTCACTTTATGGTTCTTTGAAAAACAAGACACGCACAAACCTTTCCCTTTAATGAATTTAAACCGGGCAGAGGCATCTAACTTTTTAAATTTGTCACAAGTATCCAAATTATGCTGGTCAGAACAGAAGTCACATACTGCTGTTGCTGCCACAAGAGTGACCTTTGTCTTTTTTTTATTAAAAGTAACATTAGTTTGTGTCTTATTTGAAGAATTGCCACCTACCATAGACTTAGTGTCCGTCGCTTCTAATGCACGAATCTGCTTTTCAAGAAATTGTTGCAAAACTTCAAAGTCAGGAATTTCATTTGAATTAAATTCGAGTTGAAAAGCCTCACGTGTTGATTTATCTAATTTGGACCACATTAAATAAAATAGCATAAAATTTTTATCCGGTAAACCAAATTTTCCTAAAACCTGTAAGGTTTCCTTAAATGTGCGGCTTACTTTTTCCAATTCCACTGCAGACTTCGACTTGACTTGCTCACACAACAACATTTTCTCATAATAACTAAAAACTATCTGTCGTTTCTTATTGTAGAAGTCGTTGAGTGCATTATAAGCATCTATGTAACTGTCGTCTGAAATTGGGTAATTCTTTATTAAGTCTAACGCCTTACCTTGAACGCATGTTAATAGATAGTGCAACTTTTCTATGTTTGCTATATCTCGTTTGTGAATCAATGAATTAAACAATTCAATGAACGATAACCAATTTTCTAATTTACCATCAAAAGGTTTAATCTGAATTTTAGGTAATTTGGCCGAAACACTTTCACATTTTTTGGTTTTGAAAGAATCTTCATCACTCTTTATGACTGGCGCCTTTTGCCGTAACCTACTCAATATTGATTTCACCTTGCGTTCAAAGTCAACTGTAACCGAGAATTCTGCACTAATATCTTTACACTTTGCTAAAATAAGCTTTTGAGAACTATGAAAAGAGGACGTGATGTCCGCTATATCTGAATCTACATACCCATCTAGGTCATCACAGTCATACAAAAATTCTAGTCTCATGATAGCATAGTTACGCTCTATCATATCCGGATCAGCACTGACACTGTCACCACTTTTTTCACTGTCCGAAACCATTGTTATCTCCGCGTAATAAACAGAAACCGAAACGAAAATCCGCGTAATATACAAGAAAACACGGAACGAAAACGACAATAAGTGTTTTTGTTTACAGAATACGGTATAGATAACAACTGACAGCAGTGACAGTGACAAGAACGGAAAAATGGAGCGTATCTGTCACTTGGCTTGACAAGTAACTTATAAGGCAACGACAATTCACGAATGGATAAACGGAATGCAGCTGTCACAATGCTGCCAACAAAAATACTACTAAATTCTACCAAACTAGTAAACTACCAAGTCGAACTTTCCGGCAGCCATTAACTAACCGAACGAAATAAGTACCCTACGAGTACAATAAAAAATCAAATTTTACAACGCGACAAATATGATATTTTTAGCTTAAAATAGGTAACTTTTCACAATTATCGGGTCGAAGGAACAATGTTTTTAGATGCAATAACGATAAAATTGATTAATGGACTGTATTTGCTAAAAAATGTTTACACTAACTTTACACACCCGTGTATACTATATTTTAATAAGAAATCGCGGAACAAGTAAATATCAATGGAAAGTGCACAAATCACATACCTTGAACTCGAGGTTTGCTGCGAAGAAGGCTAGCTTTGGGCGGCTCTGGTATCTAGGAATATCGTGCAGCTGCTGTCTTACCGAATTACCCTCTACCTGGACCAGCCTACGAGCTTAGCTTTGTACTTTTCCACCGCACACATGTGATTGGCACTGATTTTATACTATTCTATACTTGGTTAAGGCTAAAGAGCGACTTTAAAGTAGTTTTCGACAACGGAGCACAGGACAATGTGTGCTCTCCGAAAGTAACGAGAACGAGTTATGGCTACCGGAAATGGACTCTTAGTGTTGCCCTAAATATCACGGAAGTCGTAAGAAAATAGGGTTGTGATCCAAAACCGATACGAGAGTTAAACACAGACAATGAAGTGAAAAAGACAGCATATTTTGCCGAATTATGTAGAAAAGGAGGTAAAACCACACACTTTTCTAGTAGCATTTCGTTTCTGTAAGGGTCGCAGTTCTAACGTAACCTAACCCACTTTTTTGATAGCATTTCGTCATTTCGTTACTGTAAGGATCATAGTTCTAACCTAACCTACTTTTCTGATAGCAGTTCTGTTCTGTGAGAATCGCAGTTAAAAAAACCCACTTTTCTAGTAGCATTTCCGGGTCTGGGTCTGGGTTCGGATCCGAGTTCGGGTCCGTGTCCGGCTGTCCGAGTCCAAGTTTGGGCCCGAGTTCGGTCTAGGTCCGAGTTGGGGTCCGGATTCAAGTCCGGGTCCAAGTTTGGGTCTGGGTCCATAACGAAGAGAACAAATCGCCAAACGTGAACTATGTGTCATTGAAGAGTTCCATTCTGATCATCATCAGCAGTTCCACTTCATCAGATGTCACTTTTTTAAATGTAAATGCTGGATTTGTTGATGAAAACACAAAAATCACTATAAATAAAAATAAAAATAATTTATGTTCAGACAGTTACAGTCCATAGTTGTTAGTATTAACTTACAGGCTATGTTATGTTACAGAACAGTACCTACACTAAATTACACACATGAAACTACACACTAATAAATTACAAATTATTGTGGCCGATCTATCGAACTGCATGTTTGTGAACATGCAATTCGATATACCGTCCCTCCGTACTATATGTATGCCTTTCATATTTGAGGAGTTCCCTCAGTTCCTCATAGATCCCATCATCAGAACTCGAGCTTGACAAAAATGTGTCTTGAAAACTTAAGTTGCTTAACAAACATAACGAAGAGGAAAAATCGCCAAACGTGAACTATGCGTCATTGAAGAGTTCCGTTTTGATCATCATCAGCAGTTCCACTTCATCAAAAGTCACTTTTTTAAATGTAAATGCTTGATTTGTTGATGAAAATACTAAAATCACTATATGTATGCCTTTAACATTTGAGGAGTTCCCTCGATTCCTCATGGATCCCATCATCAAAACTGCGTTTTGACAAAAACGGGACCAATCTGTATGTATATACTTACAATCAAAAAAAGAATTTTCAAAATCGGTCTATAAATGACGAAGTTATGGAGTAAAAAAACATTTAAAAAAAACATACAACCGAATTGAGAACCTCCTCCTTTTGAAATCTTGAAGTCGGTTAAAAATGTAAAATAGCTATGTGACCTGTTACGCAATTTAAACGACGTTTGGGTAATAGGCAAGTTAAAATTGGCAAAGTAACTTACATAAGATTTCCTCCACTAACTCTAGTAGAGTAGAGTAGAGTTTCAAGAAGACCTATTTTGCAAGAATCTACATGGATGTTTATCAACAATGCCAAATTAAGTCAAAAAGTCTTGCGTTGTATGTCATCATCATGAACTCCTTCGGCAACTACTTATAATGTTTTAGCGCGGATTTGGTCTATTTAGCGCTGGGCTCCTTCCCTTCGTAATATTCCCTCAACTTTCTGAACTTTTCCGGTGACTAAAAGTTTCTCAGGTTCACAAAAATCATCCGGCTTACAAAGTAATTATTTGTATTATTTATTAGACTTATTTCTTACACGTGTCCCTTCTCCTTGGGATCATAAAAGTAACATCACGTTTATTTTCATTTTTAGGGTTCCGTATCCAAAGGGTAAAAACGGGACCCTATTACTAAGACTCCGCTGTCTGTTTGTCTGTCTGTCACCAGGCTATATCTCATGAACCGTGATAGCTGCCGCTATAACAACAAATACTCAAAACGGAATAAAATAAGTATTTTATTTTAAATATCACGTTTGTTGTATGGGAGCCCCTCCCATACAACAAACGTGATATTTTTTTACTGTTTTTGCGTAATGGTATGTACACTTCGTGCGCGAGTCCGACTCGCACTTGTTTTTTTAATTACTTATATTAGTTCGGAAACAAGGTAAAAATTCGCATATAACATCCTTACCTAAGAGGATTGAGAGTATTAAAGAATGTAAGCGTTAATTCTTGGTGGTTTAGCCCCGAATTATTCGACTCATTGGAGGCTAATCAAAAGGATTTCTAATAATAAGTATTTTCTGAGGTACAATTATTAATACTGCGTGACTTCCACAGAAAAGTTCGATGAAGTGGTCCTTAACTTTTCTTTGGAGACTTTTTACAGACCTAACTACTTATAATACTAATTTTAAATAAAATATTTCATTTACCAACTATCGGACTTTAAATGTTCCTACTTTGATATTTTTATTTAAACAATATTACGGCTTAAACATACCTACATCACCAGGAACATCATAGAAGGGGAAATAAATGGAAGGTGAGGTAGGGGAAGGCCAAGAAAAAGTTATATGAGCCAGTAAAGGAGCATGCAGGGGCCGTGTCGTACCAAGACACCAAAAGGGCTGCCCGCGCAGCATGGTTCCCTTATCACTAAGTCCGTCACTTTCGCACTCACATACTTGATAGAACGTGACAGGCATGGTGATAAGCGTACCGTGCTACGACCCCGGCTTCGGATCGACCAAGGTGGAGACAACTTCATCACGCTGCACCGACGAGAACCCACAGCTCTTAAATTGAATGATGATGAAACATACCTAGGTATGCATCATAGGTAATTTAATTATAAAGTTGTCATTCAGTAGGTATCGCAGTTTTCAATCAATAGGGTTCTATATATTATATAATAACGGGTCACTCACGTGTTTTAAGTCGAAAACGCTCGACATGTTTCACTCCGTACCGAGGACTTAAAACACGTGTGACCCGTTATTAATATATTTAATATGTCTGTCTCACGGAAGTTTTGTCAATAAGATTCTACTATCTTACGATCTAGATAAGCAACAAAGCGACTGTAAGAGCTATCACATGTTATAGTTAAGTACCATCGTCCATACTGTTAACTGACCCTTCGTAAAGCTTACTCATCGATGTCAGTTAAAAGGATTGCTTTTAGTACATACTTAACTTATACTCTGATAGTGCAACATGTATATGTAGTTTTCGGTTTCTTTGGGTACTTCTCAACGACAGTTTGTAAGTATTGAAAAAAAAAATCTCTCAAGTGAAATCTAATTTTATTACTGATTACGGTCACTTACACTGGCATTCTCTAGAACTGGACTCGCCCGCGCACGCGCATTAATTCACAAGTCACCCACGAGCGGATTTTAAAATCAAGAAGCGAAATACCGGAGCATAAATCCTGTTTATTATTTTATGCATGTTTTCCCACACATCATGAACACTTAAAGTGCTGGTAGTAAATATTTGTGAGAGAAAAATGCGCGGTGTTTTCCGTGCAGGCTCACTAATGGACTGGTTCACTCCTTGTTTGCGCCTCGGGATCACCGGAGTACGTAACGACTTCGCCCGTAGCGCGATGGAAGTGCATGGCTATTTTTTTAATTTTATAACTGTAAAATAGTAGAGAAGAAAGTGTAATGGTAAAATTTATTACAGTCAACCGGTAAGACGTGCGGTGCAGCTTCTAAACCGAATGTCATGGTCCAAGCACCTGCCACGTATATCTGCAAGGAAATCTAAAGATGTACCAATGTGAAGTCCCAATCCGCGTTGTGCTATCGTAAAGACCCAAATCCTCGTTTGAAAAAATGGTTGTGCGCAACAGTGCGACTTATATAGTGATACTTAATAATTATAATGATATTTATTATTTATTTATTTAATAAAATACAGAACCCCCGCAAAACTCAATAAAGAGTTTGACTGTGGGGTCATCAGTCTCTAGTTACATATGTACTTTACTTACATAAGTAACTTACATTATAGTAGTGCAATTACTACAAAATATTGTGGTATAAGATAATGTACCTAATACCTAACTCGTTTGAGAGAGATGGATGAGATGAGACAAGGTATATCCACCTTGTTTTCTGACAGGAATTTAAAAAAATTGTGTGGCAATATCTCTACGTTTATTCGTATAGGTATCAGTGATGGCTCATTAAAAATGTAGGGAAGCCGGAATTACTTTGGCTTTCCTTTTCCTCATGAGTTGTAGTAAATGGAAACTGGTAGCTTATATATGGAAATTTGGATAGAGTGGGTTTTGGTCTTTAATGTTTATATATAGGTAGGAAACAAATAAGAATGAATGTCGGAGGCAAGTCACGTGCGGGTCTGAAATCCTACTTTTTATAGCTTTTTGCCGTTTGATATGGTAAAGTAAGACAAGGGCAGGTGTGATAGAATTTTAGAGTAAGTAATAAAGTGAAATAAATAAAAAAGTTGTTGAAGTGCGACGTTCAAACACCGTACAATTTATACGACCATTTGCATGTAGGCCGGACACTTCGAGATTTCACAGCCCCTTTAGGGAATTAAACCTTCCTCAATTTCATTGCCCTTTCGTTTTAAATCAGCCTTTTTCGAGTTTTTTGTTGAACAGAAATACTTTTTAACTTGGAAAGGGTTTATTCTACGATTTAATTTATCTATTGTTCATTTCTTTATTAGTATAGGCAAAGACAATTCGTAACTGAAGAAGTATTGCTTATACTCGAATCTAATGGTCAACGGTCAACATACATTAAAATAAATGCTATTGTTAATTAAATCAAATAACAAAACCCCGTATATATATATATATGCACCTATAGGTATAGGTACATGCGCAGGAAATACGTTTATACCATTCTTCGGCAGACATAATACAGTAATTTTATACATTTAGCGTAGTTCTGATTTTTTGCAGACTTGTTTATTATGTTGGCCCAATAAATAATCCAAGTTTGAGACCTCGAGCGCCGAACGAAACTTTGACAAAAATCGAAAAAACCGTGAAAATTTCGGATTTGTTTTAGATTTGGGGGATTATAACCCTAAAGGACTAGTTTTTGATAGTACCTTCTCAAGACGTTTTTAAAGTAGACTAAATTTGCTACAATACAAGACTAGAATTGTCTGTATATGGAATAGTTTCTGAGATAAAACCCTTTCAAAATTTATATATATTTTTTTAATTTGAATTCGTACGCTATGTGAGTGCAGTGAGTATTCAGTTTTGTCACAGGCGATGCGTCTTGGCATGATTGTTTCTAAGGTCAAACAAAGCTGATTTGGCCCAGTAGCCATGAGATCTTACCGTGCCTACGCCCCAAAAGGGGGGGGGGGGGGGGAGGGTAGGCTCCCCAAGTCCAATATATGCTATATATGCAATATATGCTTCCTACTCTTAGCAACTAGGGCAAGTTATCATTTTCATATAATTTAGGGATTCTTACAGCAGAGAGCATTTTTTCGCGGTTTTATATTGAGCATTGCGTTCGGCGCTCGAGGTCTCAAACTTGGATTATTATTTGAGCCAAAATCATAAACAAGACTGCAAAAAATCCGAACTACCGGATTTGACGCAAACGAACCCCACTACAAAAAGGCAACACAGTTACTGGATTAATAAGTACCTAAATGAAAATGGAATTGCGGTTATTAAATATAAATAAGTGCTTGTTCATCCGTTTTATTTTTACAAGCGCCGTCATTTGTCTTCCAACAATAATTCAATAACTGTAATACGGGGGGCTCTCAAATGCCGTGTCAAAAATGGCGGTTGGGACATGAAGGATAATGTATCGTGGGTGAGCACATAATCCTTACACGGTCACCGTGCGCGACAACAATTCATTCATCACGACGAAAGCCCACGACACGAAACATGGTGACACCGTCGCCTGAAGTGTCATTGGGGTATTAATTTTGTGAATGGTCCCTGGGAATAAACGTGGAATTTTTTGGGACAACCCTTAAATGTTAATGTTAAGGATAGGCATTTCGGGAACCAAATTATAGCACCGATTTAGTAATACATTCCTCTTGATTTTTTTCAACTAAAACGTATTTTTTATTATTATGGTTGATCACTCCGAAATCTTCTACGAATAAAAAACTTCTATTTCTAACAAGGGCTGTATCAAGCATTAGGTACCTATTCGTATACATATATGTTGTTGGTTAAATACTACCAAAACTTTTGCAAAATGTCCGAATTAGTAATAGTTATTTGTTTCACAAGGGGGCAAAGTTTTTGTTTAACCGCTCGTGCTAATATTGATACCCGAGCAAGCGAGATTCCAAAATTGAACCACGAGCGTAGCGAGTGTATCAAAAAATAGAATCTTGAGCGTTGCGAGGGTTTCAAGGCACGAGGGTTAAACAAAATTTGCCACCGAGTGAAACACAATTTTTTTAACCACACCAGCACAAGGAAAATACTAAATTTAAAATATCAAACAAAATCAAAGCAAATCGATTCAAGATACAAATAAAATGCCAGCTAGTGTGGTGAAATAGTATTTAGCTAAGCGGTTTTCGTAGGGTAACATGTTGCTATATGAAGGGTGTCATGCGCGTTCCTGACTTACGTCTACTACACGTTACGTTTCTACTACAACATAAAATAAAATGTTTTTGTTGGCCAACCAATCACAAAGCAGATGCGACGCAGCAGCGTATTTAAGTAAGCTATTTGGCATTGAATCGAGTCTCCTTAAAGAAAAAATATTTTATCGAAATGTATGAAGCTCTATTTCAACATTTTTATAATGGGGTTGGCCGGTCGAAATAATTAGGTAGAGGGCGCCAGCATAGCTTGCCCTGTCAATCCCTAGAATTGTGTCAAATTTTTGTTTTTTTAATGCCCTGAATGCCAGCCCTTTAAGCCAAATCTCATAGGAAAGGGGTGAGGAGTTAGCTATGATGGCGCCATCTCTGCAAACCTTTGACAGTTGCCAACCCCATTGACTAAACCGTATCAATAAAATTCTTATGCTTGAGTCGGAAGTGCCATAGACTATCCAACGTTGAAAAGAGTAAGGTTGTAGTGTTGCATATGAAGTTGTAATACACGGATTATAGTCGACGAGTAGAAAAAACTTTGACACGACCCACGTTTGGTTCGCATTGTTAATTGAGAATTTTCACGTCTAATAATCCCGTAAATTGACGTTCATCCTTTGAAGCGATGCGGTTAATTTTACGGGTAATACAGTTTCCGGGAACGCAACCGCTTTGTTTGATATGGAGTAGATTTGGTTTCCGTTACAACCAAATATTTGAAGATAATCGCCTTTATACGGGTAGAGTTTTGTTGATAATAACGGTGGCTGGATGAGTATGACTATATAAATATATGTGCCTAAGGTTTTTCGGATAGCTAGTTACATCTAAATTTGAATGATACCACAATGATACCTACTCTACCGAAGTTTATAAGAGGACAAGTGGAAATGAGATTTAAATATTTTAGGTGAATATATCCGTCTCGCTAACGGAAGCGGCTCTTAAAACTAGTGCAATAAGGACAACGACAGGTTAGGCGAAAAATCGAAGTTTCGTACTCGACTGTTTCCTCCAAAACTTAACCAAATATAACGTGATTTTTAGATCTAAATGGTGATGAAATTATGTGTGTCGGACTGTTTTGCTTTTTTGGCTAATTGATGTCAGTTTTGAATACCATGCTTCGCTTTGCGGCCTAGTAAATATCAAAAAATATCAAAAAATGCAAAACAGTCCCACACAGATATTAATAATCTGTGTTGAAAAAATTCTTCCTCTAGCTTCAAAAACCAAAACTACGAAAAACCACGAAGGAAACAGTCGAGTGAGTCGAGTAGGTTTTTAATGTTATTAACCCTATAAAATATGTAGAAAAGGCAGGTAATGTTTTTTTGAGTATTTTATGTCTATTTCTCTGTACTGGGATGATATATGCTTAATGTCGGATGTTGGGTTGCGATTTTTTAAATTGTAACTTTATTCGCTACGTTAGTTTATATTATAAATATGGTGATAAAGTTTGTTACAGCCATCCCAGGCTGAATACCAGGACTTTTAAGATAATTCTCATATTTGCATCCAATTTCATGTTCCGGCAGTTTGTGGTTTCTCTTAAGACCGGAAATCCTTTAACGACTATGACTGTCTGTCCATATGTTTTCAGCACAATAGGATTATTTACGCGTTAACTGTTTAGGACCCTGGCGGGTTTGTTTTGTAAAGGAATTAAATTTTGAAGTACTTATATTTTTAGTAGTAGGTAGGTATGAGGATTCAACTCATTCAAAACGTTTTATGAATTATTTAATTGTTTTTTTAACGCGATGCATCCATCCATTTACGTTAACACGAACTAAATGTTGCTATAAAATTAATTAGATTAATATAAACCCTGTTCAAGCAAACCAAGTAAGTTTCATCAATATGTTTTATTCAGAAAATATTGACTAATTTTCCAAATCATTAGCGTGTCAAAAAAAACATGGTAATTGAATTTATTGCAAAAAAAATGGAAAGCGCCAAATAGAAATGATAAATGGGGCAGTCCCCAGGACTTTAATCACAGTTTTTAACTCATTAGCACGGACTGTAGTTCTAGGCCTTATATCACTCACTTACAGCCTTGGGCCAGTTATTGGTGGCCTTGAGATCCGTAATAGCTATGAGAATTGGAGGTCATACTTATATTGGTTCGACGAGATGAGTGCTCGGTAAGGTAACTAATATTCCAGGTGTATGGCGGCTTTGGAAACTCTTGTTCTACCTAACTTATTTCCAATTTTAATTTTAGTAGCTAGGCTTGTTTTTATTTTAAAATGAAACCGGTAGGTTTATGTTGTATTTGTTTTAAAATATTAGAAAGGATAGGTACCTAAGCTCAATCTAATGTGACCAAATTTATATTGTGCAATTAAATAATTATCGCATTTGTCTTCTTGTACATAGTTTTAAGGAGACTTTAATCTACATGTGCAATGTACAGTATAGTACCCAGTATATTTTTAGTTTCTAATTTTTTTGTATTTCTTGTATCTAAATATAGTTGGTCAATCCAATTTGTCAGTCCGTATAGTAAGTAGACTAATAATGATGATTTTTTACCATAACATCAGACAACAGGAAAGAGATGGATTTTAATTAGGGTTTTTTCTTGTCGTGAAAAATCTGACTAAGAACTGTATTGACTTAAACTAATTACTGTAACTAATTAGCTTGATTGGACTGGATGGTAACTGGATTAGAAGAATTTACTTTATTTTAAACAGAGTTATGTCAAATCAATAGAGTAAGTAGTATCTACTTGTGAGTACATAGATAGTTGAAACTTAAAAGTTTGACTGGGATTAAGGCATGTATTCGCTTTCCTAAAACGATACATCATAAAGATACAAGGACGTTTGTATCACCACTATAACTTATTATAATCCCGTAAGTAACTTACATTCATATTTTATCTGTGACATGGGTTCCGAAGTGCTAGATATTATTTTCCATTTGTCACGGTTTCTATTAAATCTATATGTTTCGGCTCCATTTCTTTTTCAGTACCTACCTAATATATATAGTGCTAGAAAAGAGAGTTCTCTAAGCTACATTTAGCAATGAGTTTGATCAAATAATTTTTCACCACACCAGCTGGTAACGGCTCTCTTGATTGTTCAAACTGATAAGAAAGTTACATTTCATCCAAATATGAGGCAAAGTAATCAAATGCAAATTTTGAGTTGTTTTCTTATGTTTGCTGGTAGAATTGACTTTTAAATAATGATTTTGAATGATAAATAGATTTAATAACATAAATTTTGAATCGATTTGCTTTGTTTTTGTTTGATATTTTACAGATAGTATTTTTCTTGTGTTGGTGAGATAAAAACGAATTCGAAATACCTAAGTGATAAATAGTATAGGTAGTATTAGGTAGTGGATTTTGTTGCGTGCATCTTTTGTTTGTAATTTAATTGTATCGACGATACTTTGACATTTTGTAATTCAAAATCAAATTTTCACCTAGGCAGCTCGAACAAGCCTACTTTCGTCACTCCCTGGAGTGAGGAAAGTGCGACTTTCCTCACTCCAGGGAGTGAAACAAAGTAGCTTTTTAATGTAGTGAAGGCCATGAACTGCAACTTCATACTTCTATCACAGAATAACTACCTTTTTTTCTTTTTTTTTTCTTCTCTGTATTATTCTGTGTAATTCGAAATACATTTTAACCTTTAATATGTTCTCACTACTGAGGTGAAAAATTATATGAGCAACACGAGAGCAAAGTTATTAGTTTTACATCTCGTGTTTTTGAGTCCCTCGTAACGATCAAGATTCCATTTTTCGAAACACTCGCTACGCTCGTGGTTCAATTTTGCAATCTAAACAACAACTTTGCCTCCTTGTAAAGCAAATAACTATTGTTCTTAATTAAATAAAAAATGAAACTAATAAGTTTATGAATATGTAGCCTGTATACCTTATGAAATTCAACTTACATTTCAATATCCTTCAGTTCACGTGTTATAGTTTCAGGTAAATCTGGAAAGAAAGGAAAGTATTAATATAAATAATAAGATACCTACAACAATAGTATCAATACTCATTTGGATATGTTATTTGAAATCAATAACTGAGGGTTACCAACACACTTATTTCAGTTATTGTACCTACATAAAAGCTGAAAGGTCATAAAAAGCTGAAGTGGGCATTTTGCGACAATTTATTGATATATCCCAAGCTGAAAAAAGAAAACAAGTTCGACAATCCTTGAAATTGGCAAATTACGTCGGTGATTTTTGTAAGAAGGTATTCCAAATTCGCAGAACCAATTAAGGAGGTATCTACAAGTTCCTTTTCATGGACAAAAACGAATTTTGTAAGGGCAAAGGGGAGGCTTGGATGGCTTTAATACAGCGGCACTTTGTTGGTCGAGATCGTGGCATCATCTAAACATTAGCACAACGGCGGATCGTGTTCCACCTCTATTGATACCTGCGTACCACCCGGAGATTCAGCGGAAGATATTTACATAAAAGGAGGGTGAATAAACGGCGAGTTTATTGTCTTGACGTAAGCGATTTCGTAATAACTAAATAACATAAAATGATAAAGGAACAACAAGATGAATGAGTACCATATCAGGTAAAAAAGGTCATGGAAAAAATTGTTTTGTCTATGTGAGCAACGCTAGGTTGTTGTGATAAATAACTATTTATATTAATTTGAAGTACCTAACCATACTCGGATAATAACAAATGCTATTATAGGTAATGCTTTTCATTGGCTGTTATTTTAATCACTGACTGATAATATTTTGCCTTTAGGGTTCCGTACCCAAAGGGTAAAAACGGGACCCCTATTACTTAGACTCCACTGTCCGTCCGTCTGTCTGTTCGCCTCTCACCAGGCTGTATCTCATGAACCGTGATAGCTAGACAGTTGAAATTTTCACAGATGTATATATGTTGCCGCTATAACAACAAATACTAAAACAGAATAAAATAAATATTTAAGTGGGGCTTCCATACAACAAACGAGATTTTTTTTGCCGTTTTTTGCGTAATGGTACGGAACCCTTCGTGCGCCAGTCCGACTCACACTTGGCCGGTTTTATTGTTCTTACGGGTGGAAATACCGAACACGTGCCTCCACGTACGAAAGAACTCCTTTTAGAATTACTTTGACAGGAAATGAGGGCTAACGCGTATGAATTCGCCGCTAGGGGCGCTAGTGTAGATGGTGACCACCATATACACTATATATATATTGAAGTGACAAGTGATGACTCTGATGACCATCAGAGTCATCACTTGTCACTTCAATGACTGACAGCTGTTCTTTAGTTTTTTTGGACCACCATCAACAGAGGCGCCAACTGGTGAGAAAAAAAACGATAGCCCTCATTGGGCGAATACGTTAAATTCATTTGCTGTCGATATATATAACATAATATATTTGACGACGTACGCCACTAAATAATGGTAAAGCGAAGTGTTTTTGGTGCGTTGATTTATTGAAATGGTTCTTACTCTATATCAGCATCAAATTTACATTTTCAAAGTATTCGACTAGAACAGAGGTTAAAACTAGTTTTAACGTGCAAAATGTGGAATGAGTTGCCTCCTGAGGTATTTCCTTTGCGCTACGACATGGGATTCTTCAAGAAGCGTGTATTTAGGGTTCTCAAGGGTCGGCAACGCTTAAGTGGCTCCAGTGATGTTGCTTTTGTCCATGGGCGACGATGACCGCTTTTCATCAGGCCGGCTCGTCTGCTCGTTTGCTATGACATAAAACTAAGGCATTTGGGAGAACTAGATTTAACTACTAACTAAGGGGTTTGTTGTAACACATATACTCCGCTATTCCGACTTCCCTGCAATACTAGTTTATTAGCTCTAAATAATATTTGTGGATCTAAAACTAAATAATATTTTGATTAAATTAAATGATTAGAGGCCTAGGGGTTCAAGGCGTTAGCCCGGATTGCTGAAGACGCTGGTTCGAATCCGGCCTTCACCACTGAAGGGTTTCATCACTTTTTTTTAAATATTCAACATCTATTTCAGTTTATAATTTCTAAAATATTAATTTAGGTATATACATTAAGGTTATAAAATAGATACCTACTTATCGCTTATAAATATTTAACATATAAAAGATAATAACTTAGAACCCAAAAAAAATATTCTGATTTTTATATTATAATACCCTCGTTTCTATCAGTTATTGTAAGTTATTTAATCCATACTATAATATTATAAATGCGAAAGTCTGTCTGTTACCTCTTCAATTGCTTTAACCGCTGAACCGATTTAGTTGAAATTTGGTATAGAGATAGTTTGAGACCCAGGGAAGGACTTAGGGTAGTTTTTATCCCAGAAGTCATCCTTTACGGGGGTGAAAAGGGGTTGGTACGGGGAATCGATAAAAAGCAGATTGGATAAAAAATAAGCTACCCAAATCACTAACCACGCAGACGTAGTCGTGGGCAAAAGCTTGTAAATAATAAAGTCCTACTTACCTATATAATTCCGGAATTATATATAGCAAGCTTATAGCTAAAAAATAAATAAATACGTCCTCCATACAATACATTTGCTGTTTGTTGTCATAGATAGTAGATAGTCTACAGAACCTCCATACAATACATCCCCATTTTATGGTCCCATTTTATAAAGCTACAAATTGGGTGTTTCGAAGGTCTGAACAGGTCAAAAGTCCTCTCGCCTTTAAATCTACGAGGCATATTCTAATTGTAATAAAAAGTTATGAATTTGACCTGAATTTGTTATGGATATGATCTGTCAGTGTCAAAAGTGACATTTCTGATTGTAGACAAATTCATATTCTAATATTACAACCAGAATAGCCTCCATGGCTACTTGGTAAACAAACAATTGTTTGATGCTTCAGGAGCGGCTTGCTAATAACAGAGTGATTATTTAAATATTCGTAGGCTTTCAAGAGTAGGCGGATTGAAAGGGCCGATGTTACAATGGACGCTGTCTCACAGCATCCAGAACCCAATTAAAGTTAATAATCCTCTCACAAAAAGATTATAAAATGATCTCTTTTTAAATGAAGTCTTGGATTCCGTTGTTTTATCTCGGTCAGCGGATTTTTAATGCGAAAATTCCATCTTTTACATTACCTTCCCTTGATTCAATTTGGAGTGTGATAAATTGAATACCTAGGTACATACATACAAAGTTCTGTAAATTAGTATGGACGTGGGGTACCTTTTCTCTGCAGCTGACTGTACTTGTGTATTTACTAACAGTAAAACTCTAAGGGCCACTTGCACCATTCGCTAACCCGGGATTAACCGGTTAAACCTGGAGTTACCATGGTTACCAGTACAATTGGACACTGGGTTAACGGTTAAACTGGTTAACCCCATTGAACTATTATTACCAAGCTCCGCTCCGCTCCTTGATTATTACTAACGTATAGAACCGGCACAGAGAACCAGTATTTTGCGCCATGAGTTGCTGCCGATTTGGCATCAAACCATAGAAGCGGAGCGTGAATCTCGCTTCCTAAACGCGTAAGCGCCGTGAATTTTATGGCGCTTACGACATTTTGGTCGCGTGGTATACATTGTGATTGCGACAGTTTCATTGTTTGGTATGTCGTCACTATAGTAATAATAATAACTCAATGGTTAACCCCGGGTTACGCCTGGAGTTACCCCCGGGTTAGTGATTCTACTAACCCGGGGGTAACCAGGTTTAACCGGTTAACCCCGGGTTGACTAGGGAACAAATATAAATTATTTTATGAAATATATTATGATTTGTTTTTTTAGGTAGTTAGTTACAGTTTTATATAAATTACAAACTGAAATAGACTATCAATGATAATGATAATGATAATTTATCATACATTAAAGAAAAAGTCCGCCAATGGCCGAGGCGGGAATCGAACTCGCGTCTTCAGCTTACGCGGCTAACGTCCTGACCACTAGGCCATCTCTCTTAATTTACAAAAAAAAAAGAATAACTATACGATATAATATTTCATATAATACCCACGATCAGATGCGTTTTCCCGTGTGAGAGAATGGGAGAAACATCATTCATTTGTATTCTCTTGTATCTGTAGGATGCGGGATTGAATAGTTGGTAAGTTACTGCGATCAGTCGGACCCTCTTTATCCTTTGAGAGATTTTGTTCGTTGATGTAAGAAGATATAACAAATAAATATATGAATAGGGGAAACTGTTGCACAGTCAACATCAACAGTAGCGGATGAAACAAAGCGGAAAAAAAAATTCTTCTACTTTTCCAAATCAGAACACGATCCCGATTAAATTTTATATGCAATGAGGATAAATGCGCATAGCTCAAAATTAAAAACCGATAGGAATTAACAGATACCTGCCTTTCTGAAAAAAATACCATAGACCGAATTTTACTAATAGGTATTTTTCGAAAGTTAAAAAATTACGATGCGAACATTCCCGAGATAAAGTACCCATTAACTGTATCAATAACAGGATAGCGTTGACAGAAAAAGTCACTTTTTTCCTCTTCACTCAAAACGACAGGAACTCCTTTCATCGAATATCGTATATGAATATAGTTGACAGTTATAGTACACATGAAGGCGATATGCCGCAGGAATCCATGTGAGCAGTTAATGTAGGTACCTACAGAAATTCTCCATATTGCATTCCAGAACTGTAGTGTGGGTGTTACTTGTTGTTGAATATATTCGGCGCCAAATATATAGGTATTCTCTATGACATGTCGTAATTACGAGTAGGTATGTTGTACAAATTCGATTCAACTTGAGTGTTTCAATAGGGTTGGCATCTGTCAAAGGTTTTTATAGATAGCATACTAAGGTTTTCCTAGTTTCTAGTTTAATTGTGTGAGATTTGGCTTAAATAATTTGATACCTGTAAAAAACTTCGATCGACAAACCCCTTTGCATCAATTGACCCATTGGATTTATTGTACATATTTTCTTTCTATGTGAGCTTTTCAAAGACATTCATGTTAAGTATATTATTTTGTTGCCGTGGTATTTAATAAAAAATAATAATAACAAAATAATAAATAAAACAACAATTTGGAACTAAATATTTTTAGTCTGTCAAGCCCTTTCCATCAGTAGAAAAAAGCGGCTTAAAAAAGGTAGGCGCCAAGGATTATCCTCCCATAGAAAATTTGAATTTGCGTTTTCTACTGACAAAGTTATTATTTGAGTTAACGGTTTGCTCTCACATTCATATTTTATATTAATCTTGAGGTAGAATGACCAGGAAAAAACCTGTTTACATTATAGGTGCTCTATTTAATCTTCATTTATTAAATAACAAACGGGTTATTTACAAAGTGATACCTACAATTTAATTGAGCCTGTGTACTCGTATCAAAGAGCACTTTTTCGTCAATTATTTAAAGTTAAGTCCATAAGCATTCAGAAAATAATACCTACTCGCACAACCTTACTGCAGTCTTTTTACTTTATTTGTGAAACGAAGTATGTCTAAAGATATGAACATAAGTATGTCTAAAAATATGAACATCTGCCCGTACTTAATAAGGTATACCCAGTTAAAATACTCCTTACTGAGAGTTAATCAGAGAAATCATTTGATTGATGGATAGCTTTCCGAAAAGTTAACTAAGGGTATAAAGAAAACACAAGTTGGCTATGGAAAGGAACTTGGTTGGCAGATGAACCTCTAAGGCATTGGCATTAGTCTCGAGAATAAATTATTTACTTATCAATCTCAATCATCTCATTATTAAAGCTGATTAAATATATTTGAAGTATTGATGTACTAAAATATGGTTTATATACAAAAAAGTGTCATGAATATTGAAACCAATATTCCTATTCTTAAATTAAGAATTGCTTCTGGTGGACGAAATTCTCGGAATAATAAATTATATTAACTCCTCTAAACTTTATTCTCTTGCTTCGTCCTTAAACCTAAGCGTTTTACCTCTCACAGCTACACATTTCCCGCATAACGGCCCTCCCTCTTTACTAGACCTCATTATTACCTCTTCTCCAGACTTAGTTTCCTTTCATGGTCAGTTTAATGCTGCTGGCTTCTCCAACCATGATTTAATATACGCTGCTTTTAAAATCCGTCCTCCAAAACGAAAGCACAAAATTATAATGCGGCGAAACCTGCGGGACTTGGATTTGCAAGCCTTTTATGCTGACTTATCTAGTGCAGATTGGCAAGGGTTAGATCGTCTTGCAGATATAGACATGAGGGTGAGGGCTTTTAATGATATGTTGCTTGCGACTTTTGACAAATATGCGCCGTTGAAACCTATGCGCGTTAAACACTTTCCTGCGCCTTGGCTCACGCCGGATATTAAACTACTGATGGCCAAGCGAGATCGAGCCCGCGTAAAATTTCGATTGAATCCCTCTGATGATAATCGCCAGAAGTATCTGTCACTGCGTAACCGCTGCAACAAAGTCTGTAGGGAGTCAAAGCGTCGATACATTCACAGCTCAATTGAAGACTGTCCCCCTGCGAAGTTATGGAAGTTTTTAAAATCCCTTGGCTTGGGCAAATCTCAATCAAGTTGCTCTAGTTTTCTCGATGTAAACGGTATTAATCAATTTTTCAGTATTTCGCCGGTAACACTTGATCCGTCAGTTAAAAGTTCCACCTTATCGCTTCTTGCGACTACTACATCTAACTCCAATTTAGAATTTTTTGAGCTCGGCTGTATTTCTGCACAAGAGACACAAGCAATCCTCAAAACTATCAAGTCGAAAGCCGTCGGTGACGATAACCTCAGTGTAGATATGCTCATGCTCGCGGCGGATTTCATCTCTCCTATCATTTCCAACATTATAAATTTTTCCCTATCCACGGGCACGTTTCCGGCTTCCTGGAAGTGTGCCCATGTCACCCCTCTACCGAAAACCTCCATTCCTGCTTCTTTCTCCCAATATCGTCCTATTTCCATTCTTCCTGTAGTATCAAAAATTATTGAACATTATGTTAATCGCCGTCTCCTATCCTATCTTAATAGAAATTTGTTATTTAACTCATTCCAATCTGGATTCCGCCCCGGGCACAGCACAGTCACCGCTTTAGTTAAAGTCACCGACGACATCCGGTTTAATATAGAGTGCAAAATGCTAACTGTCCTTGTTCTTCTCGACTTCAGTAGTGCCTTTAACACAGTGGACTTTGACATCCTTCTGGGCACACTCAGCAGTCTTAACATATCCCAAACCACTTTATCCTGGTTTCGTAGCTACCTTACTGGCAGACGCCAGCGTGTCAGAGTCGACGACAAGCTGTCCGACTGGTGTGAGCTTTCCGCTGGCGTCCCGCAAGGAGGAGTACTTTCGCCACTTCTTTTTTCTATTTTCATTAATGGTATCACGAAAGCACTTACGTCATCATACCATCTTTACGCGGACGACCTACAGATTTATGCAGCGGCTAATATAGATGATCTTGCTTCAATGATTACTCAAATCAATTCTGATTTAGAGTCCATACGGGATTGGGCGTGCAAATTCGGTTTGAAGATTAATGCCCAGAAGTCGCAGGCAATTGTCATTGGTGGCCCTTACTATGTAGCTAAGCTCTCAGACATGGTGATACCTGACATTTTTTTTGATGGGACTAAAATCCCCTTTTCCTCTACTGTCCGAAATTTGGGTGTCATCATGGACCAGACGCTTTCCTGGGAACCCCACGTGGCTGAGGTGAGTAAAAAAATTTTTGGTTCCCTACACTCTCTTCGACGACTTCAGAATTTCCTCCCTCTTCGTACCAAACTGACTCTTGCCCGCTCTCTCTTGCTCCCTCTACTAGACTATGGTGACATTGCGTTCTTGGATCTTAATGAGGAATTGCTGAATAAACTTGAGCGCTTACAAAATGTCTGTATCAGGTATGTGTATAGCCTCCGTAAATACGACCACATTTCTAATTTTCGTAAGCAGCTCGGGTGGTTACCGATCCGCCAGCGCAGGGATGTGCATGTTCTGTCGTTGCTTTTCAACATACTCTTCAACCCCTGTTCCCCATCTTACCTAACCGAGAGATTTAACTATCTGGCTGAAGGAAGTGATCACCGCTTACGTTCTAGTGCTAATCTTACGCTTGCTATCCCTTCGAATAAGTCTCGAACGTACGCAAATTCATTCACAGTGCGCGCGGTGAAGTTGTGGAACGAGTTGCCCCTGTCGCTCAAACGGTCCCGGTCTGTAGCATCACTCAAAGTTAATCTGAAAAAGCTTTGGCTTTCCCACGAACTGTGATTTGGTTGAGTGCTAATATATATATATATTATTTATATATTATATATATAATAATAATAAAATAAAATAAAAATATATATATATATATTTATTTAATATTTATTTAGTACTATATATTTATGTATGCTAGTACATATTTATTTTATTGCATAATGCAATTGATGTATTTTAGTTATTCGTAGACGTTAATATTGTAGTTTTCCTTTTTAAATATTATTGTACGTTCTGTAAGTTTGTCTATCTATCTAATTCGAATTTTCCACTCATTTACTCTAAGGTTAGCTGGAAGAAATCCCTTATAGGGATAAGCTCGCCTTTGTACCTAAATTTATATGAATTTCATGTTATCAATTTTTGTTTTGTACAATAAAGTGATTTACTATTACTATTACTACTACTATATTCTAAGAAAAAACCAGAAAATAATCATAAAGTTAAATAGTCAACACAAACACCCATTACAAATAATTATAATATGAAGTACCTATAAAAATATGTTTTCGACTTGAATAAGCTCAGAAATATTGCTTAATTTATTAAGACTAACTTAAGTGACTCGCAAAATCCCAAACAACCCCAGACAAATAATTACTTTCCTTTTGGACTTCAAAAGGCTTCGTCCCCTACACGATTTTTGTTTGTTCATGAAAATTGTTTTCTAAGTACCCAATACGGATTTCTTTTTTCATGACAATATTTTTGTACGCACGTATATTACGGTATATTGCGTTGACATTACGATTGTTTGTTTAAGGTAGTCAATTAAATTGAGTTGTATTTACAATGATTGCTGCGCGAAGTAAAACTACGTTTGCTACGCCGTAGCTTCGTAGCGTTGTCTTTCTTGCGTAGTTGGCTAAACTAGATGTAGTACCTACTTACGGTCTGTCGTAGGTCTTTGATGCGCTGTTGCATGTTAATTTTGTTTGTATGTTACCTTAAATATTTCCGCCATATAACTATTTTTACAGTTCATCGGTTCTTTAGATGTTATTGCATGATTGAACATGGAAGGGCAGGTATTCGATAAAGCTAGATATCAACATAACTAGCGCGTCTCGCCCGGGATGAACGGGACGTACCTACTGAGATTGATATTATAAATAGAAGATATTGTCTATATTACGTTGTTACTTTTTATAATTGCTTCGATATAAAGCATAATAAGTACCGTCAACCGGGGTGATTAGGGACGGCAGGGGTGAATAGGCACAAAACTTGAAATGAGATTTCCCTGATAATGTATTAAAAACTAAATACCTACGCACATTGTGTCATGCGATTGAAAATAATAGTAGATTTTGTATGATACAAATTTTGTGAGGGCCCACCCTCGAAATGAGATTTAAATAATAAATAAAATAAAATAAAAATAAAAATGTTATTTATTTAGGTATCAACCCATTACATTAAGATAATAATTATTATTAATCTTATTTATACATTCTAATCTATATTAAATTTTACTATTCTAAACTAAACTAATTATTACCTAATCTAACATCAATTAAATAGTTGCAGCGGAGGCATTGCTCATACAGTAGCAGGTTGCGTACACTACGCTAACAATGCTGTTCGTCGATTCACCAAAACCACCCTTTTAAGAAATTTTCAGGTAAATCTCATTTCAAGTTTTGTCTCTATTCACCCACGCCATCCCTATTCACCCCTGTTGACGGTACTTGTAGTGAAATATTTAGCAATACCGACGCAAAATAATGTAGGAAAGGACAGTAAAAATAATTATTTTAGTATGGAGAGAGGTAAATTATAAGTTTAGTAATTACTAAACTAAACTTATAATTTACCTCTCTCCATACTAAAGAAAGAACCATATTAGGACACTTTGCATGTCAAAATCCGCCAAGCTATTTGGGTGATGCGGTTTATCGAAGAAATATACACACCGTAAATGTACTATTGGAAAACCTTAATTAGGTATCTTAGTCACTCGGGTGATATAAAAAACATGAGAAATAAAACTATCGGACCTTAGGTAAAACAATAAGCCTACGACCTACGAGCCACTATATTTATCGCATGCCCGCTCGACCATAACACAGGACCGCCATTGTGCAGCAGCGCTCAACGATATTGGAATAGTTTGTTTGTATTTACCTTTCGACAGGTAACATACACCCCTCGTTTTGTTCGTTTTGTGAGCCTCCGGCCAATTCGGCACTATTGCATGTTTCCTGCATTCTGTTTAATATGCTTTCGTTTGACATCTGCGGACGGACGAAACGGAATGGAACTGTGACGGGAACAAAGAATCCTTATTTAAAATTTATATCTTACCACAAACTGTGCGGTCAGTGGGCACAAATATTGCTGATGTAGGTACAGTGAATATCGAAGAAGATTGATAAAATAAAAATGGGCATGTGTATACATCGTACACTGCTGGGCACAGGCCTCCTCTCATGCACGAGAGGGTTTGGGCTAAAGTCCTTACGCTAGCCCAATGCGGGTTGGGGAGTTCACATACACCTTTGAATTTCTTCGCGGATGTATGCAGGTTTCCTCACGATGTTTTTCTTCACCGAAAAGCTAATGGTAAATATCAAGCGATATTGCGTATGTATCGGTCATTGGCGTCCGAAAGGTTAAAAGAGGAAATGCTGTGTGATAAATAAGTGTATGTGAAGAGCCGAGTAAACATGCCTCGCAAGCGCTTTCTACATCATAGGGAGGGGCGCGAAGTAATTTGCATAGGAAGGTTACTAAGTAGCTGCTTAGGTTAAACACTTAGATAGGTACTGTAAGAAATCTCTGAAGGAATAAATTCACATTGGTCGGTACTCATTTACTTTACTTAACTATCTTTTGTTTGTTATATATAACTGTACCTATAGGTACTTACTAAACTTATCTTGTCTAATATTGGTACTACAATATTGAAATATTTTTAAGTTAGGTTAGATTTCTTCATTATTTGTAACGTTTTTAGTAAAAGGTATCATTGTGTGTATAAGGTTGATTCTTCGTAATTTTTTAATGGCAGTGTAGCGACTTTTGACCACAACACAAGAAGTAGATATACTTTGACTTAAAACGGGACATTTATTTAGTTCATTCAAATGAAAAGTAATATAAATTGTGTTCAAATAATCATTTATCAAAGTAAGATATATCTTAAATTAAGCACCTGCGGGTAGGTATATCATATATCTCTACCAAAAACAACCCCAGCCGGGCTAGCACATGATTGGCGCGAGAGAATCTCGCCGCGACATAGGCTATCCGTCCCCCTTTAATTCATACAGTTAGTAAAAGACGAGTAGTCTATCTCGCGGCGAGATTCTGTAGCGCCAATCATGTGCTCGGCCTACAAGATTGTTGAATTGTTGATGCTCCCTAGCGAACGAAACGCAACTGTCACTGACGCACTATTATGGAAGAGTGATAGAGAGATGACTACGTTAATAATTGACTGAGCGTTAATAATTGGCACGTTGGCTAGGCGAAAAGGGGGCCTAGCCTAGATGACAATCGTTTGCGCTACGACGACGAAACGTTATCCTCTTTATCGCACTAATATGGAAGAGTGATAAAGACAGATAGCGTTTTGTTATAGTATTTAGCGTACACGATTTGCATGTTGGCTAGGCCCCCAGCTTACCTATTTAATTTACTTTGAGTCCCGATATTGGGCTAGCGCCGTTTGTGCAAATGCATGAACAAACAGCTTGAGTAAATGTTGCAGTTTACGAAATTCCTTAATTGGCGAGTTCATACTGACAGTACGAATCACAGAGGGCCGACAAACGTAACTTTATCCGGACTCAGTGAGCTTGATTCAATGTTAAATCCTGAGCACTAAATCTACAGACTAGAAGGTAATATATGACCTGTACTTGTACAGTAATTATTATGAATAGATGCGTAATACTCGATTGGTAGTCGTAATATTATACTTTTATGGATAACAAAAATAGGTATGTAACATTGATACTACAATATTTATAGAACCAATAATTACAGACTAGTCAAAAAGAAGACACTGAAGAACAACAGGTTATGAGGCCAATTCAATGTTACTTTTCGCTGCATTTCGCTTGTACTTGTCCGTACATGTATTGGCGCGAGCGAGACACGGGCTACTGACATCACTTAGATATTATTTTGATGTCACAATGTATCTATTTAAGTTTGAATTTACCTCAATGTTGCTTTATGTAGTCAATATATACGGTGTATGCCTTGCTTTCATAAAAACTAGTGTTTACTGAAATTTTATTATACATTATTAAACTTTAGAGAAATTTGATTTTAAATATAGCACAGGGCTTCTTTATCACGTAAACAGAGGAGGAGGTTTCTGTTTACAAAACTAAGTGAAGTGGTTATAAAGGTAAAACAAGATCTGAATTTTCGATACAAGCTACTGTTTGTATATTTTTGTCGTTTATTAACACTTGACAACCCAATAATTCTTACTTCAATGCATAGTTATTTTAATTCAAATAAATGGAATGAAATAACAACATTTATAAACGAAATTTTCTGCCGTTCGCAATGATAGGTATGTCAAACGCAAAAAAATATTATATAATAAATAGTATGAACGTGTGTTCATTGGGCTGGATTTAATAAAAGAGTATCCAAACAAGAAGTGGAAATATTTCACTACTTCGATTTTCGATTGAGCTAGCATATGTTGCTAAAATTAATTAATTAATTTGTGCGAAGTTGAAACCACAATAATTTGGACTTCAAACGCAGCTAACAATACGTTCGATAGGATAGAGTCGACTGTATAGATTAATTACCCAAAACAATTTTTTCCCAATAGCTTTCGTTCTATTCGCGTTTTTCCCCATTCTGCTTTTTAACTAGGCGTTTATTTTTTCAGTAGTTAATTTAATCACACGCGTATGTCCCAGTACCTTTTTTTCTCCAATGAGTATTATTTCCGAGAACATGTCCTTCTTAACCTGAGTCCGCTACGCGGGGCTCCTATTTCTAGGCGGTTTGCCCTTCGGGCATCTGAAGCTACCCAACGAACCTAACCTACCTATATATCGACTTAGTGTGAGGCAGTGTGACTATTGTGAAAACATTACACTTTGGAGAAAAAAACGACTAGGACATACGCGTGTGATTAAATTAACTACTGAAAAAATAAACGCCTGGTTAAAAAGCAGAATGGGGAAAAACGCGAATGGAACAAAAGCTATTGAGGAACAAAAATAATCTAAACGGTCCCCTTTCGGATGCTGCCGTTGCCCGTTTCATGGCATGGGACGCACGCATAGAAGGACTATTGAGAGTCGATGGAATCTAAAATTAACTAGGTTATTAGGTTATTTTATTTTTTATTCAGAAAAACTAACATTACTATGCTGTGTATATTTCGTACTTATGTACCTACTCTGTAATGTGGAATTTGTATGTTTATTGTACAAAATTGTATTTGACGTATATCAGTATGCTACCAATAAAGATTATCTTATCTTATCTTAGGTGAAAGCGATAGACTAAATATATGCTATGGGATAAAAAACCGGACGCCTGCCTAATAAAACGGTAAAACATGTTCTCATTATTGAAGCGCAATATTGTTTCAAATCTCGCTAGCCAACGGCGATGCCTTTCGGGTGTTTCCCGTAGGGTAGAGCAGCAGATTGTTGTGTTTAGACATATTTCCCTCGTGCCAAGCGTAATATTGCCGAGTGAGGTAATCCGATTACATGGTCCGAGGAACTGAGGTCCTATTCTCGAGAATTTAAAGTTTCAAAATTATATCGAAAACACATTGGTTGGTTTAGCGAATATTCTAAAACCACTAGTATTAATTCTACTAGAATGTCGCTTCTTTAAATAGTTGCCCCTTTTGGGTTAATGATTTTCCTTAGTCTAAGTTTAAAAAGTGATAAACCAAAACTCAGCACCATGGGCATGGAAGGCTCCAGCAACACTTCTTGAACTTATACCTATTTATTATATTAGCTGTAAGTCGTTCTGCTGAAACGAGGATATCTATATCGACCATTTGTATGTATATTACCTATACACGATGTAATTAATACCAATATTCAATACCTATAGCCGTCATGAAATGGTATCATAGGTACAGGTGGAACACGATGGGCTGGATAAAGCTTGAGCTTAAAGAACAATCGCCGTTCATTATTATTATTATTATGTGTCTAAATAAATGAATTGAATGATGGACGACGATGGTATTAATTCTTCGAAAAAATCAAATTTGATTGGAGCATAGAGTAACTTAAACTAGAGCGGTACTGTCATAGTAAATTTTGTAACCCCAGTAAATTCACTGCCATCTGTCGACACACTTTAAAACTAAAAATAAATATTTATAAAAATACGATAAAATTATTTAAATATGGATAAATGATTTTTTTTATTTGCATTAATTATTTTTATGATTTTGACCCATGTTCTTTCACTGATATGCGTTAAAATTGTTAAATAACAAACGAAACAGTCAACGCCATCTATACGACAGTGGCCCAAAACTAGTGGCGCCCTCTGAACGAGAATCAAATTTTCTTGATTTTCGAGGCACGTTTTTTCCTTAGACTGTAAACATCTATTACGGAGTTATATCTATCTTTGATTGGAGTAAGCGTTTTCATGGTAGTATGAAAGAAGCTTAGTTTAGAACGCTTACTCACTCTTAAAGTAGCTACCTACATGGGTGAAATTACGATAAATTAGTATTAAATTGCTGTTAAATTTTCGTTTCTGAATACATCCTCTGTATGCTGAAGTTACAGGAGATCGTCAGATCAACTAAAGAGCGGCTTCAATTTTGTACTGAAGCACGTTAGCTTTGTAGAAATAAACTCGCGTTAAAAGGCTGTCTACTAATTTGTAGCACCAACAATTTTATTGACAGTTTGCTCTATGTTTATATTGTTCGTCTTAGTACCTCTGTATAAACAGTTAAAACACAAAAGCAAAAAATCAAGTTACTTCCCTTATTAAAATTCAAATAAATCCTCAGTAGGATTTTTTATGATATCTCGTTAGAATTTAGAAGAATAAGTTTAGTAAGTACTGTCAACAATTAATGTTATTGAATGAATTCATTATATATGTACGTACTCGTATGTATGTATGTAACTTTATTGCACATAAACAAGTTTACACAAAATAGACATAACAAAGTAAAAAGATGTAAGTATATGTGCAAAGGAGAACTTATCCCTTATAGAGATCTCTTCCAGCTTACCTGCCTGCTACATATACATTTTCAGTAAACTATATTCAACATTCCCATATGGACTTGGCAGCCCCAACTTCTCGTAGGACATTTGACCAATCAAGTTGTTAACCCGATAAGTGTAAACGTCGCAAATTGTAATGGAGTGAGACCAATGACCATATTCTGAAATTACCAATACGGTACCAATTCAATACGAATAATTGAATATTAATTTGTTCCACATTCTGAAGTAAGTTACTTACCTAGTAATACCTACTTACTTACACTTAAATTCATTGTAAGCACACTGTATTGGAATTACCAGTGAGTAATTAAAGGAGACTATTCTCTAGAGTAAGCGCGCAAAGAATACGATTTTTTTATCAAAGGCCCGAGAAATTACCTTTAGTTTACAACCTTTTGTGTGCTTATTACAAATAGTTGGTTCTGAGTTGTGGATGTTTTCTATGTATATATAGGTAAAAGTATTCATATACAAAGTGCCTACGAGGAACGCAAAAGATTTTAACCACGCATTTCTGAGGTTAAAACAAGGAAAAAATGGTATTCATTTTTTAAATGTATTTTTACACAAAATGTAAATGCTAATTGTAAAACTATCACTCAACAAGAATTTAAACTTTTTATTTGTAAAACCTTGTAACTTGTAATTTTTTGACATGTATCAATTTTTGCACTAAGTAACAATAAAAAGATGTTTTTTAATAGTTGCTCAAAAAGTGCTATTTTACGTAGCTGTTTAGCGTGCGGAAAGTTGGTATTCGCGAACTAGTGCTTTTTACTTTACCAATTTTTTAAAATTTATACTTGTTCCAATTCATGACTACTTATTGATGAGTGTTAATATTAGTTTCCTTTAAACGTCGTAACCAACATAAAAACCTACTGTTAATGTAAGAATACGTTAATATACATATTTCATATTTTATTACTTACCTCTTCATCATTATAACACGTTTATTTTTTAATATTGAAGATTGAAAAACCGTTCTTAATAAGTTGTCTGAATGGAACGGAATAGCTATGAAAGGTATAGGTAGGAATAGCTGCCGAAACGCCTGTCAAAGAAGAGGCGTTTTTTCTTACTGCAAGCTAAGTTTCCAAAGGCAGCATTCGATATTGTTTTTATTCCTTACTTGATGTTTTTCTTATTTTTTCGCAACTGTATTAAAAAACGTCCTTCGATACACGTGCGGAAATGTCATTCTTCACTCGTCCCGAGTCTTCAGTAGTAGAGTAGTCGCAAGATATCTCGGTACTCGTGAAGTACTGACATACTTTCCGCACTAGCATCGAAATGTACTATTTTAGGGTTCCGTACCCAAAGGGTAAAAACGAGACCCTATTACTAAGACTCCGCTGTCCGTCCGTCCGTCCGTCCGTCTGTCACCAGGCTGTATCTCATGAACCGTGATAGCTAGACAGTAGAAATTTTCACAGATGATGTATTTCTGTTGCCGCTATAATAACAAATAGTCCTATAATATTTAATATTATACACCGTGTTTTTTTTTAAACTCCTTTAATTTCATGGGTGCATTCCTGAGCTTAAATTAAGTAACTTTCTCAATGACACCGGTATTCTAATTAACTCCAGTTTGGAGATAATCCTTAATTTATTTTTCTTTGATAAGGCCCTTACAAGCGTGTACACTTGCCTTAGGGCCTGTTTACATATTGATTAGTGTTTAGTATGAGTTAATACATTTGCTTGTAAACGTAAGTACTATCGCAGACGATCGATGTTCAAAAACATATTGATAATATATGTCAAAGTTTTTGTTTGTTAGGTTAAAATACCCGCTATATGCAGCATTTAAGCACTTTTTATAAAAAAAATAAGGAAAATTAATTATGCCATTTAGTTTAATTAAATGTACTTAGCCACATCACGAAGCTAAAGGAGTTTACTAAAAACACGGTGTAGAGATAACATGCAGAATATTAAGAGCATGTCACATGATCCAGCATGCATGATGACGTTGCCGTTTACAAGCATAGCCAATGTATCGTGTAGGTGTCTCGACGTGGTGCAAATGAGATGAGGCTTAATTCCCGCCGCCCGCCTAGTGCTGGTGACAGGTAATGTGTGTTAAACGTAATCAACTAGATTTTGATGTCCAATTTTGTGTGTAGGATGTACTTTGTAATAAACTAAATTGAAATGTTTTTCTTTCTTACAAATAGGTAATATGTCATTGTATGCGTTGAAAAAAAGATATCTAAATAGAAATATAGATCTGCAGCCTAATGCATGATGCATATACAGGTACAACGTATGCATAAATAAAACAATAAAATTAAAATAAAGTTACTTATTATACCAACACAACAATGAAGTGCATGTACAATTTTAAAAAAGCATATGCATATGCAAGTGCATATAAATATCGGGTAGAACAGAATGAAGGACTTGTATGCAAACGGGGAGTTGTTTAGGCTACGTGCTTACTTTATTTTTCACTTATTAATCACGTTAATATTTCTAACCGTTTGTGAGATACAGTTTTGAGATACATTAATGCAAAAATCTGCATGTTTTAACGAATCATTTAATCGTAATCGTTTAATCAAATGTAAAGTCAAGTTAATGTCATGTGTCAATTTTAAATGTAAATAACTTTTCCCCTCACTAGCTCGGAAAGCCGTCTTTTATCCTTTAAAACAAGCGGGGAAAAACGCATTTTATCTACTAGTGGGGAAAGTAATTTGACCTTGGATGGAGCGTGTTTAAGTAGCTTGACAGATAACAAAACGTAAAACGCTCATAATAATGGTTCGTTCGATATTAATTATCATTAAATAAATGGTTTGAGAATCTAATAAAAATACCAAATTTAGCTTTATTTAATAATTTTAAGTCATAAACCTTAAAATTCCATAAGAAACGTTAGATTTTTTATAATGATGATAAATATAATTCTGAACGCACAAGTTGAGTCGATGCAATTTCAAAACGCATCGTTGACATTTCATACGTCAGAACAGAAATGTCAACATTGTCAACAAAATTTTTACTGTTCTTCTCACCGACTCACGTAAAAATCAGAATTTCTAGTGTGTTCTGTTATAATATCGTAAAAAAATTAGTGATTCCAGTGATGAAGATGATCTAACGCCTGTGGATGTTGCACTTTCCTCGCTATAGTGAGGGGAAAAGTTTTGTGTTACACACGGGTGCAAATGTATTTTACTTCTCGTGTGTTGAAACACTCGTACGCTCAGGATTCTATTTTAGAACCACTCGCTTCGCTCGTGGTTCAACTATAGAATCCTTTCGCTTGCTCGTGTTTCAATTCCACACTCGCGGGTAAAATACAACTTTGCACCCTTGTATAACAAATAACTATTGTAGTGGTAGGCTTGTTATTAATATAAAAAAATATCATTTGTAATGAATAATTGAATGAAATTATTTAATCCAGAAAATATTTCCATATGAGGTTAAAACATTTAAAACGAATTACATAATAATATATGTGGTATTTTCTATAAAAAGGGACCTTATTGTCGATGGCGCTTACGCCATTATTAACGATGCTCCGATATAAATACAATGCCGCGCGACGCTGTGCGGCGTAAGCGCCATCGACAATAAGGTCCCGTTTCATAGAAAATGCCCCATATGATTAAATTAAATTAAGGCTTAATGATTTTGTGATAAGATAAAGATTCTTTATTTGCAAGAATACTTAATTCTAAAATACAGGTGTACTTTTTAATCCAGCTTTACGTTTATAACTCGACTGTAGATCACTTAGATAACACTATCCTTTGAGCTCAGTCCAGCTCAGTCTCTAGAAATGTGCCACCCTGTGTATACCTACATATTGCATTAAAAAATAAAACCAAAACTACAATACAACAATGCCAATCAACCATTGGATCGAACAGGAATTTGTTACGTCAATGGGAGCGGAACGGAAAAATGTAGCGAAAAATCTACATACGCGCTAAACTTTTCGTTCTACTATTTCGGGTTTCGTATTTCAAAAAGAAAAATCGTGGCCTTCAAAAAATCATGCACGTGTCTGTATGTCAGCGGCAGGTGCCACGGCAAACACGATTTTTAGGGTTCAGTGGTCAAAATGACCATTACTTGTAGGGTAAAGTGGGGGAATTAGGAATCTAAAATGGCTCTAAAATGATATAAGAATGTTACAATCGAATCAATTTTTACGACATCCGTTAGTTTGGTTGTCAGGCTATCTAATTATAATAAAATAATTATTTAAAATAAAATGTAACACAAAATATGGATTAAATCAAAATATATTGCCATTCCTATTTATCCGAAACCGTGTGGGGTCATTGGAAACAGTGCGGGGCAAATGCAAACGCAGATTTTAAATCTAGTATTACTTTTCAGGTTTTTTTTTACTTCAAGGCATATAAAACAGTTTCCAAAGTAAAAAAAAAACGTTCAATTAGTATGCAGTAGGAATCATTAAGAACACAAGAGGTAGGTAATTAGTGATCATGATCAATATCATTAAAAATGAGCATCACTCACGATTGTATTTCTGGTAAATTTGAAACCACATGGGGTTTAAAAGCAGATAGTACATTATATAATACAACAAAATAACGAAATATGGAGTCTTCGACTCAAAAATTCCATGCTTACTTCTATCATAACATGTGATAAAAATAATAAGAAAAGTTTGTGAAAGTAGTTTGTTCGATTAATCGTGACCGCATGTGCGTAGTTTCCGAATCTGACAGTCACTTAGGCACATGAGGGACTTCATGTTTGTGTTAAACATACTCAAGATTGTGTAGTGCAATTAGAAGTACTCTATATCTCACTGTTCCCTACCCGCCGTTCCCAATAGTGGAGGCACTACATAACGTAGCTATAGGGGAGATAGCTACGTTTTGTTAAGAAATGCAGATAACTAGAGACAAAGGATTGACGCATACAAGATGTGGTGCTGAAGATGAATGTTGCGAATGCCTTGGACTGCGAAGCGCACTAATGCATCAATACTGACCCAGCTCCGAGTGAAAACAGCATATGCCAACAACGCATCCTTTCATATTTCGGACACACAGTGCGCAGGCGACGAAAAACTGATTGTGGTTAAAAACACCGAAGGCAGAATACCAACTAGATGGACCGATCAAGTTAAAGACTCGTTGTCCTGTGATTTCTACTTCTACACGGTCGTCAAAGACGCGTTGGACAGAAATCAGTGGAGGCAGATTATCCGCTCCAGATGCAAACCTGATACTGACCACGATCCTCAGACGTGAGGGACCGACCCGAGGGAGTGAGCAGATAACCGATCATTTGCGACTGCCGTGAACGATGACGACGATGACAATGAGGTATGACGATGCCTTTGCCAATTCATGCGGAATCAAAGGATCCTTGTTTGGAGAAAATATTCTTCAAAAACAAGTCTGGATGACTATCTGTGCTGTTTGTGTACTACTATATTTTTTTAAGATTTTTGTATGTTCATATAATTTGTGATGCTGTATTTATATGTACTTCAAGCCACGAATAGTACACTGCCAATTCCTTCGTCACCACCGACGAGACAAGAGCCTTAAGCCGTGTCTGCACTAGAGCACCGCAGGCGGTATTGTGCTAGTGCTGTGATCATAACGGAAGAGCCATTGTCCCACACATGTCCCAAACGCCCGGTGTTGTGTTTGCCGCACTGTGACAACAACGGTCATTTAGGGTAATAGCTATTTTGACGCACGGGGTTGGTCGCCAGTGCATACTGCATACCTATCTGCCAATAATAGGTATATAACCTTTGCGTTATTTTAATAGTACCTTCATTGTGCAATACGAGTAAGAGCAATACAGCCGATTTAATAAAAAACCGGCCAAGTGCGAGTCGGACTCGCGTTCCAAGGGTTCCGTACATTACACAATTTAAACAATGTATTTTTTTATGTGAAACGTGAGTGAAATGTCTTTAAAGGTTTTCCGGTGATCTATAGGTAAAGATCTATTTTATGTATTTTTTCAAAATGTTTGACAGTAGTTTCGGAGATAAGGGGGGATGGTCATTTTTTGCCTATTTTCTTGAATAACTTCTAAACTATTTATCTTATAATTATAAAAATAATTATATTTGAGATTCTCACAATGAGCTCTTTCATTTGATATGTAACACGATATAGTTTGATAAACTTTATTTTTAATTTTCTCATTTACCCCCCAAAAGTGGCCCCCGTGGGTAAAATTAATTAGTTTACGTTACATATCCATCTTTGGGTCACAAACTTACATATGTGTACCAAATTTCAACTTAATTGGTCCAGTAGTTTCGGAGAAAATAGGCTGTGACAGACGGACAGTCAGACAGACAGACGCACGAGTGATAATATAAGGGTTCCGTTTTTTCCTTTTGAGGTACGGAACCCTAAAAATTAAAAATATGATGTGGAGTTTGCAATCCCCCGTGTTATTATTATAGATAGGTAGGTACCATATTTGTCATCACACTAGCGGGAACATTTTTAGGGTATCAATTTTATTGGCAGTGATATTGATATGGTAAAATTTAATTTTCACCTCAGCAGCTCGAACAAGCCTACTTTTTAAACAATGTAGCTTTTTAATTTAGTGAAGGCCATGAACTTCATACTTTTATTACATTTTTTTATGGTATGGTATGGTATGGTATGGTATGGTATGGTATGGTATGGTATGGTATGGTATGGTATGGTATGGTATGGTATGGTATGGTATGGTATGGTATGGTATGGTATGGTATGGTATGGTATGGTATGGTATGGTATGGTATGGTATGGTATGGTATGGTATGGTATGGTATGGTATGGTATGGTATGGTATGGTATGGTATGGTATGGTATGGTATGGTATGGTATGGTATGGTATG
The DNA here is from genome assembly GCF_947568885.1 of Cydia strobilella. NCBI lineage: Eukaryota > Metazoa > Arthropoda > Insecta > Lepidoptera > Tortricidae > Cydia > Cydia strobilella. The sequence continues at coordinate 7,578,858 of NC_086048.1, forward strand.
GTATGGTATGGTATGGTATGGTATGGTATGGTATGGTATGGTATGGTATGGTATGGTATGGTATGGTATGGTATGGTATGGTATGGTATGGTATGGTATGGTATGGTATGGTATGGTATGGTATGGTATGGTATGGTATGGTATGGTATGGTATGGTATGGTATGGTATGGTATGGTATGGTATGGTATGGTATGGTATGGTATGGTATGGTATGGTATGGTATGGTATGGTATGGTATGGTATGGTATGGTATGGTATGGTATGGTATGGTATGGTATGGTATGGTATGGTATGGTATGGTATGGTATGGTATGGTATGGTATGGTATGGTATGGTATGGTATGGTATGGTATGGTATGGTATGGTATGGTACATATTATAATACTTTTTTTCTGTTTATTCTGGGTAATTCGAAATACATTTTAACCATATGAATAATATGTTTTCACTACTGAGGTGAAAAATTATGTGTGCAACACGAGAGCAAAGTTATTTTACATCTCGTGTTTTTGAGTCCCTCGCTACGCTCAAGATTCTACCGTAGAATCTTTCGCTTTCTCGGGACTCAAAATAAACACTCGCAAGAAAAACCAACTTTCCTCTCTTGTTGCACAAATAACTAAATCATATTCATAACGGGGAATGTCAATCTAGATGACGAAAGGGGACGACCGCCCCGACACTGCCTTTCCATACAATCATAGTCCCCATTTTCCTATCTGGATATTAAAAATATTTTTACATAATTCGATGTATGTATTTTAATCATAGCTATGCCCGACCGTTTGATTTTTTCGATTTTTTCATTATTATAAGAGTTAGGAGCATTTAAAAATTTGTATGAAACCTGTTTTTCGCTTCTTACTTTTATAATAATTTAAAAACCGGCCAAGTGCGAGTCGGACTCGCGTTCCAAGGGTTCCGTACATAACACAATTTAAACAATGTATTTTTTATGTGAAACGTGAGTGAAATGTCTTTAAAAACCCGTTATTACAACGTAGTACAATTTTCACACAGGTAAAATATACGTACATTTCAGCTTGTACTACTTGTCGTATAATGAATAAAATTTATTTATATAAAGCAAGCATCGTACTTATAACATAACACTCAGTCACTGTATCAGTCCGGTCCAACCATACCTTGGCTGACCATTACAGCTGCATATGCAACTAGCGCCAACTACAAGAACTATAAAAAAAAAGACAATGACGTCTGTCAAGTGTCAAACCAAACCGATATCGAGCGAGCGTTTATCAAATCAATATTATATTATTTATTTATTAACAAGACAGCATCAGAGGAAGACGAATACTAACATAGTAATACTGTAATAAGTATGGCGTGTCAGGAATGATAAACCCTAGCAAGGCCAAAGGAACAAAACACTTGTGGTAAGTATAAGTAAGTTTTAGAGTCAGCTGTGATCGATCCTTGTGAACAGGTTCACGAAGGCTCTGCACCTCTTTCTTCGGGCGCTGCTTTGACTTGGACACAGCAGGCGGCTTAGCGGCAGGAGCAGCGTAGCAACGTTGTGGGGTCAACGTACTCTCACGTGACGTGCGGGGGGGGGGGTCAGCGGTGACCGCTCCAGTCCAGCGGCGGGAAACCGCCGATGGACGCATTCCGCGCAACGTAACACACGGCTATGTTAGCCTACTTTCCGAACTAGTACTACGTATTGACTCTAATTCATAACGTAGTTCACTGATGGTATTATTCGATACCTCCAACTTAGCCTGCAGTTCAGCCCGATTGTCCTACAGGGAAATGATATCCTTTAAGCAGCCTGGAAACGTCAACATGGTCAAACGAGACGAAAGGTAGCCGATGCAGGTCCTTCGCCACGAAAGAGGGCATATTTGATGGATCGGTCCCCTTGAACACCGAAATGATGTCCCTTAGACTCTTCACGCCTCCATCTCTTCGTCGTGGTGGCATTTCGTCGGTTTTGCCGAGCATCTGGTAGAGCAGCGCCTTGCCACTACAGATGTCCTCCTCCTGGAAGCTGGACTTGCAGATCTGCACGATGCTGGACTCCTTCAGTCACGGTGGCATTTTGAATAAATGCCAACAGCTCGTTGACTACGACTTGTGTTGTGTCGGGTAAGCAGGCAGCGGCTATTGCCGCGCTGCTCGCGAATTTCAAAATTCGTGTAGTGCACTACGACACGACCGCTTCCGGCCGCGCATTGCAACGCACTGCGTAACGTAATGTCATGATGTCAATATCCAGGGAAAAGCGGCCGTCCCCTTTCCTCTTAAAATGACCACGAAGGTGGGTACTTAAAAAAAACATGTTTCTATGTCGTTTGGGGAGTAAATGTCAAACGATTTGGGAGTTATACGTGTTATCATGCCTTCCCGAAAAAAATCGAATCTTTCGCGAAAGTCTCGCATAAACTGCCATCTTTCCAAAATCGCCGTACAAAGAGTACATAGGTAAGTAAAAAGCGTTTTCAGTTTAGTCTGGAGTGTAAATGGCGCATCAAACCAATTTGATCGTATAAAAATTGTAGACGCGTTGTCTTGGGGTTTTGAAAGCATATAAAGCATACCTATTCATTCTAATATAACGGTCCTTTTTTATTTAAAACTTTAGGCGTTACCCTTGTAAATGTTGGTGACCCGTTACTTCGTAATCGATTACTACTATTACATTGAGCTGTTACCCGTGGAAGGCGACTCGCAAGAATGATTGTGTAGTTAAATCCAGCCGAAAGGCCAATTCAGTAGGTAGGGAAATCGTAATTTATATAAATGGGGAGATTTAACATTATGTGGATAACCTCATACTGATAAAATCTCCCCATTTATATAAATTACGATTAAATATTACAATTAAATAATTACGCTTTCTACACATTCAAAAATGTATCAATCGTACATAATTATTTTGTGCATGCAAAATAATGTGGGGCAGTAACTAAGGAATAATGCACGAGAGAGATTTAGGTAATAGTCAATTCCGAAGGCCGATTTGAAGTTTGAATTCTTTATTGTTACTTAAACAAGCAATATGTATAAGTTTACTTAATGTGTAAGGAATAAATAAATGTTCACAGAAAATGTACATAAGCAGTCATGAATATTATTATGTAAGAATAAAAACTTATTGGTTGAGGATTTTGGTTCATTACATTTAGTTGCCTAAAGGGTGAAGACTAAACCCCTTACAGCTGAAACATAATGTGATTCCAAAATACCTTTAAACTCTTGTTACTGAAAATTCACAATATCGATATAAAAGCTTACTGTAATGTTTACGACAAATTTCAGGATCCAGTTATTTTATTAAATTAGAATCACGCAGAAAGTTTTGAATTAAATGTAATTAAATTTTAACCCAGTTACTCTAACTCAGTTAAACAAACCGAATGGAGCCTGAAATTTCTCATAGACGAGTTTAATTTCTTCCGACGCGAAAGAAATGAACAGACACCTCTGCCAAAATTAAAAGAGCCCTGATTTACAACCTGCGTAAAAGTCGAGGCCAGATCTTATTAACATTACTTTTTATAACACGGGGGCGCTAAATTGTAACAATGTAGACTGAAATTTAATTAAAACGTCTAGTCAGTAGGTGTTAACTAGCGCTATCAAAGTGTATAAATGTTTTTGTAGATAACGTGCGCTCGGGATTTGGCGGTTTTGTTATAAAGGACGGACGAACTATCATTACGTAGATTATTTAATGCATATTTTTCATGAAGTTCATCAACGCTGCACTCTATTACATTTTTAGTGAAGTAATATTCTGAAAGCGGTTGAAATGATTATTTTAAATTTACAGTATTCCAGAAATATGTCTAATATTACTGTCTAGCTAGTTGATGCGTTTGATAATGATATAAAAATAAATAAAAATAAATTAAATTGATTTTATTTCAGGCAAGCACCCATATAAAACACAGAATTACCTATAAGATGAGAAGTGTAAAAAGTTAAAAGTAGAAATAACAGTTAAAAATCAATAATTATAAATTTATAATTACAATTTAAAATAAAATAAAATAAAATAACCTACTACTTCCGGTTCGCATCTTGATGCAGAGACAGCCAAAACCTACAAATTGGACTTTGCAAATCCTCACTAATTACGGCAAGGATACAGTTTTCAGTGCTGCGCATCCTACTCCAAAAGGACGCCACTCTCGACCGAATTACGGCAAAGAAATCGGGGACACGAGCCTCCCCAAACATACTCGACGCACTACACCACCTTGGCAACTTCATCAGGATTCTGAAGGCGTCGTTATATTGAACCCTTAGGGTGTTATCTTATCTTATCGTTTCGGGGGCCCTTACGGATACACTTCGACCCATAGGGATCTTTTGTGCAGTTACCCCCTAGGAAAGATCCGTCCGCTACTCAAGAGCTTTCCCCACCATCTCCATATGCCGGATGATGGACCTTATGGGTAGCTTTTTGAATTCCTTTGGTACCAGGTAGCCTGTTCCAAAGTCCTTCATTCTTTGTCTGGCGAGGGCGTGACATTCACACATAAGGTGTTCTATTGTCTTCCTCTTCGCCACACATACGACAATCGGTGTTGTCAGCGTGTCCCATCTTGGCCAGGATTCCCTTGACCCCGTAATGGCCAGTTAACACCCTCGTTATTATTTGGAGTTGCCGTTTGCTAAGTTTCCAAAGCTTTTTGCTCCAACCAGAGTCTACCCCTTGTATAAAGAGCTTTGAGTGCTTTAGACCCGTCAGACTGTCCCATTCTTCCTGGTGTTTGGTCTTAGTAAGGTCTTTGATAGCCGTTGTCATGGTTCCCTGTGAGAGCCCCACGAATGGTTCCGGACCTATAAGGTTGTTTGCAGATCCGGCTCTGGCAAGTTCATCTGCATTTTCATTGCCCATGAATCCCTCGTGCCCTGGGATCCACACCAGTTGCACTTTGTTATGCCTTCCAAGTTTGTTCAGAGCTTGGATGCCATTGTATACCAGTCTAGAGTCCACTCTACGCGCCTTAAGCACTTTGAGTGCAGCTTGACTGTTGCTGAGAATATAGATATTCTTCCCTTGGGTTTGCCTAACTATATTCTCATGTACACAGGCAATTATAGCGTATGTCTCGGCTTGGAAGACAGTGGCGTAATTGCCCATGCTTATGCTACTACTAAAGTCATTTGCATAAATGCCTGCCCCAGTACCAGAACCCTTAGGGTGTTAATTGCTTTCCTGGTGAAGTTGGTCCAAAGTTGCCCTGTGTAGAAGCTTTGACAGTATGCTCTAAAGAGCGTCACTTTGACCTCGTCGGAGCATCTGCCAAACCTGCGCGCGAGCATGTTGCACCTCACTGATAAGGCTCTTCTCTCTCGCTCGATGTCTTTGTCGTCCTTCAAGTTTTCGGTTATAATATGTCCGAGGTATTTACACTGCTGCACCCTTCGAAGAGGTAACCCGTTTAAAAATACGTCCAGTATCCTCTCCGGACACTTTCCCGCCTTAAATACAAGGTATTCAGTTTTAGAGCCATTATACTTCATTCCGTGAGAAATCGCATATTTCTCACAGAATTGAAGCAATCAATCAACCTTCTGAGGCCCTCAGCCGAGGGGCTGAGGAGCACCATGTCATCCGCATAGCTTAAACTATTAACGCAGACGCCACCTATGTGATATCCGACTCTGGTGCTCCTCAACCCCACAATCAGGTCATTCACGTAGAGGTTGAAAAGGTCCGGAGAGGTTATTCCCCCCCTGATGTGTTTCGCTGTTTTTGGTTTAAGTAGGTATGTACGTATCACACATAGAAATTAAAATAAATAAAAACAAGTTAGTAACTAGTAAGGTAAACTACCTAATTATTAGCCCCTATAATACGGTCATTGGTCCCTATTTTTATAGGAAAGACCCCCAGACTGTTGCCTTTCCACAAGGTTAATGGGGCCAATCATTACAGCGTGGGCGTTATTAACTAGTAGTAGAAAATAATGATGTATGTTATCTTAGAAAGAGTATTCTTATTCCTATAATTTTCTGGATAATGCTTCTCCAGGTGTTGTTGGCTGTTGTATTTATAAATGTTGCTACGTATATATTTTTCATGCCACTGCAAATGTTGTATTGACAAGAGCCCTTAAGGCCTACTTGCAGAATAAATTTTTGAGTTTAGAATTTTTCTGATATAAGTAGTAGTAGTAAAGTAGCTCTAAGCATATTGTAGGAATAGCTAAAAGGTCTGATCCTTCTATGTGACTTTCAGTTGTTATCTTGGAATAGTATTGTTTAAGGGGCCTCCCAGGCTTCCCAATTCGGCAGTTGCCCGGGGCGCACTTCTCGTGCTCCAGGATATTGCACAAACTAGCATTTGGTAAATTAAATACATATACCTTTACCTATGTTGATGGATGGAATTAAAGCCAAATCATTTAGTGTGGTATCACTCAGACAGTAAGTTAAGTTTAGGATTTTATTTATTCGTTATATTTAATGTTTTTGTCTGTTTTCACATAATATTTTGCTGTATTTGTATAGCCAAGCCATAGGAAACACCTACACTTCGATTCCGATTATTTTTAGATGAAGCGGACCTTCGTAGAATAATAACAGTATTATTTTTTATACAATAGACAACATAGTATACCTATTTATAAATCATAAATACTTAATTGTCAGTCACATAATTTTAATTTAAAGTCAAAAGCATGCATATAAACTAGGTAAAAACCTAGTTAAGTTTAATGCACAGACCAATTTATTTACAATTATTATCACTCTGATTCTCTCATTATTTATTGAAAATATGCAAAATTCTTTAATAACAACATTGCGCTAAGAGTAATAAGTATTCACTTAAAACTGAAATCCCCTGTCCAATGCTACAAAGTGCTGCGCTGAGCATTGAGGAAGGTTCAAATAGTTTTTTCACATCACCTATTCGAAAAGGGAACTTTTCTTCCCTGCTAGGAGGGATAAAAATGGCACTTTTCTGTTCAACGACATTTTGTTGCCAGTATGAAATATTGACACAAAGACATATGAAATTAGTATGCATATAATCAATTACAATTTCTTTATAATCGATTACGTGCATACAATTTTTCTAACTTAAATAATATTTTGTTGTAATTGTAAACAATAAATGTAATTAACGTATTTTAAATTAATTAATTACATATTTAAATTAAGTAAATTAATTAATTAGCGTAATATTTACAAAGAAACGAAAAAAAAAACATTAGTTTAATAATTTAATTTTTATTTTGACATTTTAGGTCTCTTTAAACGCAGCCATACTTGTCTATGCATTTTAAAAAGTTTAATTTAAAAAGTTTTGTACAAATATTTTACAAAGCATTATGCGATTCTGTATTCTGTATAAATTTGTAAATACTTAGTTTAAATCAATAACAACAGTATAATATGTATGTAATATGTAAATAGCTATTACAAGCCTACCGGTACAAGACTGCATTGAAATTGTCAAGAAGAGGTTATGTGAGCAGAACATGTCAGAGGAATATGCTAAGCTGTTGGAACATTGCCTTACATCTGGCTACTTGCTATGGAATGGTGAATTCTATCTTCAAGTCGACGGCGTGGCCATGGGGTCTCCGGTGTCTCCAGTAGTCGCTGACATCTTTATGGAGGACTTCGAGAAGAGGGCACTCTCACTGGCTCCTGTGCGACCGAAGATATTTAAAAGATACGTAGATGACACTTTTACTATACTTCCAAAAAGTAGTGTTTCGACTTTCTTGGATCACCTAAATTCCATCCATAGCAAAATAAAATTTACTATGGAGTTGGAAAAAGACTGTTCTCTCCCCTTCTTGGATGTATTGGTAAAAAGAAATCCTGATAACACCCTAGGTCGCACTGTGTATAGGAAACCTACTCATACTGATAGGTACTTAAATGGCAAATCGCATCACCATCCCAGTCAACTTGTTACAGTAGGCAAATCTTTGTTTCAGAGAGCCCAGAGGATATGTGATGACCAGCATCTGGCCGCGGAGCTCCAGCATGCCAGGCGCGCGCTCCAGGCAAACGAGCTCAGGATACCGCGGGTCAACCAGAGGTCCCACATTAAGATCCCCACAGTCGAGCGCAGGCCTGCCATTCTGCCTTTTGTCAGGGGGGTCACGGACAGGATCAGCCACATCTTGAAGCGTGCTTCTATAAAAACATATTTCAAGCCAATGAAGAAGATGTCACAATTCCTGAGGCCTGTAAAATGCAATACCCCTCTACAGACTGCAGGAGTGTACAGGCTGGACTGTGAGTGTGGCCTATCATATGTCGGGCAGACGAAACGGAGCATTTCCACTCGGGTGAAGGAACACATAGCTGATGTCAAGCACCGTCGACCTAGGTCTGCTGTCTGTGAGCATGTCATGGATAAAGCCAATCACTCAATCAAGTTTGATAAGCCTCTGGTTCTTGCCAAGGAGAAGCGTTACATACCCAGAATGCTGCGCGAGGCCATTGAGATTAAGAAATATCCAAACTTTAATAGGGAAGATGGCTTTTCTCTACCACCAGCTTGGGATCCTGTAGTCCACCTGATAAAGGAGCAAGCGAGACATAGACTGTGAGACCGTAGTGTTGGATGATGCTGGACATTCTGATGTTTTGAAAAGATGTGTCCCGCCGAGTTTGTTGCCGGTCCCATATTGGGATACCCTCCTACAATTTAGGAGGGAATTAAATCTTCTCGGGTCCGTGGTGTAGGGTTGGAGCCGGCATAGTTTATTTTTATCGCGTATATATATATATCTTTACTTGAAAAATAATTATAGTGTATAACTAGCCTTATGAACCGATTTTGCATGTACAACCAGCCTTAAAGTTTGTAGTCTATGATTGTTCATTATTTTAGTATGTGGGTATTTTTGCATTTTGTAATTTTTCCTCAGTCACCCGTTGACCACGAACGCTGTAAAGAGTTCGAAACGTCGGGATGTATTATAAATTCAATATACGCGATATAATCCGTTTTCATAGTTTTATTTCATGAGTAACTATCGCGGTAACCGAAGACAATATTACTTTTAATTTGTCAGTACGGTCACGTCTGAAAATATCGATACGGACAAAATGCCAGAAGTATGTACCTATATAGTCCTATACTAAGGTCGTGTATACATATTTTTGGTACTTTGTCCGTATCGATCTTTGCTTGAAATAATAATGTTTTGAAACCTAATATTTGTATGTAATTTCCTCATGGAGCGACGACCTGGTGAAGGTCGCGGGAATTCGGTGGATGCGAGCGGCACAGGATCGGTCGGAGTGGCGAGCCTTGGGGGAGGCCTATGCCCAGCAGTGGACGTCTATCGGCTGACATGATGATGATGAATTTCCTCATAGGTGATGTGAAAAGCAGTATGTGTCACAAGGTAGCAAAATTATTTTCACCTTGGGCGTTAACACTTGAATCCCTCGCTACGCTCTGGATTCTATTATAGAATCCTTCGCTTCGTTTAGGATTCAATTGTATGCCCTCGCCGTAAATATGTCATTTTGCTCCCTTGTGACACAATCTACTATTATTCGAGCCTAACTGAGTAGGTATCTGTTTTGGTGCTGATAAACGCTCACACGCTACACCTTTCTTTTAGTTGTAATTTTGGAGGGGTTTATTAAAGTAGACATTTCATTTTTGCATGCTTTGGCGAAGTTCTGTTTTGCGCGATGTGGTTGAATTATTTTGTATGGCGAAATATATATAATTCGCTTAGTCTTAGTTAAGTAAATACCCAATTTATGACGTGAAACTGTGTACTTATTAAGGCCTATACACGCACAAAATGATCCATAATTTATGTCAGACGTATATTATGTATCTATATTCAAATCGGACACTGGCAACAAACTATCATATGAAGATATTGACAGGCAATAGTGTCGGAAACTCAACGAGGGTTCGAAAAGGGTCCGGATGCAGGACACATGTCGGTAGAATAAAAGAGATTGCGAATAGGGAAGTTTGTTGTAAATATACATCGATTGGCCGATTGTATTCGTTAGTCAAATTGCCATATTCAACCTGTGGGTCGGTACTGTGAGAACCTGTGTTGCTGTACAAGTGGCAAGTCTGTTTTAATGATTTAGAGGAAAACACAATGTTCATATTTTTCGAATCATTACGTTTTAAAACAATTTTGGGAAATTGCTAATACCTATATATTTGGGTATAGTTTCAACTTCTATAGCTACATTTGATATTAAACATACATTTATTGCAAAAAAATACGAAAGTCACTTTATTTTGTTTGAGTGTTTCATTGGATTCAATGAACAAAAAAGAGTATTAGGAAAGCACAGCATTGATGTACGGCGAGCAGGGACGAGACAAGGGCATGTGAACGACCAGATGTACGTCGAATAAAAAATACCTATAAATCTGTAGCTTTGCCATTCTCTATTGTATTGCGTGCTTTCATCATAATAATACAGAATGAAATGCCCTAGAGAAAAATAAAAATAATTGAATTCCTTTATAACTAGTTTCCAATGTTTATTAAATACAGAAAGGCATTCCTATGAAAATAAAACTTTTTGTTTGCGTATTTCTATATTTTCTGCTTTCAATTTTGTTTCAATTTTGACTTTACAATTTAACAATTTTATGATAATAAACCATACAAAGCGGATTAAATACGAGTATGTGACATGTGACAATATATAAATATTTCAGGATTAGTTTCCTTTACGTTATGTCAACGGGTTCTGTATAGTTTCCGAATAAAAAAAGCGATGAACCCTTTCATCCGCGAGCTTGACCTAGGTGCGGACATGTGAATCAAATTTCATTCGAACGCAAATTTTCTCTGGGCATGGTTTTGCTCATATATATCTCTACGTACTACACGGTATAGACCCGTAACTTTTTTTTAACAGGACTAGCAGTGTATTTTGAACTGCGCGATTTGTTTGAGTTCCACGAAAGTTTTATTCCATTGCTTTGAGCTTCGCAGTTTGTTGTGTATACTTTTAATGAAGTCAATGTTTATGAAAAAAAGTTCCTGATTTTTTAAAAGTTTAGTCAATTATTAAAATGTAGTAAGTTTTCTCCAATATCGTAGAGTCACTGAATAAAATTGCAATTCGCGGTGCCGTTTAATCCAGTCTATAGACGATAAATGCTAATTCCAGCCCAACTTTGAGAACAAAAGTAAAAATTCACCGCTCGGGCCAAGGCGAAAGCCTTTTCCTGCAAATATTTAAGAAAAACTTCGACTCATAGTTTCCACCTAAAGCTGCTTTAAGTTTAAATATTCTGGCTTGTGTATTGGGAATTTAAGTCAGTTGACTTGATTCAGGATTTTATTCAAGGATAATGAAATTAAGTAGGTGCCGTACTTACTCAGCAACTTGTTTCTAAGTGTTAATATATTTTTCCTTTTTTATTGTGGGACGTACCACATTATTACAATCTATAAATTGTATATACAGATGTCAATCACAATGAAAAAATCAACGATGATCAAATCTGGTCAACGTGGTCAATGAAAAAATCAACGATGATCAACTCTGGTCCCACGTTGACCAGAGTTGATCATCGTTGATTTTTTCATTGTGATTGACATCTGTATATACAATTTATAGATTGTTTCTAAGCAGTAATTATCACAGCAGTACATTCCCATTCCCTGCATTTCAACCTGTACATATTTATTTATATACTTAGACCTATCACTCTATACTTACTATAGGTAGAAGTAGTTCGACTTGTGAGTTTTGTGAAAAGTGATTTACCTATAATATAAGTTATCGTATGAATTAATTTTCATTTCTTCTAAAATAAAATACCTGGTAGGTATCCAAAAGTATGACACCCACAAAATGCAAAATTTGCATATCAAATCAATTATGCGCGTCGCATTAATGATGCAAATTGGCAAATAAGCTTTAGTATGGTATCGTCGGCGATCCTGCCCGCGGGGCCGTTAAATAAATACGACTACAGCGACCGCCTAACCGGTTTCAATGGCTACCGCAAAACTACAGGATGTTAACTGTATCATGAATCTATAATTATAAAAGCCGGTATATGTTATGTAATAGGGCGCATTCATACCGTGATTTTTTAGGGCTCCGTACCCAAAGGGTAAAAACGGGACCCTTTTAATAAGACTCCGCTGTCCGTCTGTCACCAGGTTGTATCTTATGAACCGTGATAGATAGACAGTTGAAGTTTTTACAGATGATGTATTTCTGTTGCCGATATAACAACAAATACTAAAAACAGAATAAAATTAATATTTAAGTGGGACTCCTATACAACAAACGTGATTTTTTTGCCGTTTTTGCGTTATGGTACGGAACCCTTCGTGCGCGAGTATTTTTAAATTCATTGAGTAGATAAAGTTTATTTACTTTTCAAAAAGCTAAGATCTACTTGGGATAGGTAAATCTAAGAATACGTAGGTATGCTTGAAATATTTTAAAACAACTGGCACTGTTCTATCTTTGTATCATTATTTAAATGATTAATGAAAAAATATTTTAAGGATTGAAATAATTGCAAATGTGTATTTGTACAATTATAAAAACTGCCTACATAGATACTTATTGAGCAATGTGTAGAATTACGATGTGAGCTCTGAATGTTTGCAGAAACGTTTCACTAATAGGTGGGTACATTTCAGTGTTTACACCAATCTACTTAACGATGCGACATACAAATTACTTTATTACAACCAAGTTCCAACTTATTTGTTTCTGAATGTTCAAATCATTGCTTCATTTTTATTTAACAAGCGTAAATAAAATAAGCGACACCTAAAATTAAATGCAAAATAAACAAATTAATTTATCGTTGAACATTAACAATGCAAATTGACGAATAAGCTATCATTGGATCCAAAACCAGGAATCGTATCCGTTAAATAAACAAAGGCTGAACCCTGCTTAAAATACTTACGTGCTTTCATTCGCTACCGAGTAATGGCAAGGTATTTACGAGACCACTAATAAGCACCGGGTTTAAAAGCAAAGTAATCTCACTCACGTATATAGGTACGTTCTTATTGCACAATTAAATATTAATAGAAGCAGTGGTGGCAATGAGTAACGAGCCAGAATACAAAACTTTGGTCGGGCTGGTGGAACAATTCTTGTGGTCCATACGGGCGCGTGCTCGAATATTGCTGCTATTAATCAGATTCCGCGGGCACGGCCCAAGAAGAATGGCACCGCGAACAATAATACCCCTATTACTTTGTGCCTGCAGTAATTAGTATATTTTATTAGAAAAAGGTTATTAATAAAAATATTATGCTTAGCTTAAAGTATCAACCGGTTCGGCGAAAGTAAAAAAACCGGCCAAGTGCGAGTCGGACTCGCGCACCGAGGGTTCCGTACATTACATAATTTTAACAATGTATTTTTTATTTGAAACGTGAGTGAAACCGCAATTTACGCTTTAAAATTTATGACGTATTAAAAAAAACTACTTACTAGATCTCGTTCAAACCAATTTTCGGTGGAAGTTTGCATGGTAATGTACATCATATATTTTTTTCAGTTTTATCATTCTCTTATTTTAGAAGTTACAGGGGGGGGGGGGGGGACACGCATTTTACCACATTGGAAGTGTCTCTCGCGCAAACTATTCAGTTTAGAAAAATATGATATTAGAAACCTCAATATAATTTTTGAAGACCTATCCATAGATACCCCACCCCACACGTATGGTGAAAAAATTTTTTTTTGAGTTTCAGTTCCAAGTATGGGGAACGCCCAAAATTTATTGTTTTTTTTTTTTCTTTTTTTGTGTGAAAATTTTAATGCGGTTCACAGAATACATCTACTTACCAAGTTTCAACAGTAATAGTTCTTATAGTTTCAGAGATAAGTGGCTGTGACATACGGACGAACGGACGGACAGACAGACAGACAGACAGACATGACGAATCTATAAGGGTTCCGTTTTTTGCCATTTGGCTACGGAACCCTAAAAAGTACCTAATACATTTTAAAACTTAAAATTATTTTATGAAATATGAAGACCACATTATTTTAAACTTTTTATTTACTTGTAGGTACGTATATGACGGAACTTGAAAAGGATAAAGGATTGATAGGATGACTAGACAGGATAAAGAAATTTAATGAAAAGGGGTACACAAACAATTCGCATCGAGTCTCAAACTTCTAAAAATTACAATTTTCATTATGCTTAAACAAGCAGGTAACTTTTATTTGATGAATACTCTAGACTTCGCTTCGCTTCTGTATAACTATGTTATGTTAAACGCATGTTTCAATCTCGTTTGAAGCACAATGTCACTTTCCGGCAACGACATATTGTCACAGGTTACTTCTATTCATTACAAAACTTAAACAATCTTCTCTAACTCGTAGTCACATGAACTTTTCGATTGAACTATCAGAAACAGCCACATATTGGCTTTGAGGAACCAATTAAACTTTTCATCAGAATTCTGAAACTAATTTACAGGAGTTTGACAGAGTCAGCAGTTTGGCCAGCAGGTAACTTCGCACCCGGAGCGAGCTGGACTGCACGAGTAATGCGACGAGCTTTCATTTCGGGCCCAATAACTAGGTTACGGGCCCTATGGCAATTAATTAACTCGCAAAATTATTAAATAATTGTTTTCAGAATAATATTTTAACTAGTTCTATAATGAACTTCAGTACCTATCTAAAATGCAAGCCGTTACAGTTTGAAACAAAGTTCGGTATAGTACGTTAGCTTAAGTTCTTACGTCATCATAATCCTAATTGACTTAAATCATCACTCCAGTCTAAGTTTACACGACAAATCTCTTCATGCATCAGCTTCAGTGTTTGAGATTAAACTGTACAGTGTTGATCTTAGTTCGTTCTGAACTAATATATTTTACGATTATCTTGTAAAGTTCAGATTTTAAAGCTGCATAAACTAAGTATGCGAGTAGAGAAGGGACGTCAGCACGTAGGTAAAAGTTATTACTTACAAATTTTACCGTATAAGCATTAAGTTTGTTGTAAATTAAGCAGTTCAATCGCAGGTCAAGCATGTTTTACTAATTTAGTTTTGTTTGCATTAAACTTGCATCGCATTCTATTAAAGTTGCGGTGGTGCTAACAAATAATTATGAATTTTGCTGGCTTTGTGGAATGAGAAAGTTTGTGTCTTCAAACACTGAAAGTGTTTGACAAGCTTAATAGATTTCTATACAAATACACAAGCACAAATGTCTATTTCTCAGAATATGGTACAAAGATGGTCAAATTACAATACCATTTAAGATAATAGTATAATACTGACACTTTCAAGTTAGTAACAAAGTTTGTTTTTATGGATTTTTAATAATATTTCGTGCCATAGCGACAATATTAGACACTTGAAAAAAGCACCAGGTACACACTGTCTAATGTTAATACTCGCATTGAACTGGACTACTTTAAGTAATATAATAGGCAGCGAAATACTTTCGGCTATTTGTGAATTTTCGACGTTCCGGGCTGTCAATAAATGTTGAATCGGGACCCAAGAGACATTTCCATCAGTAGTTTTCTTTTGTTTTGTGACGAGGATTCTCCCACCGATACGGGCTGCGAACTAGTTATCACCTATTGAAAATGTCGACATGATACGATATCGCGGTGGGGAGGAAACCTTTACAAATCGCATAGAAAGACTTGTAATGCGATAGTGGGCAGAACAGATGTAGGGTAGCCATTGTTAAGCATTACGGTCGACGCTCACGGAAGCACTTGTCACTGTCACGTGCGAAGAGGACCGCGTATAGATAAATGTTGTTGTATCACCGACGCCGGCATTACACCCTGACAATATGATGGCTTGTAGACACGAACGAATGTAATTTACCACTGTGAAATTTACATTGTATTACAATACAATAGAACGACGAAATTTAAGCCGATGAAGTTGCCACCAGCTTGTGCATGTAGATAGTTATCATGGTTTTACTTCTTCCGTAATACGGCAAATACTTTTAAAATAAAGAGGAATTTGTCTTCTATTGAAACTTTGCTGGGAAAAGTATTTAGACAATATTTGTCTTTTTTTACTAAAATATTTCTAAAACCAAATAAAGACTTCTTATTTTCTATAAAACACTTAACTTATCTAAAATTACTTTATTCTAAATTTATCAACCTGAGCTTTAGATACAAATTTTATTATTGAATTCATATCGTTCTGTACTTACAGTTCATTGATACTTCAACGCTTCACTGAAAGGCTTAGGCAACAAATTAGTAATGCAAATTCTTTAAGCCCAGCTCATATTATTAACCGTATCCTTTCAAGGACCTGATAAATAAACATGAAGGTGGGGCGATCGGGCCCAATGAGGGTCCAACTCGATCTGATACCTACTAAATGCTAATTTAATTTTGAAGTCCGGCTAAGCGGACCATGCAACAACTTTCTCTTTTATGCCCAAAGTGCTTGACGATTCAGATTTAATGTTTATTACCCACTTTTTCTCGGAAAAAAGGGCTTGTATATTTTTAAGTAAAAAGAGTAACGTAGCAATTTTGACTTCATTCCGAGATTTTTATTTGCTATTAATATCCTTAACTTGAGTACTTCTTAGCACAGATTATGTAACAAAACCCTAAAACAAACAAAATTAAAAACTTGTATACAAGATAAAAATGTTGACGATAAAATCTTTAATACTTTCGCCCCCGCAAAACCGTTGGTTTATGGAATTTATCCTGATCTTAATGGCAAGGTAGTCGATAAACATGATTAACCCTTAAAAATAAAGATTCAGCCGTCTCGGTTACGTTCCATGAGTTTCAGCAAAAATACTTTCATTAAAGATAAAGGGGAACTGAAAACGTTGTTTCAAAATTGTGGATACATTTTATTAAGATGTTTATTTTTTTCGGCTGGTAATAATCTATGCGCTGATAAAGCAATGCCGGCAATATTGGAACAACATCTAACGGATGCTATTTAAACTTGTACTTTACACTAAAACTTATACAGGTATTGACTGAAAGTTATTGCTAACCGGAAGCCTTAACTCGATCTCGATAACAACCGGCAATTCTAGATTTCTCAAAGTGGCTTGTATAGATCTGAGATAGCAAATTAATTTGCTTTCAGTTTGTTGCCAAAGGAGAGGGTAATTTCATACAGTATTTATGTTACTAATTGCCTGTATACTGAAAGGGTAATTTCAGAGTAACGTGTGCAAAACAAAGAAGAACACTTATTTAGAATCAACATTAAGTAACAAAATGTAAGTAAACGAATTTTCGCGAGTAAATAAACTAACCTGCTCGTCACTAATTTCGCATAAACCTTCGCCGTTTGTGAATATAAAAAACTGAGACGCCTAAGTTATTTGTTAATAGAACGATAAGTCATGATTTTCGCCCAAGAAAGAAATGCTTTGTGTTAAAGGCATTCGGTCGTGAATTCCCCTCGGGGAGCGGGAATATTTATTCTAGTAGCGTAACTGAGGACTCGCAATTATTGGGCAAATGTTTACGGAGCCGAGTGGCCTCTTGCTCGCTGCTCTGTACATGTGCCAAGTGATTCCCCATTACAGCAACTTACTAGTTGCTTTCTCACGGCCTCTCCGCCTCTGCAGTGCAATGAGCCAATAAAGAGGATCTACATAGCGACTAGCACTGCAGTAATGTTTCACTGAAAACGAACATTTTCAACGTCAATCTGATCGTCGATGTATTTACTTTATTTTATATTTGAAGCATCTAGTTAGAGAGAAAAACAGACGTTGAAAAAGGACGGCGGGCGGGCGGTAGGACTATTTTTGACAGTGTTTTAAAACGGTATAAGGGTTAACAAACTGAAATGTGCCTGATTTAGAATATTTGTTCTTCATCTAGATTTTATCTAATTTTTTTAGGAATAGCTCGTAAGCAAATAAATGTTCGTACGTAGTATTGTGCGCCACTAACGACATCAGCCATCAAAAGAAATCTAAAATCAAATTTAGTAGCAAGCAAAAGATTATTGATAAGTCAGTCAGACACCCACTGAAAAATGCGGGTGCCTTTTATAAAGTTTAGTACGTACCTAAATCTTGCAAAGACCTCTTGTAAGCATATAAATCCGGTTGTGAAAGATAATCGAGTTGGCGGAACTGATTCGCTCGCAAATTGAATAAGAGGTACGGAATATACCCCGCGGGGGACGCGCGCTCTCCCTTCATAACATACTGCACTTTAGGCACTAATAAAATCTAAAAGTTGGAAGCTAGCGCTAGATTATTTGCAATGAGGATATTGTATTTTTTTCTCTGAAGACGTTAATTTTATTAAGGTGTAGTGGGCAATAGTCGATTTTTCATAATTTCGAATCGATTTTCTTTCAAGTGAACTTTATCTATAATAAATAGTGTAGGTAACTATTCTCTCTATTAATAAGGAACGTCACAATGTTTTAAAAGTTCTGACGTAGTGACATGAGGTTTTAAATAATATATGTATTTTCTGAAATGTATGACGAAAATATAAAAGCACAATGTAACATTCTATCACTTTCTTGACATTGTATAAAATTCTAGGTTAAATTCATGTCCCCCGTGAACATCCATTCGTCTTGGAGCTGACAAAATCTCGAGGGAGTATTTCATTACTTTTATCTAATTTGGCGGAAAATCAAATCTTTCAATGAGATTATCCCAAGCGTCCGCGGATGGTGCGCTCCGGCGCGTTCACGCCTCGCGACCTCTCCGGAGGATTCGGGTGGCGTGATTTTTTATGACCGGTGAGCAGCGCATACACTTTTGTTCTCCTTCCCTTATCATAGTCCATACAAAACCCAATGTAGGATACAAATAAAATCAGGTAACGTACTTATAGGCCAAATAATGTCATTCCAATCGGGCCCTAAATTGTTCAACGTATCATTAAAGCTCGCCTAAACGGAACGGATAAGTAAGGAGCCATGGAGTCGAAACGGCTCGCCAACGGAAATTTCATTACTTCATTCAGATTTTTGCGGCGCCTTTGACTTTTCTCGCGAACAAAAAGGCAACGGAACTGCCAGTGGGCGCTTTGACGGAATTAATTGAAGTTTTCGCGTGAAAATACCTAACTAATTAGCGGTAGTTTGGCGGCGGCGGTTTCGCTCGCAGGTACGGGGATGGAAGTCCGCGAGGATTTGCCGCATTTTCCGGCGACCGACGCCCCACACCTAATTCCGTCGCGCATATAATATTGCAAACTTGCTGTTTAAAATATTCAAGTATCGTACCAAAGGTTAGTCAGTTATACAATGTGTGGCCTGTAATAGGAGCAAAAAATTAAACTGTAGGCTGTACTCCTCATACCGACCAACATTTGTTCAGCGACTTTTAAAAATAACTTGTGTTTTGATTTTTAATACACTTTAAAGTTTTTTCCAATACGCAATGTATTGCGAATTTTGTTATGTTTCAGGTGTGACAGGCAACGTCAATCACAATGACAATGGCGTACATTGAAGATAATATTTATTTTGTATGAAAAATACGAAGTCTAAAGTCTTCATTATTATTAAAAGTCGCTGAACAAATGTTGGTCAGTTTGAGGAGTATAGGTATAGCCTACAGTTTAATTTTTTGCTCCTATTACAGGCCACACATTGTATAAGTAATTTGTGTTAGATAACATTTTGTTAGTCTGCGTGCTAGAGCTCCACTCTGACCTTGCTTTTTTTTCTCAGACGAACGCCGCGGTTGAGACAATACGACAAGGTTCTCCATGGACCCCAGTCACCAATACTGCTGCTCCTTTCTGCTTGGATCAGCATAGAAATAAAAATGTGGAAGGTAATGACATTTTATTTGACTATACATGACGTACGCACATTAATGTTATGTTTGACGACCGGTCTGGCCTCGTGGGTAGTGACCCTGCCTGTGAAGCCGATGGTCCTGGGTTCGAATCCCGGAAAGGGCAGTTATTTGTGTGATGAGCACAGATATTTGTTCCTGAGTCATGGGTGTTTTCTATGTATTTAAGTATTTGTATATTATATATATCATTGTCTGAGTACCCATAACACAAGCCTCCTTGGGCTTACCGTGGGACTTAGTCAATCTGTGTAAGAATGTCCTATAATATTTATTTATTTATTTATTTATTATTTATTTATTTATTTATGTAAATTATTTGTAGCGACACTATCTTAGGACCAAATAGAATCTTGGCAGACTTTATTCAATCACATTTAAAATCGGGTCTATCGCGAATTTATTTTGTTACCTTTATTTACCGACGTTTCGACACAGCAAAGATACATATAACTCCGTAATAAATGGATACAGTCTAAGGAAAAAACGTGCCTCGAAAATCACGAAAATTTGATTCTCGATCAGATGGCGCCACTACCTTTGGCCTACTCTCGTATAGAGGGCGTTGACGGTTTCGTTTGTTATTTAACAATTTTAACGCATATCAGTGAAAGAACATGGGTCAAAATCATATAAAAATAATTAATGCAAATAAAAAAAGTCATTTATCCACATTTAAATACATTTGATCGTATTTTTATAAATCTTCTTTTTTAGGTTTAAAGTGTGTCGATAGAGAGGCACTGAATTTACTGTGATTACAAAATTTACTATGACAGTACCGCTCTATCCTATTATATCCTCTTTGGACACAGGTTTCACTGGTCGTGGTCGCGGCTAACTGATGTCCCAGCAAAATGTCAAAGCAGAGATTAAATTTGTGTGACTACCCGACGAAAAGTGTATTTAAAATTTGGGGTAGACATCACAGTTTCAAACCACCCACTACACATAAATGTTAATTATTGTCAATAGTCCGACACGCAACACTCACAACATCCGCACACACATCCGAAGATAGATCCCTTGGCTTTAACTTTTGGATCACTGGTCCCCAAGTTGCCGATATGTTAAAACCATCTTCCCTATTAAAATTTCTGAGGTGCTTCTTGATTTCAATCGCTTCTCGCACAACTCGTGGATAATAATGACGTTAACTTAAAACTGCGTCGAAATATAGGGAGTTCGAAAACAATACACAAGGTAATCACGGTCCATATCTCGGTCGATATAAGTCTAGTTTAACATTCATTAATTTTAAATTTAATTTATTGGGCCTCCCAGAGCATCGCAATAGCTCAATTTTCTAAAAGGAAACTTTCTTTTATTTCTTTGAAAAATTACCTTTTAAATAAATATAAATAGTATAGCACAATTTCACACAGATCAACCCACAGTAAGCTCAATAAGGCTTGTGTTGTGGGTACTAGACGACGATATATACTATAATATATCTTAGTTATAGTTATATATAAATACTACATATACACATAGATACATAGAAAATATCCATAACGCAGTAACCAATATTTGTGATAAACACACAAATAAATGCTATGACCGGGATTCGAACCCGGGACCACCTGCAATTTCTAATAGGTTTTCCTGTAATCTATAGGTAAAGATCTATTTTGTGTATTTTTTTCAAAATTTTAGACCCAGTAGTTTCGGAGATAAAGGGGGGGGGGATGGTCATTTTTGCCTATTTTCTTGAATAACTTCTAAATTGTTTATCCTAAAATTATAAAAAAATATATAGTTGAGATTCTCACAATGAGCTCTTTCATTTGATATATAACACGATATAGTTTGAAATTTTTTATTTTTTTATTTTCTCATTTACCCCCCCCCCCAAAAAAGCCCCCAAAAGAAAAGTGGCCCCATGTTTAAAATTCTTTTGTTTACGTTACATGTCCGTCTTTGGGTCACAAACTTACATATGTATACCAAATTTCAACTTAATTGGTCCAGCAGTTTCGGAGAAAATAGGCTGTGACAGACGGACGGACAGACAGACAGACGCACGAGTGATCCTATAAGGGTTCCGTTTTTTCCTTTTGAGGTACGGAACCCTAAAAGGGAAAAAAATATTAACATAAAAGTTTAACATTAGTTGACAATTTCAATTTTTTTTGGCATACACACGTGTCGGTTTAAAAAAAACGTTCGTATAAAACGTTCGAATACGAAAAATCTATCGAAACATCTTATCGTAGTTATCCATACATCGATGTAGTTATCGTTCAGTTGTGAAATTAGAAGGAAACAAAATATATGGCGCGCTGTGTGAAACTTGCGATAGAAGATATGACCATAGAGCTGGTTTTTAACTTTCATTTCAATCACTCTGAAAACATACTTCTGTTTAAAAAAAATCTCGTCAGATCCCTCTGCTTCCCTAACTATTTTATACTATAAAATTATAAGTACTGCTTTGGTATGCAGGGTAACGATATACAACCGAAAATAAATTAAAGTAAGACATTTTTTCGTGATTTTTTTCTATCGAGACCACTTTAATCTTTCAAGTTTTTGGTTGGAGTCTGCTCTTGTAAGTATAAGTACTTAATTAGTTCCGTTTCCCTGTGATTTTTTATGGCGTTTTCCCTTAATTAAAACGTGTAATTTTTTTATATAAAAACTGCAATTTTGCATTAGCTTAGCCCCCTCTTAACTTGCATGTATTATTTCCATATCTTTCAAATGCTGAAGCATCGATTCGCCACTAAACTTTGTTAGTACTAAATAGTAAGTTTTATCGGAATATAAACCGAGGATATTAATGAAATATGGTGGTGATTATAAATCCTGGATCCAAGGGAAATCTTGCATAACAATGACTACTAGTTACTATCTGAAGCTCCTACACTATACTCAGTCGAGTTGTTGCAACAAACTATCTTATACAGTTCAAAATAAAGTTCAGGTTTCAGAAACAAAAAGTAAGTAAGCAAGCAGTCGCTATGTAACCCGACTGACTACTTAAATACTCCTTTCGCCCGGAAGTTCAACTATCACTTACTTTGTTAATCAGACGGTTGCAGGAATCTGTAATTAAATTAAATAACAATCGTATGGGCTCTTTCTACCTAAGTACCTAGTCTTTGAAATCACATCAAACGGAAGGCTTTATTTCTTAAGTTGCCTATTTTAAGACAGAGTTAGTTTATTAATCAGTCAGTATTAAGAAATCTAAGAGAATTAATAGAAATCAATGATGTACAGTATGATCGATTAGAAATAACATTTATGAATTTGTACAAGCTACCGCGGATGCATATTCCTCTGCTCGAAATATGAATAATGAATGTGATGTGATTATCATTTCCTTAAGCAGAGCTACATAGTAGATACCTACTATTTAGGCTTAAGAATCTCTGTCCCAACGGTGTTAGGATTGGCATGTGACTTTCTACGTTTGACGAAGGATTCCTGAGAATAAATGGTAAATTATAAAAACAGGACAAGTGCGAGTCGGACACACAGACAACAGACCGACACTGTGAAACAATGAATGAAATTTTCACAAATTATGTATTTCTGTTGCCGCTATAACAACAAATACATCATTTGTGAAAATTGAATTCATTGTTTCACAGTGTCTGTCTGTTTAAATTTTTACGGTTCATGAGATACAGTCTGGTGACAGACGGACAGAGGAGTCTTAGTAATAGGGTCCCGTTTTTACCCTTTAGGTACGGTACGGAACCCTATAAAGTGGTAAACTTCTGTTTACGTGGAGTTGTATAAATATATCGAAAAAAATCATATAAAATCATGTCAAAATTGTGGCTTTATACCAAAAACGCAAAACCATGCTTACGACTAATTAAGGTTTAAATGAGTATCAAAGGAGATTATTGCAGTAATTCCGACCATGTATTTCAATTAAGGTACCTACACAAATGCCATTAACCGACATCGTTATTTTTATGCCAATTAAACAGCTGGCGGGTTGGCTATTGTGAATGTGGAGGTGATTTTTTAACAATTTTTTTTTCGTTTGTGTTACTGCCTTTGAAGCTTGTGGTTGTGTTGTATTGTGTGACAGCTAACACGATTACAGGATTTTGATAGAAATATACGTCGAAAGGTCGTCGAACGAATATTAGTTCCCGAAAACAGAAGTGAATCGACCACTTGTCAATGATTCATTTTAGGTATTACTTATTGAAATCGTCAGATCCGCCTAGACAGTCCCAATCGAACTTCGACGCTACAAAAAAGCCAGGATGTTTTTCCGCTCTCAGAAAGGAATGGTGCCAGATCAACCGACTTCAAACTGAGCATGGACACTGTGCCGATTATATGTTCAAGTGCGGGTGGCGAGACTTGCCAGTGTGACTGCGGAGTTCCAAAGCAGACTATTCACCACATAATACTTGACTGCCCTAAAAAAAGTTCATTGGCAACCATGAAGACTTGCTCGCTCCTAGTGAAGACGCAGCCCTTATGGGCCAAGTCATTGGATATAGTTCTTTAATTCTTTATTACTTTCTAATATTTTAAGCGACTCGAATCTTGGTTGCCATACGATTAAAAAAAAAAAAAAAATCGTGTATTCATTCAAATGTTTAAAACCTCTTAAAAAATATTGGTGTTCAATCAACTTTACATTGTACTTACCCACAATCTACCTGGACATTGGATAGCATATTTAGTATGTTGTTTTGCTGTGTAAATAATTTTGTGTTTGTAACTGGTCATTAAGCTGTTTTACTGACAAAGTTATATAGAGGTAAGAGGTTTTAGTGTCGCCATGTGCATCCTTGCGGGTAACTTTGACCATACCAAACTTTGTACTCTGCTTTATGTGCGCACACAAAGTTATAAGGTAATGGTAGTTAGGTGCAAGGAACGTGTGTTCTAATTTTATAAAAGCTATCGACCTAAATAACAACTTATAAGATTCTAAGTGTAACTATAAGATGTATCTTATACAGACGTAGACGCAGCAGTTTATTTTGATTTCAAAATTTATTTTGAAAATTTATTTAGCAGTTTATTTTGAAATCAAAATAAACTGCTACGTTGTATCTTATAGTTGTCTATCGTCCTATCGTTTTTAATTCGTGTTAAACGTACTAAATACGTAGGGTTCCGTACCGAAAGGTTAAAAACGGAACCCTATTACTAAGACTCCACTGTCCGTCTGTCTGTCTGTCACCAGGCTATATCTTATGAACCGTGATAGCTAGACAGTTGAAATTTTCACAGATGATGGTATATCTGTTGCCGCTATAAAAGTACGGAACCCTCGGTGGGCGAGTCCGACTAGCACTTATGCAGTTTTGAGTACAGGGTTGGACACAATAACACGAAAGATTGACTATGTTTTCCAAATATTAAATAAATAAATAATAAATAAAATCATTTATTTCGACCAACTTAGGATCATATCACATTACATTGGGACATTACATTAAATAATAAAATTATAAAATTATAGCAGTTCAAATTAACATTAAAATTAAATTAATTAATAAAATCATAAATATTACTTAAAATCTAACCTAAACAATAACGCCCGGTCGAGCCTTAGGAAGGCTTGGACACCAGCACGTGAATCATCTGACAGTGATTCAAGTACTGGCAATCAAACCTCTCCGCAAACGCCCTCAAGATGCCGCTGGAACTAGCCCGCACTCTGCGCACCAGGGATGTGCAGCGTTTCCTCATTGTAGCGTAAAAACAGTCTACCCTGGCCTCTGCGAACATCCCCGACGCACTACAAAAACGAGGTAGTCCCATCAGCATCCTGAAGGCGTTGTTATATTGTATACGAAGAGCGTTGTACTGTTTTTGCGTATAGCACGCCCACAGACTTGCAGTGTAAAAGGTAGTACAGAATGCTCTAAAAAGAAATATTACCTGCTAGAAAAAAGTTACATTATTGTAGGTTCAACTTTACTATTAAGGTTCAATTTATGTAGTTCAGCAGCTTTTAGTAAACAGCGCTTTAGGGTCACGCTGCGGTAATAACAATTGACAACTAGCACTGACTTATTCATTGTGTAAAATAATGGATAACTCGTAAACTAAGCATTATACGCCCATATTAGATTATTTTAAACCGGGTCACTCACGTATTATTAAGTCGAATAGCTCGACATGTTTCGGTCCAATTTACGAGAACCGTCGTCGAGGACCCGGTTTAAAATAGGTAATCTAATATGTTTGAGTCTCACGGGGGTTTTATAGTTAAAATTATACGCCCATATTTTTTTCTTAATTTTATTAGACACTGGAATCTTTGGTTGGGTCATACACATTTTACAGTATATGCTTAACTCGTTCGCGTCTTTCATGTACCACATCGCTGCACCCTTATGCGGGATATTTTTTTTCAGTAGGTACCATCGCCCACACTGTGACGACCGATAGACATATCGGTAAACCTTATTACAAAAGGCATAAGGTTCACCGATGGACAGCCTGTTAAGAGTGTTACTGTTTGTACTCGAGACTCGAGTAAGAAAAAGGTGATACCTATATATGTACCTAGCCGAGTACGTAACTTTTATTAAGTTGTCCGTAGAAGTGACCTTTTTATATTAAATGTTTTTCACCCGGTTATAGTTTAATCGAATTTAAACTGTTGTGAGACATACTAATATTAAATCATTTTACGGGTTATAGTTTTTTTTTTAAATCTTTATTAGAAAAAGGGTTTTTTCACAAATGAAAATGTCACCCTTATTGTGACATAGCAAGACAAATCAACTCTTATTATCTACGCTTAATACCTAGGTTAACAATTTCATATATGAAGTTAACTTCACCTATGTTATATAAATTACAGTTGTATTTTTGCCTAAAGTTTATTCTCTCTGCCTCGTTTCGGACACATTCCACCAAGATATGGAACACATCTTCTTTTACTCCACATTCGGAACAGTTTTGTGACTGGTTCTTAACCATCATGAATCCGAAACTATTCAGTGGTATGTGTCCGGAACGCAGCCTGAGAGCAGTAACAATATCCGATCCCCGATCCCGGTTATAGTTAGTCGGGCTATTCGGGCCCTCCCTTTATTAATTATGAATTCAGAGACAATTTAAGAGACATGGATGTAATTAACGAAAATATAAATATGTACGTATCTTCAAAAACATAAATCCTAATATTTATACTCATTACCTAACCAACCACGTTTTATACCTAACTACTGATAAACTTTTAAGGGTTCCTTCAGTTTAAGTCTGATTTAATAACAGAAACAAAGGCTCTTCATTACGTTTTTAACGGTTTCAACTGAATATTGTCAGGAAAATAAATCCTTTAAGAGTACAGCTTGGAAATAAATAACAATCTTATTTGTTCGAACAAGTTGCACGTAACCTTTGTTCGGATACAATAACTTACAAATTCAAAGCAACGTTTGATTTCAGTCCGATCTCTCGTATTGCAACAAACAAACCATGCCTGGCTGCGCCTGGATTTAAAATAATTGATGTTCTCTGAAGTGAGCCTGAATGAACTGGATAACAAACGATTTTAAACATTTCATTTTTTTTAAATCGTGCATGGGTTGTAGAATGTATAGGCGAGAGAGCCGGGCGCAATTTCAATCGCGTGACGTCGCGGTTATTAAGCCAATTATGTGATAAGTGGTGGTGTCACCGGCAAACTTTTCAGTTTTGCTTTTCGAAATGCATTCAAACAGAAAAAAAGGGAAATAACCCTTGCGATCTATATGTTTGGCCAACATTTCATATAGTTCTCTCATCGCATTAACGATGAGTTGCAGCTCTCACAAAACGAATTCGAAAATCGGCCCTGTGTAAATTTAACGTGAATTTTAAGCTAAGCTAAGCTTGGAATTGGAAGGCATAAAAGTATTATGATTTTGTAACTCGAATATCTAAAAATATTTTGTGTTTTATTAATCCTTCGAATATCTTTACAGGTACGCTTAGGGAAGCGAGATTTATATAGATGGTTTCTTTTTACCTATGTAAATAAAATCCATACTAATATTATAAATGCGAAAGTCTGTCTGTCTGTCTGTCTGTGTGTTCCCTCTTCACGCTTAAACTGCTGAATCGATTTAGATGAAATTTGGCATAGAGATAGGTTGAGTCCCTGAGAAGGACATAGGATAGTTTTTATCCCGAAAATCATCCCTTAAGAAAGTAAAAAGCGGGGTGGAATTGAGATAATTAATGAAGTGTCTGCTAATTTGTGTGCATAATATGCTCAAATTGAATAATTGCTATAAGACTTTCTCCAGGCGCTATTCTTACTCTAGCTGGGGTTACTAAGTCCACGCAGACGAAGTCGCGGGCAAAAGCTAGTATTAAATAAAAAAAATACCTGCGTGATGCCACAGTCTTAATGGTGCATTCAGTATTATCTGAAACAAAAGAAAGGTATATAAATTAATTATAATTATAGTAATAGGTACAAAAAACGATGCGTGTAAATAGAAAAATCCCTTTAAACTACAAATTTAGACTCTAACATATTTACTTAATAGCTTAATCGAATAAAAGTAGTGGTAGTATTCACCGGATCATACCGAGATAGAAATATCCAAACGAGTAAACACACACTACTGGTATGGATATTTTGATATCTATTTAGTTATATGTATTGTCAAAGTTTGAATAAGTATTATAATAAATATCTACCTACGACACTGTATGCCGGAATTCATCCACATTACTGATGATTTGATGAATTAGATATACCTAGTGGTTCAAAGTACTACGGGATATGGATTGTGGAGGGTTAGGGGACTTGATTAGTTTATTAAATTATACGCAAACGTTATCGTGGACATACTATGCTAGTCACCCATAAACACTTAATACTAGCATTTTTTTAAACTCCTAAATTTAACACAATTTAAAAATGAAAAACTCCGCTGGATATTCAACCTTCGACACGATATTAAAAACGAGTAAAATTCTAGTAATTTATGGAATTTTTATTAAACGTTCATCAACGAGGAAAACGGAGTAACAAATCCACGCCTGCAATGGCACGAGATTAATGTAATGTCTATTGGTTTGCCGATTGCTCCCGCCTAATGCCCCGATGCCTTTACTATGGTTCCACTAAGCAAACAACTAGTCGGCGGAGTGTTTGTGCTAAACCCAATAAAGCTCCGCTATTTCGCTCCTAAATTAGGTTGCTTTTGGAAACATTTTACATGATTACATCGGGAATTTTCTTGTTACTTGCTTAGATGAGAAAAATTCTTGTAGTAGTAGTAGTAAAACTCTTTATTATACAAAAAGAAACATAAAACAAGAAAAAAACACATCATTTGTACAAGCGAACTTATCCCTTTCAGGAAACTCTTCTAGTTAACCTTTGAGCAATTGAGGGAGAATTAGAGAACGGTAGACATCAAAGCTGTACTAAACGGCATAAAAAGAAAATATTTATTATCCTAAAAGATGGAGGATTTATGTGAAATAAAACAAATATATAAACAGTCATGTATAGTTATAATATATAATACATATAATCGTTCTATACGATATAATACATATGTAAAAAAACTACCTAATCTAATTCTTGTTGAATTCGGATGTACTTATTGTTACCTATATTATTATAATTTAGACAAAAGTATAAAAAAATTGTTTTCTGTTTCCAAAGCCAATATTCTGGTTGTGACTAATAACTGCCGAAACTTATTCAGTTTTAAAATTCCAGTATAAACTTTATTATACTCAAATTAAAATTAAGCCATAATTATAACAGCGTTAACATTCTTTAGCCCTATGAAAACGATCGTAAGGTTTTGAAAGAAAAGGGTTGTATTATAGAGATAAGACAAGACAAGGGAGTTTATTTAGTCCCAACTCCGGAGAAGAATAGCGGCTACGCAATAAAAGAAAGCCTGTATTGTATTGTAGGTTTGTTCTAATAATTAGCGGTGGTTTCTACTTTGAAATGTTGTTTCATTGTTTTGCTTTGAAATTGTAATAAAACTGCGTAATTATTAAGTATAAAATTATCTTTTTATGTTCTAGAGTAATTAGCTTTTTCAGCATTGTCTGTGGGCAGTAAGTTACTTGAGTCGTTGCCGCAAGACAAATGGAGTGGAGAGCAAAGAGTTGGCGCGTTTAGCGCGTCGTTTGTTAGTATTAGCGAACTTTCTTACCGGGATCATTTATACGAATGGAAAAATAAACCGCGGACAGTCCGGCGGAATTATATTTTAATTGAAATTTGCTTCCTTTTGTTTTTCATGAATCACATATCATTAAGCTAGTTTAGCTAAGGAGGTTAACTCTTTCCTATTGAGCATTTCATATATTGAAAAATGTTATTTTAAGAAGTTAATTTTATTACGAAGTTAATGTATTCACTACGCTTACAAACTATAGTGAATATTTATTGCATATACGAACCTTTCTAACATGTATAACAAATATATGAATTTTCTTTACTGATGTTTTATACATATGTACGAGTATGAAGATTAACCTACTACGTCGCTACGAACCTGAACAACGGTATTGTTAAGTTTGAGAAAATACAGTCAAAAGGCCCTAACAATAATTAGTACTTATATATTTAATTCAAACACAAGGTCAAGAATATAAGGTTTTTATAAATATTTATTTATATCTTCGAAATATCCCAACTAAATCTATAATTAAAACACCGTGACATAAATTTACTCCGAACAAATTTTAATGGAAGAGTAATTAAAATCCCGTCATTTAATTTAATCGAAGTTTGATGTAAGCGACACTGGCGGGGTGTGATATCGGGATATTGAAATTAAAACATATTCACACGGTGTATTAATTCGCGTAGCGATTCCTCGGCTCTTCGCCGACAGGTATTCCCGATTTTAATTGAAGTTTTGATTACCACTATTACGCCAGCCAAACGCTGGTAACAACACTAATTCAGACATTAATTATTTAACATTATCGATCGTCAAATATACCTAATTGGCTACATAAATAATTACTTTACGTTACGAACAAAACAAAAGTAAAACAAATCAACCGCTCAAATCTTTTGCAAATCGAAGGTCTTCTTGTGAATTTGCAATGGCTTTTTAGCTATCCGAAATCAATTGTTTTAAGGAGAATCTGATATTGGATCTTAAGAATAACTAGCTTACGACTCCAATTGTATCGTTGATAAAAGTACGATGTGTCGTTTGGATTGTGTAAGAGTAAACAAATAATGGAAATAAGGGATTGATAGAAGTGAACGAGTTCACATCCTAAGTAAACTTTAGCAGTGATAGCCGAACTACGGCCATTGTGTCGAATTCAAAACGCCCGACCCACCCAACCATTGTTAAAATATTGATCTTCTATATAGTTTACCTCACGCGTCGCACCTGATCAGATTTTCAAACAAGCATTATTTTTAACCATCATGTTAACTTCACATTTTTCTTGAAACTTTCCCCATGAAATAAAGTAGTTAGTTGAAAGAAAGGAATCAGAAATTAAGGCAAAAAGTATAACAAGTTCATAAAGATTAGAGAAGATATTGGAACCATAACAATATTATTATTACAATTACTTGATAAACAAATAGGTGCTGTAATAACGCAAACCATTGTGACACAAAGATGTAGAGTTGACAGCAGATTAATTAGGTATATAAGCCCGTGCTCGTGCCGGCACAACACAACTTTAATAAAAGTTAATCTGATTAACACCCAAGTTACTAAGCTCTTTTATTGTCGCTCCGAGTAATGTACACTGGAAAGAAAATATTTTAACACCACTGAAATTAACAGTTACAGTACAACGAGCGTGTTAAGAAGTTTTATTAGATGAGCCAGGATTGTTGAGGCGGTTTAGTTGTCATCATCTCTAGGATTATGTTAGAAACTTGGGATGAAATTTTGTAAGAATATACTACTATTAGAAAATAATATTCTTAATGCTCTATTTTTATTATACGGACAAAGGTGTGCATGTGTGAAGTCCCCCACAATCAATCGGATGGCACCATGCGAAGTGCATGGTGGTGGTAAGTAAAGCTATCGCAGCGCATAAGGTGGTAAAAATAGGCACTAACGGGAGCTGGCGTCTTTAATATTTCATACAAGATAATATATGGCTCGAAATGGAACTTTAAATTACGATTACTCCTGAGATATTCATTTAAATTGTATGGTGTAAGGGACCATTGTCATCTGTATGAAATGCTTAATATAAGAAACGTATTTAATTTGATAATTATTAATACTATATGCATGTAAATAGCCGTGTAAATCTTTTTGTAGAAAATAAGTGAAATGCTTAACAATATAACTAACGTATTTAATTTGATAATTAATTATTACTAATTATCAACAGTATACAGTAAATTATATACAGTATTCTGTATCCGTGTAAACAGCTTTGCAAATACACCATATAATGAAATCTTTTTGTAGAAGACAAGAATGGGTATAGTAAGTTATCCTTAAAAGATTTATTTATTGAATCAAGTTATATAACATTACAGCTTACGTCAAAGCGTTACATAGATTCATGACTTAAAACTACTTATTTACTATTTAAAAACTTACATCTAAGATAAACATACGTCATCGCGGACTTTTTTGTAGACCAATTTAAGGGAGACAATTCCACCATACCAACACAATTGATATATCTCAAAGCCAGCGTGATTTTTTTCTGACTTCATTAGAAAATATCGTCATAAATATTTCAACCAATTTACACAAAACCTTTAAACATTATACGCCTTAACCTTTCTTAAGAATTCATAAAATAATCATAGGTAAAAACCGCATAAAAATCCGTTTAGTGGTTTTCACTGAAATTATTACGATTTACTTACTTCTCGCTTAATAGTTGTGACAAAATACGGGCCCATGTTGCAACCGCTGTGTACTGGGGCCTGTGCATGTCCATGTCCAAATATGTACCTATAGGCTGGTTATGATGATTACATGAATAAAAAAGTTGATATTTATGTGCAATGTGTAATCCTATATTTCGTGTTATAATTTATGCAGTGATAAGAGTTGTGGGCCTCATATGTAAGAATGATCGCAATATGCCTAATTTTCTGAAGTCGATTTATGGTAAGCAGTTGTCAATTTTATGTAAGTAATTTCCTCCCCTGGAGCGGATTCTTCTTGCACGAAATGGCAAATAAATTTACTTAGACGGGCTCAAGATGCTCAAGTTTAACATAAACAGAAACTTGGGAGTAAATGGAGTGTGAAGTGAAGAGGGAAGGGATCTGTGGGCGGATGGTAAACTAAAATTGTTAAGATCGGTATCGAGATACGAATTAGTTATTTTGTTGTTTAGTAGAGACTTAAAGCAACATTAGGGATTAAACTAGATTTTACAATGAGGATTTATCTCACCGAGTTGGTTGTGTTGGGAATAAAGCCCGGCCGGGGGCGGGGCCGGGGAGTTCATATAAATCGGAATAGCTCACCGGGGGGTTCCAGTTTATTAATTTGTATATGTTTAGGAAAACTTGAATTATATGTAATAAAAATGATTCAGTTTAGTTATTTGATTATAACGTACCTATGATAGTATCTAATAAGGGTTAACTTAAATAATTTCTCTTACGTTGAACTTTTTGGGCCACTATGAAGAGATCTGACAAAAAGATCTGAACCAAATAAAAATTAAGTTCTATACATGACAAAAACTCTTTATGCACACTTCAATATAGACATTACAATGAATACAGCAACTCAAGGAGAGAGAGAGAGAGAGAGAGAGAGAGAGAGGCTATTATGCTTGAAAAGTAAAAAAAAAACAGCAGTTTAAACGTTTCTATTCCAACTATATATTATTATCTCAAACTTATAGAATCACACGACTGTGTCGAAGCAATTGCTTCTCGCGGCTTCTCAAACTGCGACACTGCAAGAGTTAGTCGACACCGCCACCGCGAACTTTCACTTGCGTGAAAATTTAAATCTATAAACTAGACAACGTTACGAAGTTAGCGCTTCTAGTTTATTTTTCCACTACAGGATGCGCGTTTGCTGTAAATATGTGAAAAAGACGAAAACTGAGTTACAGTATTGCTAAAACAAATTAACCTCCAACAAAATAAAGTTTACTTTAAAAATAAATGTTATAGGAAGGCGAGATGTTGTGAAAGTGAACAGTAGTTTCAGTAAAAACTCGTAATTAACGTGGCTTTCATGACGAGCCTGAGTGCAGTGCCCTCAATGGGATTGTTGCTGGCGGATGAAACTAGCCCGGTGTAGTTAGATTGTTTTAACAGCTTAAATAGTTGAATGGGGAGTGCGACCTCAAAAATATTTTAGAGAGCAATATCCAGCGAACAATTGGTGAACAGTAATTGCATGTTGGATACAATAACTTCAATAAAAAATAACTTAAAAATAAATAAACAACAACAAACAAAATTTGATCCGTCTGTTCAATATTTTATTTTAGAGCAACGTCTATTATTTGTTTAATTGGAGGTTGTGTCCAATTTAAGTAGCTCATACCTACAAGTGGTTCTAGGTTTGTTGAATTGTTGACACCCTATCCGACATGCAACAAACGATCTGAAGTTTCTGACCTAGTTTGCCTAGTTAGAGAATTCAAAACTCAAGGGACACTTATTAATTCTATTATAAGACTTATAAAAATGTATTTGTTGTTGTTTCTTCAAATTATTTACCGTCTGACATAAAAGTAAATTTTCTAAAATCAACTCTTAATTGAGTATAATTTAGCACAGATTTACTCGCCTCTGATAGGGTAAGACGGGGACGTTTGAAACACTTTATGTTTAACCGACTGTAACTTTTCTATTTTTACATTTAGAAGGGTATGTGCCTGTATTATTAAAGTTCATTTATTTAGTTTTTAAATGAAATGTGTTTGGAAAGTCTATCGCCCATGGTTACGTATGAATGATTAAAGATAATGTGGAAGAGTGGTTCAATTGACCCCATAGGTGTGTTAACTGAAACACTATGTGGGGATGTCAAAGAAAGGGATGCAAAAAAAAACTGTAATGCATCTAGACTTCTTTGTCATGATTACCTTATACATATAGCTTAATCAAACGTGTTCTAATGCAACAATAAGATATGACGATAAGGAATTTTAGTAGAAATACATTGAATTGTGTTTCATACAAAAGTCAAAAGTTTCAATTATAACAATGCTTCAATCGTGACCATAATAAAATCACTGTCACTCCCTTTTTCACAAAGCATGTATTATTTTGAAAAAATAAACAAGTAAATATCAATATAATCAACTATTTGTAAGACTTGTGAAAAACGCGGGGACGTTAGAAACGTTTCAATCGTCCTCAAGTACGTTGTTTCAACCGTCCCCACGTCACATGTTTGACATCAAGGACCAATATTCTTTACAAACAACACTCCATCTCTGTTTAATGGCAGTTAAAATATTCCATAATTCCCACCCAAAACACCAAAAGATTTCAAGTAGTCAAAATACATAAGTAGAAAAAATTAAACGAAAAAGTATGCGAGCACAAGTACTTCACTTTATAACTCGAAATTTTTGAACAGCTCCTCAAGACTGCGTTGCTCGCGCGCTCGAGCGCTATTGATCCAGGATTTAAGTGAGTATTGCGTCACATGCATAGGTATTGTAATTTTTAAGAAATTTGAGTTGTTTCAATCATAACGTGTTTCAATTGTCCCCGCCCTACCCTACCCTACTAGAGAACAATTACGAGGGTAATGTTAAATACAGAACTAGTATAGGACTTTATTTCATGAATTTTAGCGTAAAACGCCGCAGGTGCAGCTTAACGCTCTAATGAGGCCACGGATGCTCCCCGCACGTTATGAAGGGATTATTATCCCCTTTTATGCGCCATGAATAGTGTGTTTTATTAACTTTTTCTAATGTTCACATAGTTTTTATACTTGGGATACCTACTACATACTCGTAAGATTTATAATCTTCGTTGACTGATTATGATACACATGACTCCGCTCACAAAGGATTCGGTCTTTTCAGTGTTATTTAAAACCAAAGTAGGTAGCGTGTGTAGCGTGTGTAGCGCCACAAGGTTTAAATAAAGTTAGTTTTTAAAATGTCATAATTACCTATTTCATTAAAATCGTTACCTTAGCCGTAAAAAGGTAACAAACAGTTACTTTCGCATTTGTAACCTTAGTAACGATTCTTTGGATAGTTCCACACATGTAAACTAAATGTTAATACTGATCATCATATTATCTTTAAAATATGTAATGAGTCGAATGAACTGTGATATTTAAAACGTTTTGCTTTTGTTTTGTGGATATTGCCCTACAAGGACTGCACAAACTGTACTCGTTGTTTTGATAAAGCAGGGAATTTTGTGTTAAAACTATTGTATAATATTCTCATCTATAATAACTAGATTTGAATAATTTTGTGGATATTATTTTTCTTTACTTTCGGTTATTATTCTATGAAAGTTTAAGAGCCAAGTTACTTACAACAAAAAAGCTAAGTTATAGTTTTTTCTGAGTTTTAGATGGGCTGTATATAAAACTTAATCTCTCAAAAACCAACATTTTGCGGCTTAGCCCTACTCATTCACTATTAAATTATGCTCGTAGCGCTACGCCGTAGCTGGTATAGTATGCCATCTTAATACGGCCCGAATCGAACAATGCTTTAAAATAAGTCACAGCGGTACGATACCGATCTGTCAATGTCAAAAGTGACATTTCTTCAACTAAACACGTCACTTTTGACACTGACAGATCGGTAACGTACTGCTGTGAATTTGGAAAGCATTGTTCGAATCGGGCCGTTAGTTGATATTATGTAGCGAGAATAGAGATTGAGGCTACCCTACCTTGTATAAGATGACGACAATGATGTACTTATCATATTTTCTGTTTAGCAGGCTCTATACAATAGTTATTTACGATATCGTACAACATTTTACAGTACACATGGCCCTTTAAATTTTCGGCGTAGTTATGTAATGTGCTTATTATAGCAAAGCATGTCGTAATGGAGCACCATATGTACAATAAACATACTATATACATATGTAGTGTGTGTACATAGGTTTGACTAACATAGGATTAAAGGAATGTGGACATGGACACTATGGACATGGTCTGAAAATAAATCTATTGTATTGTATTGTAAAAACTTATTTTATAATTTAGTAAAATATACTCCCGATCGAAATAAATTACTAGACCGCTGCGTAAAAAGGTTAAACGATTTTTTGTTACTATCCCCAACATAAACCAAAACAAAGACAAATATGGCCACAGACATACTCGTAAGTAAAATTTCCATACAGAACCTCATTTAAGCGTTCACAGGTGTACATTAAGCCAGTCGGATAGAGGACTGTGGCTTCGCCGAAATTGAATTTAAAAAATATTACCGCCCGCGAACTGTTGGCTTCTCTCCAAAAGACAATACGTAGTGCCCGTCTTGTATATTATATATTCATTTAAAAGAAATATGTACTTACTCTTGTGTAAGCACAGCTGTGAGCACTGCTCGCGCTTGTTAGCAACTGAACGCTCGGAGCTTCTGAATAATGACCTACAGTTTTATAATACCCATAATATAATGCATTCCCTGTACCTTGCCGAGTCACCGTCTATTTTAGATCGTCTGATAAATTCAAGTCTCTAACGGTTGAGCTCAAAGTGTATTGAAAATTTAAAGGGACTTTCAATAGACTTATACTTAAAATAGGAACTACGACGTTTATGGTGGTACAGTCATGGACAAACACGTATACTCTTTTTCTCCTGTACAGCATTAGTAGCAAACATTGCTTTAGTGTATCTTTATAAATATATACCTGGTCAATACGAATAAACAGAAGTATAATATATGCATTTCCATTGCTATTTACAACCTACTAGTTTCATTGGATGAAAATTTTACAACCTTGTTCACATTAAATACAGGTTAATAAATATTGGCGTTGTTTATATGAATATAATAATATAATAGTGCAAGTAACGTTTATAAGCAATAAAAACTATAATTAATGCTTAAAATTTTCAATACTAACGCTCAAAGTTAAACAATGAAATTTGTAACGTTTTCGTTACCGGAGTCAGAGTCGGGAGCACTTACACGCAAATGTTTTGGAAGTGAACAAAACAGCGCTTCCGGTACGTGGAAGTTTTTGCATTAGCCCCTGGCCAGTCTGTTTGTTTCGTACCTTCGAACCTGCTCTGCAACGCGCAAGTTCGGGGTCTCATTTAAAAACTCTCGCCCGACAGAAATTTTAATCATAAAGAGACAATGGAGATGCTATTCACTAAACTTTCGGCCAGACTGATTTATGCAACTTTTTCACCGTAGCAGTGTTTAACTGACTGTGGTTAATATGATAAATATGTTTGGGGCTGTTTAGAACGGACGAGTTTCGTGGCTGCGTGCGCAATGTTTTAACTCGACAGATAAATCTTATTACGGTAAACGGGAGGTCTGCCACAATGCCGTAAAATAACACCCCGAAAAGTTTAATAGACCTAAAACTCCTTGCTCATCCAACATCGGCGGGGTGTAAGCCAAATAAAAATTCCGTAGATAATTTTCCACCTTTACCCATTTGCTTAACTTACCTCACTAGCGCGATAAACTACGTTGTAAACCCACATCCCATGCAAACTACATAATCGGGAAATCCGATTAAATAAGTGGGTCGCAGAATAAGTTCATAATAAATTCTAAGTGACTTAAGACAGACGCCTACAAACTTGCGTATAAAAATTGGGGACTGGAAAGTGTCCAACGGGCGCCGCAATGGGCGGGCGATATATTTCACATTCAATTTCAAGGAAAGAGCGTCGTAGGCTACTTTGTGTAATGCACAGTCGTTGCTTATTTACGTGAGCTAAAGTATAAACGTTTCATGCTAAGACACCTTCATCACTGTCACATTTTATATCTTTAATTTTGATGTTTTAATTTTTGCATTATGCTTGGATGTATTTAGTTCAGGTAATCATAATAAATTATATGAAGAATTTTGTTTTCTTATCATATTTAAATATAAGAGGAAATGCTACTCATTATCAATTTATGCAACGCAATGTATATAGTGTTAACCTGTATAGGAGCCTAACTTAGTTACATAACAAATGAATAAATCAAAGTTCTTTTAGAATATTATATTAGTAATACATTTTTCTTACACGTTATGCAGTAAAAACTTGGACTGCTTATTTAAAATTTCGTAATGATATTAAGAGTTCAATTATATCAAATTTTCAATTTCCAAGGGTAGCATTATAAGATTTCTCGGTCGGTTTAGACGATAATGAGTTTCCGGGATAACAGTTTACCGCGACGAGCTTCAGTAGCCGCTTCATTTTGGTATAGCATCTATAAATGGAATCTTGATTGAATAATAACCGTTTTTAATCCTCAATTATAACGTTGACTTTGGGATTATAAAGTTTCATTGAGATTTCTAGACCTGCCCTAAAATAACATGTTTATTTAGCGTAGCAGCATCCATAGAACAAAAAGACAAATACATATGTAGTTCTTAACGAGTTTTGTCTA
The DNA here is from genome assembly GCF_947568885.1 of Cydia strobilella. Taxonomy (NCBI): domain Eukaryota; kingdom Metazoa; phylum Arthropoda; class Insecta; order Lepidoptera; family Tortricidae; genus Cydia; species Cydia strobilella. The sequence continues at coordinate 7,618,089 of NC_086048.1, forward strand.
CTAGGCTTTACATTTAATACAACAATCGAAATAAAAGAAACGAAATTAAGTCGCGTATAAATAAGCTCGAAAACTTCGAAAGCGACATGTAAAAATTGACAAAATTTTAAATATTTATTTATTTTAATACCTACGCTTTATAAATGAAATTCGGCTTCTAATGATACATCATTTAATATTGACATTGTTCAAGTTAATCCTTTGCATTATTTCGTAAAATGATTGTACTTGTTAATTAATAATATTTAAAACTTTCAACAATAACACGTACATAAAACATGTCCCCTGTAACCCGGAAAAGTATACATATATTGATGTCGTGATCCGCTGACACACATTTTAAATTAAATGGGAGGCACAAATTACTTAACGTCCTCCGATTTATCTCACGTTCAACTTAATGCGGATAATTAGTTAACGGCACATGGCAAATTAACAACTTATTGCGAAAGCTTTTAAAGTAGACACTGGACGACGTCATTAGTATGTGGCAGTTGTTCATAATTTAAGGTGAAATTTTACATGTGCCAACCAATTTGAAAAATTAGGTGTGTGTAGAATGCAGAATATATAAAGATAAAAATCTTTCGCATTTCTTTGTTAGCCTTATTTAGTGTTCCGCTGCACAATGCTGGGAAAAGACCGCCCTTCTTTTTTTCGTCTTCTATAAAATACAAGCGTAGATACCAGTGCTACGACGTAGCGCGTAGTCTGTTAATCTGAAGCGGCATTCGTATATTATAACTAGATCTCAGTGTGACATCATTGCGTATTAGAATCACGCTCTAACTCACGCTCTAGCTCTACTGTGAGTAATGGCAACATGAAATCAAATTATGATAAATTTGTAAAGTATCAAACTTTACGTCCCTCCCGTTCTTCATTCCTGACTTGACGCAAAACAGATAATAAACCGAGAACGCAATTTAAATGCCAGCAATCAAACAACTGACGGCCTGATTCGAACTTTAAGATACGTCATTAATTTGCTAAAGATACGATTATGGCGTGTAGAAGTAAAAGGAAGGAAGTAAAACATTAAATAGGTGGCGCCACAATACACCGAAATTAAATGTCATGGACTTAGTATTTTATATAGATGTGCTATACGCATGCGCCCGTGAGGGACATAACATACGCAATGCGACAAAATAAATAAATAAAAAGTTTTAACATTCCTGGCAACATATCACAAACAACCTACGTAATTTGGTCGGGTTATTTCATCTCTATATTATTATACCTCTATGGTTCATGTCATATTCATGAGCCTACCTAGCGCCACCGGAGAGATTAGGAACTGTTATTTAAAGCTGAAAGCTGAGGGCCTACCGCGAACCACGTTCGACGTGTTGCCTCCCTCTCACACTTACGTACGAATTTACAAGTGCGATAGAGAGGCAACGTGTCGAACGTGGTTCGCGGTAGGCCCTGTGGTCACTTAAGCAACAGTTCTGCCATAAGTGATTGTCGTCCTTCCTCTACCGTCCATAGATACGATATGGATCGGATATGTCAGTCAGTGTCAAAAGTGAAGTTTTTGTTTGAAGAAACGTCACTTTTGACACTGACATATCCGATCCATGTCGTATCTTTAGCAAATTTTTTGACGTATCTTAAAGTTCGAATAAGCATCGTACACGATTTTTACCGCTATTGTTTTGTAAACCTGGAGTATGTAAGCTTTCATATACCCCATTTCATATGATATGACCAATTATGCAATCTTACTTTTTTCTCTACCTATATATAAAATTTGTGATAACTTCGCTTCCATAACTTGCATGTTTACATAACCTGTTTGCTCATATTTACCTACATAAACATTTTCAGCAAACTTTTCTTATTAATTTAATTGGGGCCGAGAGCCGCACGGAGGCTAATTTATCATAAAATGAGATTATGCTAACTTATTTTTTGGATAAATGTCTGAAGCCGAAAAGTTAAATGCTCACATTATTTATTTTTAATACCCTCAATGACCGCAACGTGGTTTATTTGTCGGGTGACATAATTATATTTATGGGAAAAAAGCTAACTGAAAACAAAACAGTAATAAAAAAAGTTTGGTATTTTTCTTCTTTGTTTAGATTAGCGTGGTAAATGTAACGACACCTTTTTTACTAAAAGCCGTTTACCTATTCAGGCTACAAGGCATGACAAATTATAGACTTAGGTAAATGCATACGTTCATATGATAAACATAACCCCCCTTTTTCTTCAGCTTGGTAAAAATTTGTCAGTTTAGCAACAATATGAAAACAATGATGTCACAATGTGCCCACATCGCACCAAGGAGTGAATTTCGTCATGGACTTTTTCCAAGCGACTCGCCTCTTGGTGATATTTTTTAAATTCAATTTCGACGCGACCCGCTCCAGTACTTTGTCTAATGTACTCGCGGTATACGTATTTACTTAGGTTTCCTTGCTCGAGTAATGGTGCCTGACTAATAATAATTATGGCTAAGTTGACGGTTATTTATAGTAAGGAGGAATTAAAGCTTCTTAGAATTACTTTGTCACTTTAGGAAATATTCCTAATTTATTCCGATGTACTTGGTAGCTTTTTCATTGATACAGGATATAATAAATAATACTGGCTACTGTAATTCAAGGTTCAAAGATTTATTTGTTCAACATAGGTAAGTTACAAGATGTTAAATAAATATTTCAGTATCACAATAATAATTCACTTACTAAAAATATTCTGTATTTAAATAGTAATATAGTTAATTGTGTATGTGTATTATTTTGTATGTAGGTAATGTTTTGGGAAAAATTAATTCTGGGAATGTTTTTGCTTTGTACTTTCGTAAATAAATATCATTATGAAGTGGCTAGTTATTGGGATAATACAATTTTTTAATTAAAGATGATTTCATTTACTGAATACAATCGGCACTGATTATGTATAAATCAAACGACTATTTCAAATCTATGTTAATCCAGATGTACACAATCTTGCTTCCCCGTCGTACTGGATAAAGTAATTATCACAGTAGTTATAGAATTGTGATAATTATTCCAATCATGCGTGAAGCTAAACCGAACACCGATTTCATTACACTTGGATAATTGCCGGTAAAATTATGAGATTCAATGTTATAGATTGGCTTCAAAGTTTAATCAACCTGATTAATAAACCTGTGTTGCCTAGTTTATTGTTTTCATTTGAACTAACTACATAAATAATTAGTAATAATTTATTACACATTCGAAACAGTAATGTGTAAATTAGTTACAATTACCAGATTAAAACATATGTGATGACCTGATTACGTATTAATTACATGGTTAATTACATTAAAATGATTTTACAGGAGTCTAAGATTTTAAGTTGCATGGTAGATTATATTATAAATGAGGTTATTGACGTGAAACGGGGTAATATAAAGAGGGTTACATACATAAAATTACAAAGTAAGTAAGTTACGTAACCCAGGTAATGCCACTTATTTATAGTACAGCCACAAAACATACAAAATTGCACATTTTGTATCCTTATAACATGAAAAAAATAATACACTATCCTAAATATGAGCAAGCACATATGTAACGAGTCGATAAAATGCAAACTCCCCCTCAAGTCCCTTGACGCAAGCGAGACATATTAAAAGCACATTGACATAAAAACAGTCTCCCCTGTAACCAAAAGCCCATCTAGTGAAATTGCCATCCGCGCTCATTACCGACTGAGCCAACCGCGGGATCCGATATCCCGGCACGTGACTGAAGGAAATTGAAATGTCTATCGGTTAATCGAAATATTCAATTGAATTTTTAGAAATAGAATTTTAATTTCTAAAACGTAGTGCATGTTTTGTCGAATGCCGCAGCGGATATCTATTGTCCGGTTGATTTTTTATGTTTTTCTCAAGTGATATCCACTAGAAAATGAACGTGCTTAAGTTTTCCGATAAATGCTCTAGCATTCAATTGGCTGTGAGCGATACTGTTTTTTAATGGAGACTCGCTCTTGGATGCTAAAAAAGGATTTCCAACACATTTTATTAGACTGCACGAAAATGCAGAATATAACTTTTACTTTTATCGTTGATGTAAGTGTAGCAAACTGCGTTCACCTCCCTGCCCTGTCGTCCGCTGTTTAATCTGTAAATGATTTATAAGTCTCAGTTACCAGGCAATGGAGCGGTACTATCGCTCGAAGGTCAACGGTCACCGACAGGAGAGTCAAAACAGAGAAAATAAAGGTACCTACAGATCCGTGATAAGATAAGGGATGAAGGGCGCAGGCGTATTCTACCCTAATGGAACCCCTTATTATGAATCAGCACGGCTTGGCTCTTGAACACGTTTGCTTGCCACAGTTAAAATTGTTTAGCTCGTCGTTCAATTCTCCTTTTTCCGTTAGAGGAATTTATGAATTTTCCGCGAATCCTGTGAAAAATTCGTTTCAAAGAACGCCGGGCTTATTAATCCGTCTCCGTAATGTAACGGATGTTGTCGTTTCCGCCGCCTTTTACTGTTTTTTTTTCTATAATAAGAATCTGTTATCTTTGAATCCGATCAAGGGGCTGTTTTATAAAAGCCTGTAACTTGTGGTAGAGAATACAATATTCTTTATTGTTCAAAACATTATACAAAAATAAACTTAAACGAAACAATATGATTCGTAGCCAAAAGCAGCCCTTTCGGCAAAAGACAATATTCCAGACAAATTTTAGTGACTGAGAAAAAGCAAAATAATATTAAAAAAAAGATTTGTTGAAGGAAAATTGAGTTCTAAATTGTGAAATTAATAAACACTCGATTACTTACTTACACCAGCGCATGTAAATTAAAAAACCGGCCAAGTGCGAGTCGGACTCGCGTTCCAAGGGTTCCGTACATAACACAATTTAAACAATGTATTTTTTATGTGAAACGTGAGTGAAATGTCTTAAAAAAACCCGTAGGGGTCGGATCAAAAACTAAGTAATTAAGTCCGACTCACGCTTGACTGCACATTTCTAATAGGTTTTCCTGTGATCTGTAGGTAAAGAGCTATATTGTGGATTTTTTTTTTAAATTTTAGACCCAGTAGTTTCAGAGATGGAGGAATGGTCATTTTTTGCCTATTTTCTTGAATAACTTCTAAAATGTTTTTCCTAAAATTATAAAAAATATATATTTGAGATTCTCATAATAAGCTCTTTCATTTGATATGTAACACAATATAGTTTGGAAAACTTAATTTTTTTATTTTCTCATTTACCCCCCCAAAAACGGCCCCCGTGTTTAAAATTTATTTGTTTACGTTACATGTCCGTCTTTGGGTCACAAACTTACATATGTCTGCCAAATTACAACTTAATTGGTCCAGTAGTTTCGGAGAAAATAGGCTGTGACAGACGGACAGCCAGACGCACGAGTGATCCTATAAGGGTTCCGTTTTTTCCTTTTGAGGTACGGAACCCTAAAAAAGCGAAAGTAGTTTTCTAAACAGATACTTTTGCATTCAATTAATTTAAATACATAATTTACTAAGGGCTCCAAAATTTGAACCAATTACTATTTCAAGTTAAGGTTTAAGGTGTATAAACTGAGGCGATTATATACATCTAACCACTATTAGCAGCGTCGAGCCGGCTTGCATGACAGAAAGGTGTAAATGGAGGCAAATTCGTCAATTTATATGCGAGACAGCTAGGCCGCCTTTGAGATGGCATTATTGCTTTGAACCTAGGCTCGCGTTGGTTTAAAAATGTTATTTAGGTTATCTACGAGGTTAAGTTTACCAAAGTAGTTTACGAGTTTTAACTAGTTAAAAAGATTTCCCTGGCCAAAGAAAATTAAAGAAGTACATATAAAGAAATATATCAAGATCTCTACATAACTTAGATAATAAGTATTTCAACTATAATGCATTTAAGAAGCTTAATAATGCAGTCGAATTACCAAAGAATATCTCGGTCGTTCGTATCAATTAACTATGTGATTTTTATGGTTATAATAAAGCCTTATTACGCGGCAAGCGGCGGGGCTCGTTAAAAATCTCTTTTCACGTTGCTTGACTTTAATTATCCGTTTTCTTTGTTCACGAGCGTTGGATCTCGGAACACCTGGCAAATAGTTCGTTGTATTTTACTAACCGACTTATAAAAATAAACGTTTTGGCTTTTTACCGACAAAAATGACTTTTATGTTACCTTTGTTTTAATTGTTTAAATTGTTTTGCCTATGATAATGAAGCAATTTCCTTTTGCTGAAGACCGGTTGTAAAAACTGCCTGTTATCGAAATTACATTCGCTTACATTTTGTTGTATGGGAAGTTTAATAGTTCCATGTCAAATGACGGTAATATATCCGTCGATTATGGCTAGTGCAACAGCACCTTAACATTTAACCAAGAAAGCATAATTTATAACTAGTATGAAAGTGGCTCTTAATGGCTCGTGTAATATAAAAACACACGACACGACTGCTGCGTTGTCAGTTCCTTTTTCTTGAACTTTGTTCGACACGCTGCCGTTTGTCTAGACAGTAGCTAACATAAAATAGGTAATGTTATCTTATTCTGTCTTTTACATTCATAGAATTGTTACACGTTTGCTCTACAAGTAAGTAGGTATCCATAAATATTGAATTTTATTTAAATATCGGTCGGTCATAGTCGCTATAAGGTAAGATATGATAAACGTTTGCCACAATATTATTGACATTATCACAGGTCGCGTAAATATTCATGAGTGTTTTTGCTGTAAAATAAACACAGTTTATAGTATTAATTCAATCACACAGTTTGCGTGATTGGTTACTGGTATAATTTAATTGTGGTCGTTGAATCAATGTTGCACATTTTTGGGCGCATAACCCAAAATAAAGGTACTAACGAAATTTTAATTATACTTATTAAAGTTTAAATATGTTCTTTATAAACAACTAAATAAATAAAAATAGTAGATTTTTGGTAAGGGTGATTTTAGAAATATGGAGTCTTGATACGTTTATTAAGTAGGAAAGTTACATTATAGTTAGATAGGAAATAATGCATAAATAGCTGTATTGTTATGCCTACATTAATAGTTACATCAAACTAATAATATATTGTGATTAGATATATTACGCCAAAATTGTTGACTTGGTATGTTAACCCATCTATTGTCGGTTCGTCTCCAATTATTGGCGCCATAAAACAGACCGAGGGTTTTAAATTCACTTATTGACTGAAACAAGAAACTATCACTTAAAGCTGACCAGTACACAGCAAATCACTTAACTCCACTATAGACTTGTTACGTATTTTAGATGACTAACTTTCCACAACACTCCTTTTTTCTCTCGCTTCCAATCACTTTTTATTACAGTGTTTGAAGATAAAGCACTTAGTGGTTGTGGCTTTGTAAGGTCTTTGTACTGACTTTCAGTGGAAGAATTGTGGTTTTAACGAATAAAGGGGCAATGGTGCAGCTGGCTGTTGTTTAAATGGTAAGATTCGACTTGCTAGCTTTAGAATGACCTAATTTAAGATAGCTACTATAGCTATCTAAAACAAATCTAGCTAAACTACTACTACTACTACTAATGGCTCAGCGACCCAAAATGAGTCTTGGCCTCCGACACGAGTAAACGCTACGCTAAAACAAAAACAAAACAACAAACACTAAAACAAAAAAACAACTAAAACAAAACAAAACAAAAAGCAAAAGCAAAGCTAGCTAAAACAAAAGAAAAATTAAAGTGTGTATGTTGGCTATTAATTATCGAGCAAAAGTTTTATTTATATTTATTCATAATTTACGCTCTGTATTATAAGGTAATGTAGAAATTTATTTTATTCCACCCTTTTTCACGTTTAGCTACAACTACTAATAATTTTGTATATTCATAATAATTACCTTGCGAACATTTGATATTATTTTTATGTAGACATCAGTCCTCGTCATTAAGGCTTCCAAAAATTTATGAATAATGAAACATTATTCTCAGGAAAGTAGAATTCTTCTGACATTAAAACAGCTGGAAGGAATGTTGGTAGTTAAGAGAAAAATATCCTGTTACACTTGAAAATTAGAGAGAGTACTGGCAAGAGGAGGGTAATTTTAGGCTCCATTTACCTTATTACATCGCGACAGATAACGGGCACATACGAAAACCTCGGTATCAAGTACTGCTATTAGTAAGCCTACCTAGTACATAGCAGATCTCCCTAACTATTACCTTGGGGTCTAATCAGATACTTAGTAGTTTCTTCGTATTAACTTGTAATGTAATTAAAATGTAATGTAATGTAATCTGTCAAAAATGACATTTCAGCTGCTGCCAGACTATATCCATTACAAAATTGACAACAAAAAAATTGAATAGACCTTGTGACTGTCTTATGACTTCCTATGATTATTAGAGTTCTACCTTTATTATTTACGTGATAGACAGCAACCAAGCACAGGAGCCGCCTGATGGGAAACCGTCCCTGTCACTCAGTCACTCATAGACATAACATAAGCAACATCGGAGGAGCTACTTAAGCGTTGCCGACCCGTGAGAACGCGGAATACCCGCTTCTTGAGGAACCCTGTTGGACATAACTCATTCCTTCACATTATGCACGTTCAGAAACGAGCGAGATGCCCGCTTATTCTTGGTGTGCCATATCTCTAAGAAGTGGGATGTGTTTTGCTTCTTTAGCGGAAGTTGTGGTGATAAAAGCCAAACGATGGCACCAATTGAAAAAGTTCTTCGAAACATTCCACATTGGACAGACGGTAAAAAAGCATAAAGAGGCAACGGCTCTCCGAAGGCTAAGAGGTTCTAAGTCGTCAGTAAGTTTGGGATCGCCAACAATATGATCATCTTTAACTTCCGCAAATATGACCATGTCTCTGCTTTTCGCCGTAAACTCCATTGGCTTCCAATTCGTGAACGCCGGTCATTGCAAATTTTATGTACTCTGCATTCAATTTTGTTTGACCCAGCTGCACCCAATTATCTCAGATCTAAATTTGAGTTTATAACAGCCCGTCCTGGTTGTGTTCTTCGTGCTTCTCGTACTCTGAAGCTGGCCATCCTCCCTCATCGGACTGGATTCTTGTCCAACTCATTCACCTGCCAAGCAGTTCGGCTGTGGAATGCTCTTCCTCTGCCTATCAGACAAGCTCAGAGCAAGCTTACATTCAAAAGCAAGTTGCGTAAGCATTTATTTGAGAACATTCGCGACTAAATGTCTACGTGATGTCTCACACTAGGTACATAATTATTAAATATATGTATGTTTATTTATATATATATTAAATTTGTATATATGTAGGTATATTATTATTTTCTTTATGTATATTTGTGTAAATATAGTATCATAGTAGTCTGACTTGGATCTTTTTCATATTTACTCTTTACAATCCTGCACCAAACTAACTGTCTCTGTTTAGCTCAATGGTTGACTGGTAGAGATTGCCTCAAGGCGTTAAGTCCGCCATTTGTACTCTTTTTGTGTAAATTTGTGCAATAAAGTTTAAATAAATAAATAAATAAATATGAACTGCCCACAGTTGGATGGAGCCAAGAGGGAGGAGCTGGTATTAGGGAGCGCCAGACTAGAGCTGAGAAGAGTCTATTTCAGTATATCTTATTAATTTCGACATATTATACAAGTACACACTTTATTACGGGATTCCATTAATAAAATTTCCATGCACTTTTGTAGCTGGGTGTACTTATACCACATGAACAATATCAATCTGTTGATATAATTACAGAAATTCCTATTTTGGCTACCTTAAAATTAAGACCGCATCTTGATAGATTTTGAGAGAAAAATGTAAGTGGTCCAATATATCAAAGTGTCCCATGTCTCAGTCTCCACTTACTGTCACGGTGGAAATGAGCTGCGCAGTATTATAAATAGACGAAACGAAAAGGACGCATAAAACTCAGGTTACTCGCTTCGCCTTACGTGAAGAAAAAATTGTCAGAAATGCGATTCCTTGAGTGACAGTACAATGGGTTTAATCTTCGCGTAGAAGAAAATGTGATGTTGGAATATGGAATTCGCGGGTAATAGAAAAAAAAAACGTCAGTTTTTTTATGCTCATAAAATTCTCTTTGGAGCTCGTTAAGCATGAAGGAGGGAATAAATACGAATCTGAGGGGACTCTAGAACGTACATTCATTACAGGCTAATTAACCTATTTAAGTAGGGTACTTTCTCGGGCTTCAAGACACTAATGCATTTAATTCATTACTGTGGCTATTATAATTATTTTTTAACCTTACAGATACTCAAATTAAAAAAGAAGGTGTTTGGATTTTACTTTAGATATTGTCTGATTAACTAAATGTTAACAATTTGATAATTTGCTACTTTTCAATATATTATTATAGACTTAATTTCAAAGCATTTTAACAACTTCTACGAAAACGAACGATCAGATAGTACAACATAAAATGCGTATTTAATTTTGAACGTAAACAAAGAACAGTGGACCCGCTCGAACAGCACTCAACCTGTCAAATTACGTCATTATCTTGCATTACTTTACGGACTTTCCCTCTTGAAGATTGTTGTTAAATCAAACAAGAATCCAATCAAAAGTAAGCCGTTGTTCAAAGTAAACAGGTAAGTCGGGTTCTAGATTGGAATCAATCAATCAATAAATATTCGAAATAATCAGAAGATACTCGTAGTTAGTAAATTTGTTCTAATTTAAATTAAATTAGGCAAACGTGAATGCTATTTGTGAGGGGTCTGGCTATACTGGTCATCTTGTTTACAAAGAAATTATGTGTCCTTAGTTTAGGGTAGGTGGACTGTTGTCTGGTCAAATGTGGTCGGTACGCAGGAAACTGGGCATTTTAGGAGGCATATAAAATATTAGTAGGTATTACTAGTCTCATTGAATTGGAAATGGAGACCTTAAGGTGTGCAGAATTACGTATTACAAAATAAGGGTCAATAATGGACAAAGTTCACCCACTTTGATTTTATTCTTTTTTGAAATTATTGGTCTGATCAAAATAAATGGTTCAATATAATTGGATAAATGTAAATTGTTTTCGTTATCTACATAGGTACTGTATATTACGTAGCGAGTATATATACCGTTTCACACTACAAGTATTATGTATATTTGATGTAACCAATTGTGTGGATTTGGTTTGTGTTGTAGAAAGACTTTCGGTTGCCAATAAGGCGCTTTTACCATAAACAAGAAATTATAAATGACCCTTAGCGACGACCTTTTGAAACGTCATAGATATGATACTTCATTTAATACCTTTCCTTGAATTTGGGATTTAGCATTCCCCTTTCTCCCGCGAGTTTTTCTTGCATTGCAATTGCAATACCAACCAATTACCAATCTACCAACCAATACCACTACCAATACCAATACCAATTGGTAGATTAATTTCTTATTGCCAAAATAGTCAATTGTATCGTAAGTCGTAACTCGTAACGTTAGCGGCGTGTCGAAGGATGAGTTTTGTGCGTGCGTTTTATTTGTGATGCTATCATCAAACGATGCAGTTTTGTTGATTGCCGAAGTCTGCAACTTAAAATGGCATCTTGAGCCTCAGAACGACAGATTTTAATTACAATTTGTCGTAGGTAAACCAAGTAAAGGACTAATTTAGTAGTGCGTTCACGTTCATAGTGGCAGCCGACCGTGCCGTACACAAACACGGCGAGGCGCTTGACGGAACAATTTGTTAGGACTGTTCTTTGTAAACGTCTCGCTTTGTGATTCCCGTGAATATAGCGTGAACATTTTGACAAGTGGAATTTGTTTTGTCAGAGAGGGCGGAAATATAACATCCTGACATTGATAAGTTTGCGGTCGCGGGAATAAGCTACCGTTCAAGTTTGTTTACTTACCCATTTGTAATACGGCACAATGTTACGACTTCAGAGCGCTGTACCCGCGACCCCGTCTGACAATTCACTTCGGTGAGCAATAAAGTAGAATATGTGGATGGGAAACCACATTTAGGGAAAATTATTTTTAATGTGCCTCCTAGGGTGTTCCACGTTTGTATGGAGTAAAAAAAATTATAATATTTTCTCCACAAGGACAAGGCTCCCTGTGATCTATTATGAAGTAGTAATCTATGTGCCAAATTTTGACTCATTTGCGCTTTATTTACTGGTCGCTCAACATTGCTTTAAAATTTGAGGTAGGTATCTATCTCATAAAATCAATAAAAAACACATTAATCCGAAAATAGCAAAATGGTCAGTTTATGTTTTATTTAGTTTTAACGAAATAGGGAAAAATTGAATAAAACCATTAAAACGCCTCCAGGAATTTTTTTTTCTTTGGTCAGGTTCATTTCATACATTTTAGTATGGCAGAATTGCTTTATTTTGAGCGACCTCTAAATAATGTTGGATTGTTCTTAAAGGTATACATAATTTTTATACATTTTTGACTAAAAAGAACCATGTGAAGATCAAACTTTAAAAAAAAATTACAGTATATAATATGGTGCTAATTTACCGCCCTAGTGCGGTAACTAGCACTATACGTGCGTATGTGGAGAATTTAAAGGGTCATATGTAGGTACTGTAAAACGTACAATACACGTGCGAAAAGGTAATTCACAACTCGTGTCGATTTAAAACACTCCCTTCAGTCGTGTTTTAATTTATCGCCACTCGTTGCGAATTTCCTAACTTTTCGCACTTGTATCGTAATGTTCTATTTTGGACCACCCGCGCCTACATTGTAAAGTTAAAATGTGCGTATTTTTCTTCGTTCTGGTTTGGAATGTTTTCTAATCAAATCAAGTGCTCGAAGGCGAGTGAGGTAAGCCAATAAGGCGTATAAAAGGTTTCATATACCGAGCACGCGTTTCAAGTATTATTGCTCCTTTTTTCGTACTCGAGATTACGTCAATATTATATATAGCCCGTAGCCCCATATTTTTCTCTTTATTCACTATTACAGTTATTTACGATTACCAGGTTGGTAGTTATTTATTACATGTTATTCTAATGTCCTGCCTCAGACAGGCGTACAATATGGAAACTTAATTCTAAATGAGATTATTTATATAAATCATATATAGTTTGTGAAAGGACTGTCTCATTTCAAACATAGACAGTGATAATCATAATCATTGTCTTATACTAGTACTAACACCCAAAAAAAAAGGATGAGTATAGTTTTTTTGTTCTTATTTACTGACAATTTGGTTTGACCAACTATATTAACTTATGCTGCACATTACAAAATTGGTTAACATAGTGTTTTATATTATTCTGTTAAAAAATCGGAGAAGCTGTAATAACATTTCTCCACAAGCCAGTGAAAAAGTTTTCTTTTGAACCCCATAGGCATCAACTTCTTTAGGTGGATTAGTAATTTATTTTTGGTCAATTTTTGGTCAGTCGAGTAAAAATAAATGCCACCTATCTTCGTATTTAAAAAAAATGTGAGAAGCACTTCACGGAGCGCAGTCAATATGGATCTAATTGGTTGAGAATGAATATCTTCTAGGATATCCGCTTACAAACATTAATTTTATTGTGTAAAAATAATCATTTGAATCGTAGGGGAGATGTGTGTGTGTGGGGAGATGATCCCCTTTAGGGAAAAACATTACTGTGTTCAAAGTTGAAGAGAAAAACACAAGATTTAGATATTTATGAATAGTCCATTTACTTATCTAAGCAACTGCATACTCATTTCTCATATTTTGCATGTAGTTTATTAATTATGTTATATATATGTATGAATAAAAGGATCCCTAGGGTAGGGTTAAAATGATCACAGATGATTCCTTTGTCATATCGTCTAAATAATTTAAACCAGTCGATCCCAGTGTTTCTTTATTTTCAAAAGATGGATGCTGAATTTTTTTTCTCCTTTGGCCTTCTTTTTAACGCCATCAGAGGCACAGATTCTGTTTGCTGTTTTAAAAGGCGATCCATAATTTAACCGCATCAAGAGCCCTTAGCATTTCTTCCTAAGGTCAATTTTTCGGAAGTAAGTGGTTTTGCGTAGGTACATAAATTCACGACATTATATGTTATGTAGGTAGCTTTGGCCTGTACAGAAAATGTTCATAGTAAATTAGTAATGGGCAAAATGATTCCAGGGATCATTTTTATACTTTCAAATTCAACTTGCGTCAGTATAAACATCGTTAAAGTATAGCTAAATATCATTAAGATTCGACAGTGAAACACAATTTGAATAAAGCGTAACATGGTTATAAAAGTAATGGAATTTAAATAACAAAACTTCCGTGAGACACAGACATATTAAACATATTAATAACGGGTCACTCACGTATTCGACGCAAGCTCTTGATGACGCTCCTCGGTACGGAGTGAAACATGTCGAGCGTTTTCGACCTAAAATACGTGAGTGACCCGTTATTAATATTTTTAATAAAAGTAATGGAGTTCGGAAAATAGGCTTACCATAGATTAGACGTAATTATATTTTTTAATTATTTCCTAATAAAATCACGCTCCGTGCTCGTACCGCCATGACACTTTAAGAGGCAACTGGCGGGGTCACGGGCAGACGTTTATTGCATATTTAGATAGATGGCACCAGTAGTTGCTCAGATACGATGGGGAATCATTTTACCTCGAGGGATCGTATTATACACATGTATTGTTGCAAAAATTTCGGTGTAGTCTTTTTTTTCTTTTCAATCAAATCTAAAAATAACGATAGGAACACGACTTAACCAAATACACATTAGTAGCGAATACTTATTGCAAAACGATCGCTACGCGTGACGCATGCTTATTTTTCTATCTGTTAATTTCCTGCTGTAAAGTTTTAATTATAGACGTAAAGCGAGCTTAAAAGCGGTGTCTGGCAAGTTTCATCATTGCACAGATGCGTCGGTAGGAAGCTTACTTTGCACACAAAGCCTACAAGTACAAAAGGCTCTGCCTTCGCTCCATTTTGTGTCTGACAAGCCGGGAAGTCGCGGAATGAGGCGCGTCAACTCTGGCTTGACGTCAGCAGTTAAAATGTTCAAAGTTACATGTGTGTAACTTAGAACGCGACTAAACATTTAGGTACTTTTGCTTTATGATTAGTTTTTTTGCTTAAAACACAATTTAAATATTGCTCAACAAGAAATAACTAGAAACCTTGAATAAAATGAGTCTAAAAAACTGTTGAAACGAAAAGTGCTAGATCTGATTCTTCATATAGATAGGTACTAAACGAGGTATGACAAAAATATGACACATCGTTTCAAGTTCAGTTGATCGAAATTACCCGATTGTTTATCTAAACAAATAAAATAAAACTGTTTTTAACATACCATCCAGACGTACCTACCTATTGTGTAGCATTTATTTTATCAAAAACCATTATTCATTAATTGTGTTAGATGCGCAAAGTTAAAACAAATTCGTGTTTCGAATTTGACAGTCAATGTAGATGGTGCTACATTAGGTATGCAGTGAAAATCTGATTATCAATCTGATGTTGATCAAAGTAAGCTTAAGGTATATGTTTACGTCTAAAAACGAGGCTGGAAGGGTCGCTGGAAATAGAAAGACGTGGCGCGAGCTTGTGAAGGCCCTCTGAACTTCTGGGGTGCCTTAAGACAACAACAGCATCGTTGCAAAGCAAATCTTAATGTTACCTGAAGGTTACCGCTATATACCGAAATACGACTATAAAAATTTCGTCATCTGCCTCTTTATTGTTTTTGCTTATTGATAAAGAGACTGATGAATAAATTTCGATTTTCGCTTTTCGCTGTAGGGCCTCTGTAAATGGTTACACCCGCCAATAAAACATTACAAAAGACTCAATGTCAATTACGCTGTGACAAGTGACAGTAACTAAACTACTTAGTTATTTAATCAGGACATTCCCGGTTGTCATCGTCACTGCTCAGCACGGTGCGAGTCATCCTTAAGCCGTAAATGGATGTGTTGCTGGTTACCTTACCGACTCTTCCCCTTCTTATGCCATCATCACTTCCGTGACGCTTCCGCTTTAATTCCACCTGATAATGAAGTAAAGCGTCTTTTATGTCCATAATAAACATACATCGAGGTTTGCGGTGCGGGAATGATTTGAGTAGAGACAAACAGATAGGTTAGTCTGAGATAACATCATATTATGCCTAATGAATAACGACCTCTCTCTGAATTTTATACACTTTTATTTTCACCACATAGCTTGTAAAAACCGTCTTTATCTTTCAAAAACGGAAGAGAAAGTTACAATTTATCCACAAAAGTGGCAAAGTATTTTGAAGCAAATTTTAAGTTGATTTCAGACATCAGCGAGTAGAATTAACTTTTAAATGATGATTTTCAATGATTAGGTTAATACCTATCATTGAAAATCATAACGTTCATTTGGATTTAATTTGAAATGTTTTATAATAAATATTTTCCTAGCGTTGGTGTGGTGAAAAAAATATTATTCAATTAGTAGCAAAGTTTCTTTAAATATATAAAAGGCTACAAATATAATGACCACCAAATACTTTGGTACACTGAATAAAAAACTCCAGTTTAATTTCACGAACGGATCTACTGCGATTTAATTTCATTCTTTTGATTTCAACAGGGAAGACGGGTACAAATTATCGTCTGTTAATGGCTACTCCGTTTGGTTATATCCTCCTTCGGTCCTATCCTATCGGTCTGTCAGTTAGAACAAAAATTTGACAGTTCCGAACAACTGACAGGCCGATATCGTCCGGTAGTCAGTGGGCCTCTTAAGAAATTACTAGAGAGAGATACTGTTGCGGCCTCCTGTGCTAAGCCTACGGCTCCGTGTTTTAAGGCATGTAATGCTATATGTACCTAAGTAGAACGATTTGATTACTAATAGTACTATTCTGTGATACTTGTAACATACGCAACATGTCACTAAGGTATGGTCAATAAATAGAATGCGATGGTCGGGATGCGGGACGCGGCGTACGTCACCCGCACCTGTCCGGCGATTAAACTTTGGACGAACGCAGCATTTAATTTGGAAGCCGATCGCCAGGGCTGCTAAACCTTTATAGCGTGTCGTTACGTCGGGAATAATTTCGCCTCGATCAAACGCTTGACGGTAAATTATTACGGCCGGTCTTTGAATTTCATCTCCGAAATTAATTATGTACAGCTAATAAACGTACTGACGAATATTGGTTTTGCATAAATATTTGATGACTGAGGGAGAAAGGTGTGGCATTGTGCAAACTGAAGAATAAGTATACTTTTGTCGAGAAAAAAAAAATTAGAACTAGGCTACTTTACTCTTCTAAAAGGTGACACAACTCTAATTTACCTTTCGTTTATGTTTATGTGGGTAAAAACGTTTAGAAAAACCGGCGTCTTTTCTGTGGACATAAATTTTATACATACCTACAAAGTCTTAGAAAAACTTTCTAATTTCATCATATAACTTCTAAGATGTGAAATAGTATAACATGCATATAAGAATAAAGTAAGAAAATTAGATTTCTGATTGATTGATAGGTTTTATAGCCCGTTTGTTCAATGATGTCTACAGAAATGACGCACAACCTTAACTCATAACAGTTTTTGACTCATTAAACATAATATCTTTATTTAATATTATTAATAACGGGTCACTCACGCATTTTAAGTCGAAAACGCTCGACCGCCGTCTGCGCCGGTCCGTCACCGTCGACGCAAGCTCCTGATGATGCTCCTCGGTACGGAGTGAAACATGTCGAGCGTTTTTGACTTAAAATACGTGAGTGACCCGTTATTAATATGTTTAATATGTCTGTGTCTCACTGAAGTTTTTGACTCATAACATGTAATCGTGTCCAACAGACAGGGGATTTACGTCTAAATTTTTCGCCGACGACTGTACCCAGAAAATCGTTTCCTGTTGGGTAGAGGTACCTAGCAGCTTAAAAACATTTTATGGTATATTTTAGTATTTAACCTGTCATAGGACAGATTGGGAAACCTGAAAATCCTCGTTCAGTTTCTAAAGCCTGCATTTGCTGCATTGCTGTCAGGATTGATTAAAATGAAAAGCAACGTGATTAGAATGTTCAATCGTTCACTAATTTTATTAAGGAGATGGACAGTGACATATCGCCTGCGTCAACATTGCCGGAGTACTGCCGCAACAATAACGCTGCTAAAGACGCAACCTGCAAGTTACATTCAATTGAAAAAGAGCTTTGACTTTTAATAATTTCCATAATATAAGTCAGAAGATGAATGTTTTATGTAGTCGAGATTGTCGCGCATGTAATGCGAGCCCTAACCGGGTAAGACGGCGTTGTCTACCCGGCGTTATTATTTTGGCAATAATATCATACGCTCAGATGCTACGCTGGCACAAGCGAGCTACCGAAATAGTATTAGAAATTCATAGTCTATTATTGAACGTGTACTTTCGTATTTAGGACGTGGAGCTTTTGTTTGGAAGTGTCGCGGTTAACTCGCGATTATGGGATAGCACTTTTTTGCGCGATTGGACCTCTGCCAAACTGTGGCCTGCTTTTGTACTAGTTTAACATGTAAACTAAAAATGTATTAGTTGATCATCGCACTGGGAGCACATACCTGAAACAAAAAAGGCAGAGTTTAATACTCTTTTATCTTTACAGCCATATTACAGACAAAATAAACAAAGAAAACTGGCCAAGTGCGAGTCGGACTCGCCCACCGAGGATTCCGTACTTTTTAGTATTTGTTGTTATAGCGGCAACAGAAAATATATTATCTGTGAAAATTTCAACTGTCTAGCTATCACGGTTCATGAGATACAGCCTGGTGACAGACAGACGGACAGACGGACAGTGGAATTTTAGTAATAGATAATAATAAAAATTACTTTGGTGTGAGTCTAATAATTATAATAGGTACTTGTTTTAAAGGATCCGTGTCTAAACAGTACTTAAGGCTAAGAAGGAGTACTTCGCTATATTACTAGGTCTGCATCGTTCTTCTGTTTGCCTGTCTGTCTATCTGGAAAGCTTAAGATATTTCAAAAACCCTTCTCACATTGTTATATGAGGAAGAACTGGAAACGGGGTTATAAGTGCGCAAATTTTATCTATTTATACCGCGAAAAAGTTGACGTCAGCGTTAATATAAATCGAACGGCTTTCCCATTGCAACATAAAAGTCCTTTGGCAATGGAGGCGCATTCGCGGCTAGTGGCCGATAAGAGGAGGAGCGAGTCTCACTTATGTTGAACAATACGCTTCCGCTTATGGCGCCGGCGTCGCGTCGGTCGTTGCCTCCACAGCAACAGCAAATTCTATTACATGCAAGAGTGCGGACGGGCGTGTCGAGTTCTAGCCCGGACTAGTGAAATGTGGCCCCAAGATCGGCAACAAGTATGCGTGATCTGAGATAATAAATACACTGGTTTGCTAAAGACTTAAACTCGCTTGTGCTCAACGACTAGTTTATTTTGTAATACAACACCCAAACTACGCATTGTTTGTTTTTGATATTTGCCACTCTTGTTGATACATTGAATGTAAACAGATTTTTTCATTATACCAATCATCCAATCCATATTTCTTGAATATGCCTACTTTAGCTAGACGAATCTAAGAAACGAAAACTACCTAAGCGTGAAGAATTCCGTACTTTAGATATGTCCTAATTATCTAAAACATGTCTAAATAGAGGTTTATTATATATAGATTTTTTGATTCGCTGTAAAAATATGTAACTTTTTTATTTACGTTTTAATCGGCAAGCCAAAAAACCTATAACATACTTACTGCAAAAACTAATTATCTTTTATCGATTAAAACAATTAATGTCTTTAGCAAAATTTCTTACTTCGCATTTGCCAAAACTTTTGTTTTGCCGTCGAAACAGGATGTTCCAATCTAAACATCTAACGTCTTGTGATAAGGAAATGGATCGTTTCTAATTTGGTTCAACATCAAGAGATAATCGATGATGTCAAAAGCACCATTAACGAAGTTATAATCTTAAGAGTTTCACACGACTTTCCTCTCAAATACAGGGTAGGTCTGTAACATGGACAAAATTTAAACGGTAGACTTTTAAGGTAATCCCTCACTGATTATGAGGTACTTTTGAAGGGTTTAATTTTTTTTTATAAAACCAATATCATATTTATTACGCCTTTGTACTAAAGTGAACAAAAAATGACGGCTTATTTAATAATCTATATCAAAATAGTTGCTATGGCACAGTTTAGGCCTGCCTGATGATCCAATACTATATTTTGTTTTCAAGGTGTAGATAGTTGCTTTAAATATATAATTTAACACAGTAAACATTTTTCAAACACTGTGCACTGGGACCGTCACAGAGTCCATGACGACAGGCTGATGATCCATATGCTGCATGTAAGTTCTTGCTCGTGTTACAAGTCCCGCCACCGGCTGAACTGTTAATACTTAGATGGAGTTAACAAAGTCTTTGTAATAGATAACTTTGAACGCATGCATCGCTTATACATTTTCAAGTTCTCGGGATTAAACTATTATTGCTCAGAATATATAGATACTTAGTTTGTTTTTGTGTAAAACTGTCGAGTAGGTTATACTTAAGTATTGCTGAGAGTTTGATATTTCAGGGAGCATAACCCTTTTTTGAACAGTTCTGACGGTAATATCCGTTTGTTAAATGTTTTAGACTTTAAAAGGGGCCTGTCATTTCAGTAAGCCGAGCGGAGATAACTCGATGACAGAAATTACTTGCTTCACTAAATTTAAAAGTTGAAAGCTTTGAAACACCTCGCCCTTTTAAAATATACGCTGTGATTTTGTATTTAAAGCCACGTTTGTTTTCAACGGGGATGGAAATTAGTTTCATGTAAATTAAGTTTTTGAATGTTATCAAATGGGGTAAGAGTGATATGAAAATCCAGGTTACGAAAAAGCAACTTGCATTTTTCTGTAGTTACTAGTTTCATGCGGCAATGCAATATTGTTCTAATAATTCAGACACATTTATTAAAATAGCATTTTCGATATAGTTTTTTATAATCTGAGAAACAATATTATTTACAGTGCACCTTTAACTTACAAGATTTGAATATAATAAATATAGAAACAAATATTATACGGAGTGAGGCTAATTAAAAGGGTGTAAAAATACATGGTGTTTGTTGACTTAAGTTGACTTGCCTTTAGTATATTTTTTACTGTATTGTACTTATTCTCAAAACGCTTCCTTAAAGTAACGCGTAACAAACTGGGGTTGATGTCAACATTTGACGCAGTGTCAAGTGCTGCTATGAATGTAGGTGAAAGGCTAAGAGGGTTCTGTACAAATCTCGGAGTCGCTCGGGGCACACTCCGCGAAACTTTCTTTATGTTGGACGAACCCGACACAAATATAATCGACGTGTGACGTATTTTATCTCGTTTTTACTGACATATGAAGCAACAAAAATATGTAAGTTTGAGGCAGTAGTGAATAGACAGCTTTTCCCTTAAGATTGTATGATCCTTCGAACCATGTCAACACCTAAGTATTTATGCTTAAACTAAACGTTTCAGACATGCCTACTACTTATAACGATTCATCTAAGACGAGTCTATTTACCATAGCTATCCTATATCATAGCCATAAACACAAATAAGTATGTATTATAAATATTATAATTATAGGTATTATAAATATAAATATTTATTCCTCAGTTATTGATAATTGATTTGTAAGTATTTACATTATACTTATTGATTTTAATATATTGAATATACTTATTGTTGTTAATTTGTAAGTACCTACATTATTTAGTTTTGGTTTGCCGGAGAAAAAAATACCCGTTCACAGGCGCAACTATAGTAGAAAAAGTGAACAGTATACCGGTCTATGGATTGAAGTTGGGACACCTGCAATCTAATTGTAAAGAAGTTCGGGCACCTGCAATAACAATGCTAACACACGTTATCGAGGCACGTGGTGACTGGCCGCTGACCAGAAGGACCCCTGAAACTGCCGTCGTGAAGACGACTAGGAGCAACACAGGTATGAGCGGTTCAGGGGTGTCGAGAGTGATGCGCCGCTTTCTATCCAATACGGAAGCGGAAACTGCCACTGCTGTTAACAGCCACTGTGCGAACTCGCGTCTTATGCACATGTTTCACTTCGCTCTAACGACTCTTCTTTCGACGGCCAATGAAGCCAGAGCCGAGAATGCTACGGGGTCGCTTGGGGTCTACTCTGACCGACGAAGACATGCCGGAAACGGAGACCCTGACCGACTCTCGGGAGTACTCGGGTCCGTGGGGTCGTTACTCCCCAATAGCTCGCCACAAGCTGCCCTGTGGGCAGCGGAATTGTTATTATTTGTTTGTCCTATCCACATCTCGGGACCATGGGGTCCCAGACTTTTGGGAGGCGTGCGTGGGGCCGAAGCACGTGGCGTACCATCCCCGAGTGTACAATGTGATACATCCGGAGATGGTCCCCGCCAGGTGCAAAGACTATTGCAGTGCAGCACTTTTGTGCTGCGATGGGAACTAAGGCTATTGTCATAGGCATGTTGGATGGGCTGGATATCGGGCTATGAGACGAGACTAGCAGACACCTGCCACCGTGACAATCAGTTTCAAAATTGGAAATGACAGGTGGTGACTCGCCAACTTGAGTGGGTCCCGCAATGGCCGCACGCACAACAAGGCAACACTGTGAGGTTGTCGAGAGCCAGTAGCCAGCCAGTAGCCAGGCAGTAGTCTGCGGTAGCCAGTTCGCGGTAATCCGTTTAGCAGGCCGCCGGCGTTATGTCATTTTACACTTCCGACCTGGAGCATAGGTCCCGATCTGGCCGGCCAATCAAGGCAAGTACAGAGGCGAGGGCCAGATGAAAGGGCCCTTTGCCGCCACTCACCGTCAGCTCTCCACAAGCCGCCCCCGCGGGTTTATTATTGTTATTATTAATTTTATATATTTTTCTGAGCTCATTAAACATACACACACACGTACTTCAACCTTTTCTTTTGAAATTATGTGTAAGTATAGTTAGGAATTAATTAGGTAGTTTTAGCTTCAGTTTCAGTATCACTCAAAACTGTTATAAGTACTTGTTCTACCACCTAGTTACGTGATAATTATATAAGTTGACAGAAAATAATTTGTTAATGAAAGTAGGTAACTACATACTCGCAGAGTGAACTCCAAGTATTCACGTCGGGATGGTAAAATTCCTTCATTTCCGCGAAGTCACGTCACTCCAACAATGCACTCGTGCAACAACCTCGTTTTAAAATATATTATACCTACTAGCAACGCACGACTATGAAAACTTTCTGTTTGCCAGTGAATTTAAAGACAGAGAGAGATTTAGAGAGTGATTTTATTTGAAGGTGATTTTTACATTCTGGAAAAGCGCTTTCTTTTTTTCCCAGTTATAGCGGAATTTTCATTCTTTATTTACCTATGGGGATCAATATCGCAGTGAAATTATTTGGTAGCTTGTAGTCAGTGTTTTCCAGTTTTCAACGCAGTTTGTTGTAACTATTATTTTAAATATTAAACACCGATTAAATATTTCAATGCTTATTTCTCCAGTCAACTGCAGTAGTAGTAGGTAATAAGAGGTATTCAAAATAAATAAATAAATATTTGGGGACAACCTTACACAGAATAGAGTGGTTAAGAGGAGAAAATAAATATAGCATATTGGAAGTAAAGAACAAATTAAAAAAAACACTTATAGATAACTAACCTTGACCTTAGCAACCGTGTATTATTATTTAAATTATATTTGTTATTTTAGCATAGTGTATCCTTTAGGTAGAAACATTTATTTGTAAAAGGATACTTTATTATATAGGTATATTTTTTCTAAGACTAACTTTAATGTCAAACTTAGGGTAAGAGCCCAACTGGGGAAGTACCTCCACCTTACAGAAAACCGCAGCCAAATAACACTAGACCCTACTCATAGTGTTGTGTTCCTGCCGGTAAGTAAGGTTGCCAGAGCTCAACGAGGAAGAGGAGTGTGAGGGTCGGCAACGCGCGTGTAATATCTCCGGTGTTGCAGGCGTCCATAGGCTACGGTAACTGCCTACCATCAGGCGGGCCGTATGTAAAAAAAAAAATTGCATGCTCAGTTTGGCGAGTAATTTTGAAATTTATTACCTTTGAAAAAAAAAGAAAAAAAAAAAAAGATTACAAATAAATGCCCTTACCGGGCTATAACAAAACGGAGACGCCACGTCTGTAATTTTCTGTACAAAAAGTCTGCCGATTATTGCGGGGGAGGGGAACGTCAAATGTATACGTAACGTAAAAATAGCCATGTCAGATAAACATCAGTCCATACATTGTGTATGACCATTGGCCGACTATTTTCGACAGAGGGGAACGCCTGTTAATGGCTACTTCGTTTGGTTATATCCTTCTAGTTACCGGGATTCGTACCCGATTTTTTGCGAATGATTACGTACACTCACTTACTCTTTTAACTATTTACCGTGTTTATGTAATTTTGAACACATCACTCGCTTAGCTGACTATAGAATAAATACCGGATTAACCACCTCACGTAAAGAAACAATGATATAATCTTTTTTTTACTTTTGCCCTTGCTAATCTACTTCTGAACCCTGTGTAAAGTCAACGTTAAAGAAACGATTACAATTTTGGACCATACCTTGTAATAAGACAAAAAATCCAAACATAACGTGTGACATACTGGTCGGATGCGAAGCCCACTTTTTTGAGTAACTATGAACCTAATAAATGCTAGACTAATAAACAATTATTTAAGGAATATCATTATGTTCATCTTATTCCACCTTTTGTATGACAATATTAAAAGGGCTCATATTTGCCCCCGGTTCACCTAAGTCGCAACATCGCGACATCACGTTACGACACGCCAGGAAGAAGTTCCCTTTGACAGTAACGTCACTTTAAGGCACTATTTTCCGCGTATACCGCCAGATTTAAGCACTTTAGTAATATCATTATCGCAAAGTACTACGTGATGTTAAGGGGCACTCGCATAGTGCATCGATTTTTAATGTGCTCCATTAAAGTGAGAGAGAGCCTTGATTGCTCCATCAGCGGCGTAATGCGTCTGTCAGCCTTCGCCGTCCAGGAATTGTGGCGTATTCCTGAAAGCTATTTGACCTTAAATCTTATACGGGAGTCAAGTCGCAAGTATAAAATTAGGTACGTACTATTAGTACTATTACCTAGTAATTACATGGTTTCACGAAAGTAGAGCTATGTGTTTTCAGTGTCTTAAGGTTGTCATTCGGATGGCAACCAGCTGCACTAATGTTGTGATATTACTGCTGTATCTGTTAATGTCCTTGATAAAATGGGTGACGTTCGCCACCGCATTACTGCCGCGATTATCACATTCAATTTATTACTTAATTTATCACTTAATTTATCAAGGAAAATTGATACAGCATGCAGGACCCGCAATAAGGCCGTGGTAAATAATAACAGGGGTGTTTACTGGCCATTACGGGGTCAAAGGAATTCTGGCCAAGATAGGACACTGACAACACAGATTGTCGTATGTGTGACGAAGAGATAGAGACAGTAATACACCTGATGTTTATTAAATGTCACGCCGTCAGATAAAGAATGAAGGACTTTGGAGCAGGCTATCTGGAACCAAAGGAATTCAAAACGCTACCCATGAGCTCCATCATCCGGCACATGGAGATGGTGGAAAAAGCTCTTGAGTAGTTGACGGATCTTTCCTAGGGGTTAACTGCACAAAAGATCCCTATGGGTCTAAGTGTATCCGCAATGGCCCCCGAAAACCATAAGATAAGATAAGGCCGTGGCAGTAATGTTGCAACAGTAATGTAGCAGGAGTTGCCGTCCGGATGTCACCTTCACACATTGGAAATATTTTGCACTGCTTTCGTGAAACCAATAGAGTGAACATAATGAGAATAAATAAATCTATAATAATAGTAAACCTTAAACATTACATTTCACAAAAAAATAAAACAATATGAAACAGGTGTATCAGGTTTGTTACACATTTAGGTAGTGGAGATGAGCCTCTGACTCCCGGTCCGAACTAGGTCCAAGCCTGTGACTCGGGAGTCAGCGATTCCTCCTAGGTACATGTGAGCTCTCAGTTTGATAACAATAGTATCAGCAATAATAGACATTCTTAAACAGGAATATAAAGCAAATGACAAAAAAAGTAATATATTATATAAAAAAACAAAAAGAGAAAAAGAGAGAAAATAAGCCAACTAATACCAGATAAGTATAAGTATGTGTGTAATTGTGATTAAGTTAGTGCATGCGCGCGCGTGTGCATGCAGATTGAATAAAAAGTAGATTTTAATTAGGTTAAGACATAGCTATGCTACAGCATATTCCACCCTGTTTATTTATGCAATTTAATGGAAAACAATTATAAGACCTAATTATAAGACACTTTACGATGGACTAATAATTTTATTTATACTGTCGTAGTGGTTACGCGGCAAACCATGCCAAAAACGCGACTTGCAAGACGTACGTATGAAGTCAATCTCCGTGGTGATCGATGTTTATCTGAATGTTTATGATTAATTTACTAAATTGCCAAGACAATGGTTTATGATACTCAGTCATTATATTGACGCATGCATCTACATAACTATATGCACAAGCACACTATCATATTAAATCATATGCTGCCTGTTAAACATAAAACAAGGGGGAAACTCCACACTTCTTGAAGTATGCGGAAAATAGTTTTCCGATTACCATATTTGCTGTTACTTTGCACGAAGGCAATGAGAAGTTTTCAGACTTACGTGGCATTGTAAGCTGGATAAATAACTTAAAACGAGTTGCATAACCGTAATGTAATAAGATACATTTGAAACTTTAAATCACTTTACCTCGGAGTGATTAAAGCCAGCGCTTCAGAGCAATTTGTCTAAATTGTTAACAGTCTACTGTTTTGCATTAAAAAATACATTTCTAAGGGCCACTTGCACAATCCCTCTAACCCGGGTTAACACCCATTAAACTGTTAACCTAGTGTCAAATTGTACTGGTAGGTAACCATGGTAACTCCAGGTTTAACCGGTTAACCCCGGGTTAGTGGGATGGTGCTAGAGGCCCTTAGAGACATTTATTTTTTACTTGCAAAACAAATATGACTATTATAAAACTAAAATTGATAACGTTAACTTTGTATTTAGTTAGTCGTGACTTCCCGATATTTAAATACTTTTAAATGGTTTCCAGCATTATTAAATGCTATTTTACCTTGGATTAATGGCCATGTTTGAAAATATCGTGCTAATTATGACTAAGATTAGGTTTAAGATTCGGTTTTAAACATGATAATTGGTGTCCAAATGGCCCTGATAAAATTACTGTAATCATACTTTTACTGTACTGTATATGTTCTACTTCAGCATACATATATATTTAATTTAAGTTTATTGACAATTACGCGTAACCTGCCTACTTCTTTATAAAATTTGTATTTATGGTTTTTATTATCACAAAATTCAACATAAAATTCCTTAAAATTCTGGAAAATAATAATAATGATCAATTACACAATAATAGAGACAAGCGGTATTGAACCTTTAAGTCTAAGGAGAGACTTCGCCTCCTTATGCGTGTTCTACCGCTTGTACAATGGGCTGTGCTCTGAAGAACAGTTTGACATGATGCCAACGGCCGCTTTCGATCACCGCACCGCTCGCCATCGGCAGGGTGTTCATCCTTGTGACACACCTAAATGGTCGCGTACTGTGCGGTTTAAGAGGAATTTCCTCCCGTGTACGCTTCGGCTGTGGAATGAGCTCCCTGCCCAGGTTTTCCCGAGGGGCTACAGTATTCTATTATATTCTTCAAAAAGGAGTGTACAGGTTTTTAAAGGGTCGGCAACGTGCGTGTAATATCTCCGGTGTTGCAGGCGTCCATAGGCTACAGTAACTGCTTACCATCAGGCGGGCCGTATGCTTGATTGCCACCGACGTGGTATAAAAAAAAATAGAGAATACGGTCGGAGGATACTTGGTATTAGGTATTTAAGACGGATTCCCGTTGACCTGACTTTAACCCTGGTCTTGTGGGCGAGGATCAGGATGTTTCCTTCTTCGCAAAACGTATGGGTAGTCCGACAGAAAGGCGCAAGCTTAGCTATTGTATTTTATTAATTTGATCAAAATTAATCGTGACAAAGTATCTCAATTTACAAATGTACTTGAAAGGGTATTATGCTAAATCCTCGCCTAGTGTAATAAAATAATTACCCCTAATTGTAATGGAATAATACATGACACATCCCCCAGGGTCATGTATCCCCAGATCCCTACTGTTTTGAAGTTCTAATGTCTTACTTACTACAGTTATTTATCACATTTAAATTACGTATCCTTACATAATTGAGTTTCAAAATTAGTAAAACTATAGCATTACCTAAGAAATTAAACACACTTAAATGCGAAGAGCATAGAACATTAAGTCTTATATCACAGGCCTCTAAAATACTTCTGAAAATAATACAAAGCAGAATAAGACCGATAGCTGAAAGCTATTTAGGACCCGACCAATACGGTTTCAAACAACATAAAGGAACTAGGGAAGCCATTCTCGCTCTTAGGTTAATTATTGATAGAAGATTGGATGTAGGGCTTAATACCCACATCGCATTTATAGATTTAGAGAAAGCATTTGACAAGATAGACTGGATAAAGATGATGAACATTATGAAAACAATAGGCATAGATTATAGAGACAGACGAATTATACATGCATTATATAAGGAACAGGAAACTATAGTAGAAATAGGACAGGAAAAAGGAAAGGCGAAAGTAAGACAGGGAGTGCGTCAGGGTTGTCCACTCTCGCCACTAATTTTTAATATATTCATTGAAACCGCCATCAGAAAAATTGTTGAACTAGAAAAGGGGGGTGTAAAACTTAACGGAGAAAGGTTTTATTTCGTTAGGTTTGCAGATGACATAGCAGCCATAGCAGAAAATTCTATAGAACTTGAACAGCTTGTAACGGAAATGGACCACATATTTACAGAATTTGGACTTAAAATCAACATCAATAAAACAAAAACATTAATAACATCCAAGCACAATAACAAAATAGATCCTATAAAAATCAGAAATACAGTCATTGAGCAAGTAAAAAGTTTTAAATACTTAGGAAGCATTATAACATGCAACTCCAGATGCACTTCGGATATCGTCACACGCATAGCCATGGCTAAGAAAGCTTTCAACACCAAAAAACACCTATTTAAAGCAAAGATATCTCGAAACATTAGAAAGCGATTTATCAAGACCTACGTCTGGAGTATAGCGTTATATGGTAGCGAGACGTGGACATTAACCCAGCGTGATAGAGACAGACTAAGCGCTTTTGAAATGTGGACATGGAGAAGAATGGAAGGTATAAGCTGGAAGGAGAGGAAAACGAATGCAGAAGTGTTGGACTTGGTAGGTGAGAAGCGATCTCTGCTGAGAATGATTGAAAACAGAAGGGGAAACATGTTGGGGCACCTGATACGTCACGATACTTACATAAAGTCTATAATAGAAGGAAGAATAGAAAAAAGCAGAGGCAGGGGAAGACCGAGACGTGCGTTTTTGGACCAAGCCAAAGAGAAAATCAACGTAGTGACGTATCAGGAGCTCAAAACAGCGGCAGAAGGAAGAACGGAGTGGCGGTTACTCCACCGACAAGAGCCAGGCTCTTAAGAGTTATGATGATGATGATGATGATGACATAATTGAGTGCTTCCTTCCTCCTCCTTACATAAGTGCATTAAAGTTGCTTTGCTAGCAAATGATGGAAATAGCTGTTTTAATTTTTTTTTCTCCGATCTACTGGACTTACTAAATTGTCTCTGAAGTAATAATTTCAAACTTTTCACGCTCGGCTCACATCTTAACTAAATAAGTACACGTACATTTTTTTGTAAAAGAAAAGTATAGGAATAGAATAAGGTTTCTTATAATGGAATAGGAACTTCAAAAGCTAGTTTAAGCTATGAGAGTTGAAAAAATTCATAGTATTCTTCTTGAATACCTACGTTATAAGTTTTCTCTGATTTGCTGTATAATAGTAGATTGTTAATCAAGGGATGAAATGATGCCTTTCACCCAATTAAACACTCTACTTTTCATTTCGAATACGAGGAAAGTAAAATGCAGGTGTTTTTTTTAAAACATGACCAAGTATACATTTTATAGTATTTCTTAAGGGTACTTTCAGTTAACAACTTAGGCAAAAGTATCGTTATTTATGGAATGGAGAGTCAAATATCAGAATGGAAATTGTATAGCAAATCCATTTAAACTCAAATTTCAATTGCTTATCGTAGAAAATTTTAATAAAATCGTACTACGAACGTAAAATGCTCTAGTGCAGACACGTATCATTTTCTGCACACCTTTTAGAACAACAATGACCCTCTTTCAGAGCATGATAAATGAAAAATAATAAGCAAGCCCTGTTTCAGGTGCTTTAATTGGAACTCGCAAAACGTTATCTGCAGTGAATTGTATAAGTACCAAACTCAAATTAAATTAACGTTTTGTAAGGAAATTTATAAATGTTAAGAGTATACTCAGGTATCGAATATTGCAAGTAATCAGTTTTAATAGATTCTGAGTCTTAACTTTTGTATTGTAGGTATAAACTAAATAATTAGGATATAAATGTAGGTATTTACAATGTACTAAGGCGAAATTCTATAGCGAAAGCAGGAAACGTTAAGATCGCCTCCAGAATCTCGCGAACTAAATTGACATGAGATTGACAGATAAAAAGATACCAGGAATAGCAAAGAATAGTCACGAGTATATGTCGATAAAATGATATCGATAAACAAGATATGGCACTTACTACCCATGTGATAGGAATTATAAAGGGGTCACAAACAATTTCAATTTATATGAATGTGACAAGAAAAGTGGTTGATTCGATTGTAAGATTGTGACGTTGCTGATCAAATTAGGATGAGCGGATGCGAAATTGACAAATTTCGATGTTAGTATGCAGGTTTGGGGGCAAGTTGTTTATTTCAAGAGCTCAGTTCTGTTGTAGCCATAAATCTAAAATTGGTGATTTAATTTTGTACATTTGGCCGGTAGATGAGATTGATTCATAATTATTGAGTGCGCCGACTTCTGGCCGGAGGGTGTCGTGTTTCGGAGGTTCCGGAGCAAACTGCCGAATCCGACACAAGAGCAGGCGATTCAACGGAGCCACGCCGTTCTATCGCCAATATAGTGTTTAGTTTTTAAGTTTATGAAATTTATATGTATGTTAGTCTTTAAGGTATATTATGTAATATGGGCCTAGTTGCCTGAATTAAACTTCCAAATAAATAAATAATTATTTAAATTCTGACCTAAATGTCAACTTTATAATGGCAACAGAAATACATCATCTGTAAAAATTTCAACTTGTGTAGCTATTACGGTTCATGAGATACAGTCTGGTGACAGACGGACATACGGACAGTGGAGTCTTAGTAATAGGGTCCCGTTTTTACTCTTTGGGCACGGAACCCTAAAAACATCATAAATATAACAAAGCATTTGCGTTACCTTCACGATATAGATAATTTTGAGTTCATGCAAACTTTAATGGCGTTATTCATAAACGCGTTACTGGCCTGAATTGGCTATGAATCGTTTGTCTTTATCTGTCATGTTGACTTATGTATTTGTAAGAAAGGGATAAAACATAATTTAACTAAATCAGGCCCGTAAACATGGAGACTGTATAAAGGAGCCAAATCTCTATGTATGAAAAGTGTCCATCAAAAAACAGTAATTAGGCGGCGCCACCATACACCGAAATACTACCAAAATCAACCTACGTAATTTGGTCGGGTTATTTGTTGCCTTATATGGTTCATGTTATACTCATGTCCCAGAGCCTAACTAGCGCCACCGGAGAGATTAGGAACTATTATTTAAAGCTTAACGCGGTCACTTTTACAACAATTCTGCCATAAGAGATTGCGATCCTTTCTATACCATCCATACCCGTAATGTTTTATTAATAAGGGGGTAAATCTTTACTGTTCACATACCTATAATATAAATAAAATTAAAAAAAAAGCCGTTTATTCCTTAATATCGTTACAATATTATAAGAGAAATATCGAATTAATAGTGCATGCATAACTTATACTTTATGTTTTAAATTTTAAACATTAAATTTTACTGTTCACATATGAATACAAAAAGTACTTAATTTCCAAGTTTCCTGCGTTTGTTTCATTAAGGTTAAAAAATGATATCGAATATAAGACCGTCGCAAAAATGAAATTATATCGCTATGTTCAATGGAACAGCCAGTGTTAGCTGACCCATAAATATTTCATAAAACACACTTATCGTCGGGCAGCGAGAGGTGGGCGGGGAAGGTCAACCAAGGCTGGCGAGGGCGTATAAGTGCAAATGTTTCAAAGAGTCTCCTCTAAAGTGATCTTTTGATCTATTCCTCCTTGTGCTTCACAGGATAACGACGAGTGTTAATATTTTTTTTCTCATTCTGTGTAAATTTATGTATATGTTAAATTTATAGCTTAATTACCTGAGGCTGGCGCGAGGTTGCGGGTATTGAATATAGAAATTTGGTATTGGCTGAATACAATAGCTGTCATAGACAGCGCTTTAGTTTTAATGTTTGGTTCCTAAAATGGCCATGTGTCGCTAGTAGTACGATGGTAGACGTTCGGTCGTATGCGTTTACTTATCGGTGTAATTCGATATAATATATTGATTATTTACGAAAGTCTTCTTGTTTTCCTAATTCTCCAAGTGCGGGCTCTCAAAACACGACGATAGGATACATGAAGTTTTAAATTCGTTGTTGGATTTCACTTACGCTGAAAGTGACGCTCTATTTAATACATATTAGATAAAGATTCTGATTTAACAAGGTTCTGATGAGCGCAAAATGAAAATTAATTATTAAAAAAATTATTCATCGGCCTTATATCATAATGTGCACGGTACAGTGAATTAATTCAGAATATCTAAGCCTTACTATCACGCACGGCGCTCTCAATGACTTGTATTTTATGTATTTTGACATATTTGTCCTATTTTTTTGCATTAGTTATTTTGCTTAGAAAAACAAAGAGAGCAGAGAGATAAAAGTTAAGTGAATCGCAGGTTTCAAAGAGTGGTATCCACGCTACTATCTTACTATCTGTGTTACCACTTGCCACCTATGCGTTTTCAATAGAATTTAGAAACGCATACCTATGCGGCACGCTATATATGCAGTTGTTTCTACTAAATCTTACAAAACTTTTGGCATTGAAAATAATTATGAAATTATTCACCGGATTTGGATAAGTTTCGATAGCTCAGTTGATAGAGCAACGGGTACCACATAAAGTCGTAAATTGGAATTTTGATCAAGACGATAAATTTATGATTTTTTTAAATTACTAATTGCAAATTAGTTCTCTGAAGAACGTAGATAAGCTAATAAAATCACATAAAATGTACATTAAATATCCACTCTAACGAAATAGTAATAAGAAATAAATTATCAGTTAGACCTTAAGCTTTCAAGGGCTTGAATAAGTACCTACGCAATCCCCAAACGATATCAATATCGCATAATGAATTAAGAATAATTTTGCCGGGAGTTTTCGGATGGTATTGATTTTTAATTTGCACCCTTAAATCAAGATTGCGGAATCTGTTTATAAATGGCGTCAGGGTGCGGGGTCGTGCGGTACGACATTAAACATAAGACCAGTTAAGGGTTAATGTTGGTTATTTGTGAAAAAACGACATTTGGTGAAAGTCGGCGATAGTGCGTACAATAAGGGCTTACGTAACTGCGTTGTCCTTAATATTGTTTATAGATACCCTGAGCAATCTCAGCTGAGGGTGTAAGTTTAAGTTTTAATTATAAAAGTAAAACAACTAAATAGCATAATCTTATATCAAAAACCTTGTTTGTACAGTACTCGTGCTTTTAGAGTTCAGTGGCATTTATGTTAATGACAAATTATTGTTCCAATTATATTATTAGGTACCTACATTAAATATGAGGGTGTCTGGCCCACGAACATGTTTCGAGTCCCTCAACATCTTGCTAATTGCTTCTATTGTTTGCGAAACTAACTTAACGAACAAAATAATCACAGCCATTCAGCCATTGTATTGAGCTGAATGTATAAAATGTGCGTATTTACCACGGTGATTTGACTAAATAATATTATCCAATTAGGCCAATAGACCAATCAGATTAGATTTTTTCGAAGAATTTGCGCAATCTTGCTGGGAATTAATTCCCCAAAACGCTTTTTTTTTATCTACCTAATTTGATTGGCCTACTAATAATTTCTATCGATTGAACTTAATATCATTTTCTTGTCATTATTTCGTAATAAGTATTGTTAGTAAAAGTTAGAAACTAGCGACATTACTTTCTAAATGGTTACACAACTGCGCAAAGTTTGTAGATAGAAAAACGTAGGTAAGTCGGATTACGATAACACAGTACAAATTAAGAATTTCATTATGTAAAGCACGAACTAAACTATAAATAATACATACCTGTACTACATCACGCTCGTATACAAATTAAAGGCGATTGAATTTTCTCAGAAATGAAAAATTTTAATCGATATTTCGAATTTCGAATGTAAGTAACTAAGCTAGTAATTTCAAAGGTGTTATTAATTTTGAAACGTACTTGAACATTATTCCGACTGCTTCTAATTTAAGGTACCTGTACTTTACAATTTAGAGACAGATAGAGCTGGAAGTGTAAAGTTCGAGTAGGGACAAACAAAGAGGGTCTTCTAAGTTACGCTCTTGACAAGGAAACTTTAATTAATTGAAATGTTTATGATGTTAACCGTTGGGAAGTATTACGAGTATTTTGATAATATTACGGAGTTAGGCGATGCCATTATGGATCGTAAATTTAATTTAAATACCGCTTGACTCAGTGCTCTTGGTTTTTCATTCTTCAAATTAATTAAGAAAATATAAACACATTAGGCATTAATGGGCGAAACTCGACGTTTTCGCTTTGAAATTTCGCAAAAAAACGGAATTCATACTCATATACATACTTAAAACTATTTATAATGGGCGATAAAAGTATTTAAAAGTTCAAATTCGTAAAATAAAATACTAAACCACGTAACAATTATCATTAAAAAAAATATTATTATGTTCTCTTAACAATTTTAATAAGCGAGGTTTATGCAGCCGCGTTGTAAATGCGTCAATCCGAGTGTTACTTTTATGTTAATTAATTTAGTTAAGTAGCCGTATCAACAGGTAAGTACTTACTTTAGTTCCAGTCGATAGAAACCAATGTACCCTGCTAAATATGTAGATAGTGCAAACTTACACATAACTTGGTTTTTTTATTAATTGGCCAGGCATTACCTGAAATTATATATTTTTACCAAAGTATAAGTAGGTAAATATTCTTCATTGCTCCAACAAATCATTTTACATGTAAAATTACAATGGAAATTGTGAAGAAAAATCATAACTAGGTAACAATAGGCGGTCTTATCACTAAAAAGCGATGTCTTCCAGAAAACCTTTGAAATGAATAACTCATACCAAAAGTCAGGTAGTGCAAGGAGCTATAAATAGAGACACATACATTAAAACAATATACCTAAAACAAATACACATAAATTAAATCAAAATTTTAAACATAAATAAATACACAATAGGTATATAAAATGGCAAGTATGGCAACTAATACAATGCAATATAATAATGGCAATATATACACATCATTTAAGTAATTAAGTGTACTCTATAAGATTCATTTTGAGCATTATGGTGTAACTGATTTACCTACAAAATAATGTGTTATTTAATACAGTTGCTCAAAAAGTGCTACTTTACGTAGCTGTTTAGCGTGCGGAAAGTTGGTTTTCGCGAAGTAATGCTTTTTACTTTTCTAATTTTTTTAAATTTATTCTTGTTCCAATTCATGACTACTTATTGATGAGTATTAATATTAGTTTCCTTTAAACGTCGTAATCAACATAAAAACCTACTGTTAATGTAAGAATACGAAAAATATACATATTTCATATTTTATTACTTATCTCTTCATCATTATAACACGTCTTTTTTTTAAATATTGAATATTGAAAAACCGTTCTTAATAAGTTGTCTGAATGGAACAGAACGCCTGTCAAAGAAGAGGCGTTTTTTCTTTCTGCTTTAAGTTTCCAAAGGCAACATTCGATATTGTTTTTATAAATGTACGATACACAAATAATCGTAATTAACGATATTTGGGTAATAATAGTACAATGTTTTATATTTACAATTGTTTCTGTCTTATAGAACATGCATTAAAAAAAAAACTTTCATTGAAGTGGGTTCAATAATAATAACACCCAGTTAAAAAAACACCTCTTTATAATATCAAAGTCAATGATGTCACATAATTAATAATATAAAAGTTTCGAATTCCTTACTTGTTGTTTTTCTTATTTTTTCGCAACTGTATTAAAAAACGTCGTTCGATACACGCGCGGAAATGTCATTCTTCACTCGTCCCGAGTCTTGCCACTCGCCTGCGGCTCGTGGCAAGATATCTCGGTGCTCGTGAAGTAATGACATACTTTCCGCACTAGCATCGAAATGTACTATTACCTATTAGATTCAGTATCGTATATATCAGGAGAATGTTTTACACAGATCGATCTTAAAGTTATAGATAAAATAACATTTCGCTTGAAGTGAGAACATCTACTAAATAATTTAACCACATAACACTAGGCAGTCGGCCCAAATTGGCGGAAGCCGTACACCAACACCATGTTATTTTATTAACAGGTAATTTATGTACGAATATTTTGAAAACATAGTAATGTTTTTGTTTTCCTCTCTTTTGAATATCCAAAAGTGTCATTTCCAACATGACGTCATTATACCATACCTCGACCTTAATTAAAACATGTTGAATTTCCCTTCATGGTCTATTTTTCAAAGGTCGGTTTTTATCGTTATGCAAACGTTAAATTGAAAACTATAAAATAAAAATTTGGAGCAAAGTAAGACATTTGATCTGTCGGTACAGGGGAGTTCCATTACGTTTGTCTAGCGACACTATCCGAAAGCGACTCGATCGGCGCGCTAAATGAGGATTGACGTTGACAGGTTTTGTAAAAGCATTGCACTGTTGAATTATTAAGGCAAATCCGGCTGGCTCTATATTCGTACTGCGGGCAGCCTGTCAGTAAGCACAGACCTCTATACCTACGTGGGTCTGTTTATAAAAGCGGCTCATTTAGAATTCTGATACCCGGATAAAATGGTCATAATATAGCAGCACGGTAAAAAAAATCTTTGGTAGCTGACTCAGCAATTACATTTATTTTTTCAATAAATAGAATAGAATAGAATATAATATATTTATTTGCTTGAATACGTAACAATCAGATCTTATAAAATAGTTAGACACAACATCAACGTGCAAAATATTTACAAAATGGTACATTAAGGTACATTTACTACATTTAAATATTTAAGGGCTTAGTTTTTGTGCCGCCGTACCGGAGTCTCGGTTCTGTGCTCATTTAATATTTCCTCTTGATCGGTATGACGCGTTCTTTCATATGGATTTGATAAATTAAACCGACTATACATTTAATTATCTACCCAATAGGGGATATAGGAGTTATCTACCCAAAACTTTGATCTCCTGGGTTCTCCGATTTTCCCTGCAGCTATACCTGAGGCGTTCAAGGTGAGAGAGCAGCTTCTTAGATCCGCTGGTGAGAGGTTAAGCTCTCGGCTCATGTGGCACTTACCTTGCTGAGGTCCTGCTTTGCAGTTCCCAAGGTGACGTACTTTCTGCGTACGGTACCTGCCTGGCTGAATCGCCAACACACCACATTCCACATTGAATTGAATTGAATCGTTCGACCTTGTGGTGAAGGAATGTGCCGAGTGTGTTCTGAATGTCGATTTGAACTCGGACCTGGCTTCGTTGCCTATACGGAGCGGCGGACTTGGCATACGGCGCGTGCGGGATGTGTGCCTTCCGGCCTTCCTGGCATCGGCGGCAGGGGTAGTGGACCTTGTCACTAAGATTTTATCCTTAGATGGTGGCAAGGCCACAATACCTTTCGCTTCCGATGCGGTGTCGGCCTGGGAGGCGCTCAACCCGGGGGCGTCGGTGACTGAAAAGCCATTCCTTCAGTGCTTGTGGGACGAGGTCGGTATTAAGCGTCTATTTAACAGCCTTCTAAATAACGCTTCTGGTGCGGATAGAGCCAGGCTGAACGCGGCTTCAGTGCCGGAGTCTGGTGCTTGGTTGCACGCCCTCCCCTCCCCAAACTTAGGCACCCTACTCGACAATGACTCGTTGCGGGTGGCCGTTGCTCTCCGTCTGGGCTGCGATGTTTGTCAACCACATCTATGCATCTGCGGGTCTATGGTGAAGAGCAACGGGCACCATGCCTTGAGCTGTTGCCGGTGCGCGCGGAGGTTCCCACGGCACCACGCTTTAAATGACATTGTCCGAAGGGCATTGGTGTCAGCCAATGTCCCTTGTGTGCTGGAGCCGCTCGGCCTAAGCCGGTCGGATGGCAAAAGGCCGGATGGGTTGACTCTGGTGCCGTGGGAAAGATGTAAGTGCCTTTTGTGGGATGCCACCTGCGTCAGTACGTTCGCCGCCACGCACCTTGGCCGCACCGTGCGGTCGGCTGGATCGGCCGCTGAGCAGGCGGCGTCCCTAAAGAGGGATAAGTACGCCGGGTTATTAAACTTCTTGTTCGTTCCCCTTGCCGTGGAGACGTCTGGGTGCTGGTGCACGGAAGCAAAAAAATTTCTCGGGGAGCTGGGGCGCCGCCTGCAGGAGAGGGGCCAAGACCCCCGCTCCGGGTCGTTCCTGGCGCAGAGGTTGTCAATCGCGGTTCAGCGCGGAAACGCGGCTAGCGTGATGGGCACCTTTTAGCTGGGAGCGATGCGGGGTGGGTTATTCGATTAGTTTTTAAAGATTAATTTAGTTTTAGTTTTATTAGTGGTACCTAAATTTCTTAGTTCTTAGGATTTTTAGTAATTGTTTTTTTTTATGTCTGTGTTTAATTATATTAATGGTAACTTTTATGCTACATGTCACGTCTGGCAGGTAAGTAAACGGTAAAACGTTGTTAATAATGCAAGGGCTAACACTGTATCAGGTTTCAAACTATTCCTTCGAATATCGAGATAGGAGCTTATTAAGAAAGCAAAAGTTCGAAAGCAATTTCGTGAAAATTTAATGCTCTCGAAAACTTAGAATGAGGAGTTTGCGAAATGAAGCGAACACTGAGCATAGCTAATTTGTTACGAATTTTGAATGAGGTCCACCGAAGCGGCTGTAAAGGTTTTTTGTATTAAAATCTTTAATAACTTTTGTAATTGCTTTTTAAGCCTGCCTTCCATTACAGTCAGAATGAAGGTGACAGGCGAGGAAATTACTGTTTTAAGGTACAATATTAATCCCGTGAAAGACATTTCTTTTAGCGGAAAACGCCAAGTTTTCAGTAAATCTGGTAACTACAGAAAGTCTATTTCGTACTAAAACTTTTATTTCCAAAACAGTTTTTTTTTATACCACGTCGGTGGCAATCAAGCATACGGCCCGCCTGATGGTAAGCAGTTACCGTAGCCTATGGACGCCTGCAACACCAGAGATATTACACGCGCGTTGCCGACCCTTTAAAAACCTGTACACTCCTTTTTTGAAGAACCCCATACTGTGTAGCCCCTCGGGAAAACCTCGGCAGGGAGCTCATTCTACAGCCGAAGCGTCCGCGGGAAGAAATTCCTCTTAAACCGCACAGTACGCGATTTTTTAGGTGCTAGGGTGTGAGGATGAATACCTTGCCGATGGCGAGCGGTGCGGTGATAGAAAGCGGCCGTTGGCATCATGTCAAACAATTCTTCAGAGCACAGCCCATTGTACAAGCGGTAGAACACACACAAGGAGACGAAGTCTCTCCTTAGACTTAAAGGTTCAATACCGCTTGTGAGTTTGGGATCGTCGACGATTCGTACAGCGCGCCTTTGGACTGAGTCGAAGGGTCCAAGCTGGCATCCAGGTGATCCTGCCCAAAGGTGACAGCAGTACTCCATATGGGGTCTGACTTGCGATTTATAGAGCAGCAGTCTTTGCCCCGGAGTAAAGTATCGCCTCGCTTTATTGAGCACACCGAGTTTTTTGGATGCCAGTGCAGCCTTCCCTTCCAGGTGGCTAGTTATTTTCGGTATCAATTTTTTTAAGGTTTCTAGTCATCATTGATAATGTAATCTATTCCTTGCGCATCAAGCAATTACAATAAAAATAATCATATTTGGATTATCTTACATTTAACCTAAGAACCGAATATGTAAAATAATTATCATATATATTCCAATGCTGCCTACACACAACGAAAACTTTAAACGTACCTGGCTTCAAAGTTCTAACACACTAATTAATGCTTACATTTGTTACAACTCTGATACTGACACTATCGAGTAGTTCGAGTACCGGTATAAATACAACTTATGCTAACTTCAAGTAGCTATTAACGGTCTCAGCATGTACCTAACTCACTGCGCAGCACTACTATACCAGCCTACCTTTAAAGGTGACCTAATATATCATTTAAGTCGTAGTATTATTACACATTATAGTGTTTATCGTGTAAAAGGCAAATAAATATATTTATTTCTGCATACAGAAAGGTAGGTGCAAATGCTTTTATTACCGCTTTTATTAATAGATTTACCTATTTTGGTATTTGTCATTATCCAGTTTCAATCTTATCAAATAAATGTATCTAAATCGTCGACTAAATAAAAAACCTGTAATGGTATTTTTCCGTGTCCATTGTTAATTGCAATTTAGTATTTGTTGATTAGTGATTTGGGTTACATCGATGTGTTATTCAGCGCACAATGTTATTAAGTACATCTAAAAATAAATGGATATCTGAGTGGATTTTAATGGACAACATGAAACCGATTGCACTTTACCCTATTCTTCATATGTGTTTAGGACTAATGTAATTAATAATTCACAAAAATGTATTTAAACTTGATAATTTATTGTTTTGTGCCTGCCGGCCGTGTGTATCAAATTCATAAGAAACGTTCCCTAATTAGTTTGTTGAATTCTCAGTACTGATATACCTATAGTTAATCAAGATCCGAGAAGTAATTTAAGTTTAACGTTCAAACCGGCTTGCGATCTAACAAACTTATTTACGCTTCGACCATATAAAGCAAATAAAGACTACCGGATGTTTTACGGATTCAAGAATTCACGAATTTACTCCTCAACGAATTAACAATTTACAGTTCAGTTTCGATATTCGGCCTTAGAAATGTGATTACGACCAAAGCTGAAGGGGGTAAGGCCACCCATCAAAAGGTAAAACGGTAAAACAAACTAATTACTCGTTTAGACTATTTGCTCAAGCATTGCGATTGTTTCGACGCCGCGGGGCGAGCGCTTACATCGAACAGACTGCCGAACACTGCCATTCCATTTCTAAACGAACCTTGGAAATAAATCTAAATTAATATTTGCTCCCAAATATATTTAATACAAATTGAAACGGATATGATATGGATTTAATAACAGACCGAAACAATTTATATGTATGTCGCCCACGGCATCTAAACATGAAGACGTCATATTTTATATAAGTCTTACGTACGAATTGCTAATAAGCTTTTTTTTTTGAGATAAGAAATCATGTGTCTCGGTTAGTTACCTACACGATGAAAACAAAAAAACCGGCCAAGTGCGAGTCGGACTCGCCCACCGAGGGTTCCGTACTTTTTAGTATTTGTTGTTATAACGGCAACAGAAATACATCATCTGTGAAAATTTCAACTGTCTAGCTATGACGGTTCATGAGATATAGCCTGCTGACAGACAGACGGACAGCGAAGTCTTAGTAATAGGGTCCTGTTTTTACCCTTTGGGTACGGAACCCTAAAAATGAAAGCTAGATTAAAAAACAAACGCAATATACACACGGAATAAAAATATGATCATATATAACTGGGACTGGGACAAAGTTTTAGCACGAAGACACGACTGAAAATGTGAAAATATCTGCACTTAGGAACTGAATTCCAAATTTAGTTTGTTAGCGCGAGTACCCGCGGGTTCGACTTATCTACCCGAGGCTGGCGCACACATATAGAAACCACTTTGCTAAATGGGCCGTCAAAACGAAGTTACAGGTTGATTGTTTTGACGTGACAGCTCGCATAACTCACAAGAGCACAAGTTTTCCTTCATCCGCGTATAATTATTGTTACACTGGCTTTGTGAAAAAGTATGTCTGGCATTTATATCTTGAGCGCTTTAATAATTCTAGATGTTTGGCCATGCAATATAACAGGATAACTTCCGTCTGCGGAGGTATTTTCGCCACGTGGGTAGTTTGCCGGCAGGTAGGCTCTGTCCCTCTTGCTCTGACGTAGTTTTGATTAAGAGCAAGAGGGCAGGCATAAATCCACCGCCATGAATCAATAAGCTGATTCACTCACACAGGGGAGGCGAAGTGTTGTTACGTCACACAGCCTAGGTATCCGCAGACGATATTTTGACGGGAGGCTGTTTAGAAATTACACGGGGCGGAGCGGCGCGGCGAGTGCCCCGACAAGGAACTGCCTATTATATGGATTATCCGTTTAAAATAAATAGCCTCCTAATTCATTGTCGTTAAACTTATTTGTAAAGTCACCTGCACTAATATGTTACACAACGAAGGCCTCAAAAATATGTGGCGCTCTTATTGCCCTACAAATAAGATCGTGTCAGATATTTTTGCGTCCTTCATTATGTAACATATTATTGCAGGTGACAGTACTTATAAAGCGAGCATGCGCTGTTGTTTAAAACTTTATTTCTAGAGGGACCTATTGAAAATATATAGGTATGGTAGTTTATTGTTTTTAAATAGGTATTTATTTGTTGTAATTTTGGTTATAATTTTATATGTAAGATGTATTGATATTAGTGCAATAAATAATATTACTTAGGTATAATGATGTATCTACATATTATGTATTTATGTGATGTAATGTAATGTATTTATTTCGAACATCAGTCCATTAGGTATAGGTAATATTACAATAACTTAAATTAAACTAAAACTACTACTTAAATAACTAACTCACCGTTTGACCGTTATTATTTTAAATTGCATGGGATAAATTATTTAGTTCTATAATTATAATGCTTGTTATAAACGTAAAAAGAGACGTTC
The DNA here is from genome assembly GCF_947568885.1 of Cydia strobilella. NCBI lineage: Eukaryota > Metazoa > Arthropoda > Insecta > Lepidoptera > Tortricidae > Cydia > Cydia strobilella. Next base: position 7,661,186 of record NC_086048.1, read on the forward strand.
TAAGAAATAAGTACTTAGTCAAGATGTTACAATTGAAAACTTTAAGGAAGTTTTTTTTGTGTTTATGCATACATACAATGTATTCATTGTTCATGTTTTTGTAGTCACTATTATTTAAGGATTCCTCATAATTTGTATTACTTTTATAATTCATTCCTTATATATTCTGCGTGTAAATAAACCAATGTATTCGTGGTAATTTGTAGTAGGAGGGCTGAGGTCTTCGGTGTAGAAAAGAAACTTCGTTGTAAAACACCAATTTCTATCATTTATTTATAACTCTATATAGCACACTTTTCAAACGATCAGCACTTTAGCTATTTTTGGTAATATTAGTAGCACTATTTATAATTGTAACATATATTCAACTTTAGTTTGGGTTAATGTTTTAATTGCAGGTGATTATTGTGTATGCAAAAAACGTAAGCTATCTGTGCGAACGTACTAATAGTTATGCTGTTGCTTACTTGTAATAAGCATTAGTGGTATTATGATATTACCCATGCCAATGTAATAAACACTGAGTTGTTAAAAAGTTTATAATGAGCGCCTACAGCTCACTAAACTGTATTAAATTATTGTTATTACTGTCTAGGATGCCAAATGTACACTAGATTAAGTAATTACCTTGTAATATATTGTTAAATAAAGAACTTATAAAAAAAAGTAGCACCATCGTACAGCAAATAACAATAACACATTTTAGGAAATTGTTAGTACAGGCTGTTAAGATCTTACTCCTAAGGCTGCTCAGATAATAATCGTCGCTTCAATGAGGTGCAAGGCCTTTTATTAGATCATCACCCCTAAAAGCCTGACCACTTCTACCGGTTCGTCAGGTGAGGTAGGCTGACCAGTAGTGACGTCGCAATTATTTAATCATTTTAACTAAAGTTAAATTGGCAAGTTTAATCACATTACTTTTTAATAATGAACATAACTGAATAAACATGCGATGCTTTATTACTCAATTTTTTTGGATTTTTGGAAAGCCGAACAATGTATTTGAGGCCGGAAATTTTTACAGGGTATTATTTATAATATTAAAAACTTAAAAAGATATCACCAAAAAGACAGATCATCTTGGTGGGTATTTCTGTCTGCAAGACGATCTAGAAAGTTACTTATGACACACGTAAACAAATAAAAAAAAAATCTTTAAAAATATAAGGGTTGATTTAGCCCCACTACCCCGCAGGCAGACCTGCAGTTCTGTTAGGGTATGGTATATAGGAGAAGTACAGTGAAATAATTTAATTTCCTACCCATTTTGTACTTTGTCACAGTGACAATAGTATGACGTCTCTAGCGACTCATGTTGATTGTCACTGTGACAAGGTACGAAATGAGTCGGAAATTAAACTATTTGACTGTATGAGACAAATTTTCAACTTGCCTCAAATACCTACTTTAAAATGTCTACCAGCTCTTCAGCTATTATTTACGGGTATTAACACATAGGTGTTATAACACCCGTAAATAAGACAAGAAGTGTGTTATACCTTCTTACGCGAAATGCTGTATCAAAGCGGGAAAATAGTAACAGTTACCTTGTTTAACTTTTGAGATGATATTGCACAATACTCTGGTTGCGGCATGCTTTCTGTAGTGTGGAAACGGGTACGTGTATATTCGAGCGTCTTAACACAAGTTCCTTATAAAAATGCAACGAAAATGTTTTAAAGTTGGTACTTTAGGAACAGCGGTAGGTATACCTATCGCTGTTTAGGTACCTAAGCTACCTAAAAAGAAAAGTTAGAAGAATGAAATAATAAACTAACTTAGCTTTGAGTAAGATCTTTTGATGTAATATCTAGATTTAATGAATGTAAAACAAAGGTAAATCTAACCTAAGATAATATAAAAAGAACAAATCAAACTAGAATAAGGAATTAAAAAAAAAATTCAGCATTGTTTCTGTTTGTGTACTACGTAAATGTCTAAAAAAAAAAATTCTGCACTTACTCTTAAATTTAATTTACCCGTAATGCAAACTTAAAGAGCTGAATAAAATATATATTAGAGAAACCTCTCAGATTGTTCCCTAAACAAACTTGAAAGCGGGTTTAAAATGTATGGCAATAGCAGCGCGGAACCGCGGGCAATGTATTTTCATCACGTTTCGCCTGTTTGAAATATTCAACAGCATCGATTATCGACCCACTTTGTACACAAATGCTTTTTTATTCAATTTCCAATATAGGTTCACCTTCAAGATCTAAAATTTTTTGCAACTTTTCTCACGGTAAAGTTGTCAGTTTTGAAACATTCACATTATACAATCGTGATATAATAGAGAGCTTTTCATTCGAGTACCGTGTTTAAGCAACAAAGCTTGCTGTGTTGCTTAAGTAAGGTACGAGATTGAAAAGCTTGATTATATCACTATTGTATACAATACTTTTTCTACGAGACAAAAAAATAATACTTTCAACTAGTAAAATCATACAGGTAAACAAACCAAAAGTATACAGCTAAGATACGCGAGCTACCGCAGCCCGCGATACCTCCATACTCGTACGCGCCCTGGCCGCCGGGCCCGGCGCCCCCGGCGGGTTGGTCACCGACACCTCCTAATAACTCATGAGGCCCTGGTACCTGCTGCTTGCTAAATTCAATTTTACGACAGTTTTTTTCTCGATTTTGGCCACCGTAGCCTATGGAAACTAACAAGCAGCGCTAAGCGGTTTTCGTAGGGTATGGATGTTGCCATATGAAGGGTGTCACATGCGCGTTTCTGACTTATGAAGCATTTTTTTCTACTACAACATAAAATAAAATGTTTTTGTTGGCCAACCAATCACAAAGCAGATGCAACGCAGCAGCGTGTTTAAGTAGGCTAATTTGCTTTGAATCGAGTCTCCTTAAACAAGAAATATTTTATCGAAATGTATGAAATTCTATTTTCAAATTGTTTATAATTGACTAAACCGTATCGATAAAATTCTTTTGATTGAGTCGGAAGTGCCATAGACTATCCAACGTTGAAAAGAGTAAGGTTGTAGTGTTGCATATGAAGTTGTAATACATAGATTATACTCGACGAGTAGAAAAACGAGGTTAATAATATTTTTGCACGAAGTTTAATACAAAGATAGAAATAACGAACTAGAAACTCTCAACGAATAAATAGTCCATTTAATAATATTGTCGTCACCCGTTGACCACGAACGCTGTAAAGAGTTCGAAACGTCGGGATGTATTATAAATTCAATATACGCGATATAATCCGTTTTCATAGTTTTATTTCATGTAGTCCATTTAATGTAATTTTTAAATATTATCAAATTATATAAATGGAAACATCTAAATCTAATAAGTGCTATTAAAAGACGTTTCCTATAGGTACTTAAATATTACCAACTAACTTTTATTTTTTATTTGTCTGTCACACTATAGCAGCGACGTATACCGAATGATAGTATAATTAATGTAAGTAGAATACGTCAAAACTACCGGCCAGTGACAATTAAGGTATTTACGAAATATTTACATAACTAAACGAGTGTTTATTGGAATTATAATCGAAATTATTAAATATTGGAATGAGTAGGTTAAAAAAAAGGCATGAATTAGTAAGATGGCTCTGATTAATCAATTGTTTTTTTAATTCTTGCATTGTCGTGAGGGTATTTATTTTATTTACTTGCATGCAACCCTTTCCCAGCCGCTACCCCCTACCCTATTCTACCCTATTTTTTAAACTAAGAATTAGCGAGAAACGATTTAAAAAGTAGTGACAGAAACGAGTCTTAATTAAATAATTTAAATTAAGAATTACTAAAATGTATAGCATACTGTGGACTGTTAAAACTGTGGTCAATGTATAATCAATATTACTATTTTATAATACAAGAAATACAAAAAATTTGAAACTAAAACCCTTTCTGAGCCATGCCGGGTCCAAAGGTCCCGATCACACTATATATTTATGTATTTCAGGCGCTTGCTTTTGGCGGCAGTCTCTGCCGCTGAGCCTGCCGTACCTACATGCTACGTAACTACATGCCTGAGTCCTACATGGGATGCAGCAAATGTACTCACACAGGTTGCATCCCATATAAGACACCGCCCTCTCTGCCAGACCAGCCTTAGCCCGTCAAGACGTTTGCCGTCTGTTCGAGACAGCCCTGGTGGTTCCAGGAGGCACGGAACACCTACCGAGAGCATCGCTCGGCGAACGATTTAATTTAGAGCATGGTGCCTGGGGAAACGACCGGCGCATCTCTGGCAGCTGAGCCCATGGTGGCCGTTCTCCTCCACCATTACTCCGCAAATGCAGCGGTGCGCGTTGCACACCTTGCACCCCAACCTCGGCCACTGCGATCCTTAGGGAATCGTTGTCCAGCAGTGTACCTAGATGAGGGGATGGCAAGGCGTGCAGCCACGCACCCGACTCAGGCTTGGAAGCGGCCTTAAGACGTGCCAGATCAGTTCCCGAGGCACCAGCCTGTAAATTTGCCTGACGTAGCCTGCAGAGGATGTCATCCCAGCCCCTCTGAGCGGCCGGGCTTTCCGGACGTTCGTTGGATGGACATAATGTTGCCCATTTTGCTAAGGCATCGGATGCGAAAGGTATGCAGATATTGGTGCTCTCTATTGCAAGTATGCGCCCAACTAAATCAGCTGAACCATGTACCGAGGCTAAAAAAGCCACCAAGCCGATGACCTGGACTCGACGGACACCGAGACCGCCATAACGAACAGGTAAAGACGACTGACGCCACTGATCTCCGCTCAAACTTACGTTCAGTACTGTTTCTAGGATGAGTTTTAATGTATCGTCAAGGCTTTGTAGGTCCTGTTCGAAAAGCCAAGTCGGAGATGTTCGTAAGGTGAGAAACTATATTCTTTCAAAGAATAAATGACTAATTGACGGCACATTTTACGCAAAAGAAGACAGATACCTTTCGGTAATGAAGTTAGATACCTACCGATTATCAAATCAGAAACCTTTTCATTTTAATTAATATTGGACTTCATTAGCACGCTTCTTAATTAATTTCTATCTCTTTGCAAATAATCAAGAAATGAAATTGAATCTCCTTGAAACCTTACTTTAGTATCGAGAAATAAGTAACGGAAACGCGTCCCAGCACTAGAGTTAATGTTTAAATAGCTAGCATATTTAAGACAAAATATGATTATTGAATAGATTCAGTTAGTCTTTTTAAGACTGAATATTGAGTACTAAAGATATTTAGATGCATAACTTCGGAATGAGATGGTCTAAGAAGGGTGGTTTTACTGGGCGCGTAGACAAGATGCCAATCGTTTACGCTCCGTAGCGAACGAAACGCAACTGTCTCTGTCGCACTACATAATATGGAGGAGTGATAGAGAGAGATAACTACGTTGTCTACGCACCCTGTTGTACTTTACTACTGCGGCGTTGTAACTGCCGCGATTAGAAAATGCTGTAATCGACATTCGGCACCCAAATGTCACGAAGTCAATTCCGTTGTAGTCGATATTTAACCGTGGAAATTATTTAACAAGTATTTAGTACAAGTGTGTAAAAACCAAGTTAGTCGCAAGTTACACGAGAAATGTCGGAATGGCTTCATCATGCTGATTTGAGACTTGGTTGGAAAAATCCTGTTAGGAAGGGACGCGCCGCAGGCTAAATGAGCTCGTTACGTCCAAACATAGGTGGACAGAAAACCGGGGAACGTTGGGACTTGTTCCCGTCGATGTTGAGACAAATGAGATCAAAAACTAAAATTTGATCGAATTCCACTGACAAAACAGTTAATTAGGGTTGGATCTTAAAATAAGTCACCTTGTTTGAGGATAACTCTGACGGAGGCTTTTTTGGGTTGTTTTTAAATGATTTAAAGCAATTTTAGCCGCCGGAAATAAGTTTTTATTTTTTTGATTTTATTGAATATTACGTGAAACAAAACGCACGGCGGCCTTACTTTTTTGATTTCATTCAATATTTTGTGGCTACCATACATACCAAAAATCGAATCAGAGCACTCCACTATCCTGAGCCGAGCATATTTTCTGTTTTAAAGTTCAAATTTGTCACGGAACAGAATTTGTCAACCCCGACCCCACGTGGTCTTTGTGGTCCCTACCCCTAGAGTGTTTATAAAAGCCCGGAGGCGCGGAGGGAGGGCAGCCCCGCCGCCCTGGCCTTCGGCGACTAACCTCAGCCGCTCCGGCTCACTCCGTGCCTGCACTTTCTTACACCAGGGCGGCGGGGCTGCGCTTCCCGCAGCGCCGGAGCCACCACGGAGTCCACCTCATTCTCCCCCCCTCTGCATTACAATCATTTGCACTGTTATAACCTTAAATTATAACCATGAATAATTCAGAAACCAAGCATCTCCGCGGGGGGGAAGTTGGAGGGGGGGGGGGAGCTCCCCCCATCACCCCTACACCCATCCCGCCCTTCTATTAAGGCGACTTATTTTAAGATTTTTACCGTTAATTATACCGTTCGGATTCAGACTACACCAGCATACATACATATACTGCTGCAATAATGCGGCGCGACATTACTGCCGACTGCATTGCTGGCAAAAATGTCCAAATCAACTTACACTTAATCAACGTTTAATTATTTGGTAACAAAGCGACCACATAGTCCACAGAACATTAAAAGGAGCAGAATTCAGCTTCTACAAATTCGTTAATGTTTTGATCTTGTTAACACGACTCACAGTGCATTTCGCGTGCACCAATTAGCGTGTTTTTAACTTTTTTTTTTTAATACCGGTTAAAATAAAAAGCGCGCTTAAAGATATTGGTAGTCGTAAACAAATAATACTTATGTTTACGATTGTTATAAATATAATGGCACCAGTTTAGTTAATAAACTCCGAAATAATATTCTTCGTAGTAAAATTTAATTCTGACAATTCAAAGTAAATTAGAATAATATACTAGAGGCAACATTGCATATTATTCCCACAGTCTGGTTTAGCTACTCGCTAATTAGCTGCAGTAACGTTGTTTCAATTAAAGCATGTTTTAGCAAATAAGTATTCTAGTAATTATATTGTTACGCGAATAAGACAAACATTTTGATCAAATCCGCCGAGTGCGGAGCTGCCGTAACAAACCCTATTGTTCAAGTTTTTGCGCGGGCTAGTTAGTTGAACAGAATGATGGCTAGGGGGTGGCCAACGGCAATTTGTGTATTTCTGGCTGGTATATTTTAAATTTTTTTTAAACGGTGAACCGACAATCTGGTCAATAACAGATCAGGGCACCATACCTACTTAAGCTCCTTAGAGCGAGATCTCTTCTTCTTCCTCAGCGAGTATGCGCCCATGCACTGTTGCATACGCCTCTCAGATTCTCCTCCAAGCAGCCCGATTTGTTGCCTCTCCCCCAGAGTGGGCCTGCAATCAGATTTGTTGATGTCATAATCCAGTCAGGTTTACTGATCTGGTCTTTTAGAACGAGGCCTCCACCCTAGGACACGCTTGCTCTACCTCCCATCATCTCTGGGACATACGTGCCCGGCCCAGGCCCATTTCAGAGTAGCAATCCGTCGACCGATGTCTACTACTTTAGTCTGTCAGCGGATCCCCTTGTTTCGGATTCCATCGCAGAGCGATATACCGAGCACATTGCGTTCCATAGCTCTTTGTGCGACTTTGAGCCTCTTCATTCCACACCTCGTTAGCGTCCACGTTTCGCAAGCGTAGGTCATAGCGGGCAATACACATTGGTTAAACACTGGTTTTAATTGACAGGGATTTTGGCTTGGAACACATTCTTTAGTTTACCAAAGGCAGCCCATATGTATTCTCCAACTGATCTCCGCTATCATTGAGTCCAAGAGCGATATACATTATTAGAAAAGTATTTCTTGTTGCTTAAGGCGAAATTTACTTTAATGGTTTTATGAAAATTGTAGTGATCCGTGCCCGAACTTAGCGTTCCATTCTGTATTTGTAAGTATTTATCATACCTGAAAAGTTGATACTAACTAGAGCTAATTTATTTATTTAATTATGAGGTTAACTAACAGAAATCAGAATGTAGCCTCATGTAATTATAGCAATTAACAAAAGACATTTTTTTCGAAACGCAGTAAGCGCTCTCTTGAGCATATTTCGCCTAGATTGTAAATACAGTTTATTATTTATTTTCTTTTAATTAAGTTACAAAGCGCGTTCAAAAGTAAAATTCAATTACAAAGCATTGACGCGTGCGTGTCGGTTTTCTCTTTGAGCTGTGACAGTGGTGCCCATGTTCAATTTGCCCTGATTGACTTGACGGTGACGTTTCAGCACTCGATACTTGCTGACTGAAATCCCGATTTTGACGATAAACCCAATTTCGGTATCTGAATGGATCCGATGATTCGTGCGACGTAACCGTTTTATACGGATTTACTGCTGCCATATTGTAATAAAATATAATTATGTTTGATCATCAAATAAATCTCTTTGATAAAAATTATCATGAAATTTCGAATTTAGGAAACAATTTTCTGTTTTTTGTGCAGTTCAAAAAAAGCGTAATAAACAGTACGAATCAAACCTTTAAAGTAGAAATTTAGCAATTGGGTACAAAAATATTTCTAATGAGTGTTTGAGGTTCCCTTGAAGTACCCTGATTACTGCTTACCATCAAGTAAGCCGTTCTCTTATTTGTCATTTATACGGCATAAAATGTATAAAAGAAAATGTAGTATATAGTAACTTAAGACCGGATTTAGACTTGTAAGTTTCTAACGTAAAATTTATGTAAGTAACTTACGACTGCGTTTACACCTAAAAATAAAATTACAGTTAGTGACACTTACAAAAGTTCTGTGAGATTTACTTAAGTAAATTACAACAAGCCCATTTACACCATACTTACAGAAATCAGAATTGAAAATGCCATCTCATGTCGTAGTCAAATTAGCAGCTGCGTAATATTATTTAAAAAAGTCAAAGTAGCAAACAAAGAGAGTGCTGGGTAAAAGCTTGGATGAAAAATAGAGAGGAGCAAGGTGCATTTTCAAATATTTTTTCAGTTAAGAATGGAGTACCTACCGAAACCAATTTTGTAATTTGGTCAATGAAATCCGACAGATTTGGAAATTTTGCTTGTATGTACAAGAGTTTGGAGCGTAAAACAAATTCCAAATTTCATACAATCAACATAAATACATCAAATTATTTTTTTTTTTCTAAAATGTTAATATCCAGAGAGGAAAATAGGTATTATGGTTATAAACTAAGTTATAAACTTTCGGGGCGGTCGTCCACTTGATTCGTCTTAATGATTTATGCACTAAGTTTGTTTGATCCGATCTTTATAGTCTTACTTTTTATAGTCTAAGTAAAATATCATATCATACAATAAAAATCATATAAGCTCAAAATCACAAATATAATTATGATTCAAAAGAAACAATTAGCTTTTCCACCTAAGATGGCAACCTGACTTGAGTTTGCTTAAACTATATTTCACAGCAAAGACCTGCGTAAGTAACTTTACTTATCGATCCAATTCGATAAGTCGAGAAATGCTTCCGTGAGCAACCTCAAGGCAGTTTACATTTATAATTTTTACAACTACCGTAACTAGGAAAAAATTACGATAAGCGACTTACGAGGGTGTTTACATTTGCAGATTCACCATAAGTTGCTCGCGTAAGTTAGTTACGTGAGTAAAACTTACAAGTGTAGATCCGGCCTAAAAGTTCGGTTTCATAAAGATCCTTTCTAAATTTAGTAAAAATGTATACGTGGTGTAGATAGGCAATAAGTTTTGTATAGCACGGACTACTTACATGTGAATGTACGAATAGTTGATCAAAACGAAAAGGGTCCCGATTCTGATTATTTCGGAGTATTGCAATTCGGACCATAACCTTAGGACCATTAATTTTCGTCGAAACCGTGAGTTAAAGTGGCAGTTGCGGGCGGGACCCTACTCCGGAATATTAGCGAAATCACTATTGACTTGATACATTACCTTCTGGCGTTTGATGAGTATTGCCTTTTGGAACAAACTTTGCTTAAGGAACACACGGTTTACTGAATAGCGGTTGATGGGTGGCATCAGATACATTCTAAATTAATATTGCTATATCAAACTTTTACTTATACTCCGCTTTAATTTTATTATCAATATACAGGTAAGAATACTAATTGACTTTAAATTAATTGATATATTATAGAGCTCATACCCCCTAAAATTAAGCACGTAATTTTTCCTAAGTTAGAAGTTAGAAGCGAATTATTTATTAATACTAATGACTTGAATTTATATGTTATTTTTATTTTATTTTTGCTGTTGTATTTGTAGCACCGCCCACAATTTCTCTGCTTAGCCTTAAGGTTGACTGGTAGAGAATGCCTTATGGCATTAAGTCCGCCTTTTGTACTGTAAGGTTTTCTTTTGTGCAATAAAGATTAAATAAATAAATAAATAAATGACAGCTCTATTTAATTTTCACGTTGTAACAATGATTAATATTAATTACACTCAACAAAAAACATATCTTATGTGTATTTAGCACCTGTTATTAAAATAAATAATCCTTTGTATGTAAATAAGTATGTACCGAATCAGCAGATGTAACCAAATAATATCTTATTAAATTATGAATTATTTATGTATTTGCCTTCACTTTGTGGATTGCTAATAAGGGTCGATTCCTCTCTAGGCTCCTTACTTAGAGGTATTCAAACTAGCGAAGATGATACCTATCCAAACACAGCCTAACATTTAGCGGGTTGGTATTCAAAAATTCATTGCAATATTTGTGATTAAATAATAAAAAATAGGCTCATATTCTAGACAATTTCAAACCCGCCACGATTACCTAAAACAAACGTGTATTATTCTTGGGAAAACTTGTGATAAATGTAAATATAAATATTAATGTAAGATATAATAAAATATAAGATTTCTGGGTCGTGATCCAAAACCACTTTTTCTGACTCTGTAAATGATCCACATAAAAAAAGTTAATTAGTTTAAGTAATCATGGTCACCCTTTGACTTTTGACATACGCTGTATGAAAAGCGATAAGACGTCACATTGAGTAGGGTGACCAAATTGTATATGCAAAAATGTTTTTTTTTACTTGTCACGAGAAAAATAATCATCATTATTAGTGATATAACAATAATTAACAACATCATTAGGCTTGTCTTTGAATTCTGCATTATGTTTTGTTCTCTTGCTACACGACCCCGAAATCATCCTGTATAATATTGTTGGTTTCAGTAATTTGTTCGCCGCACATTGTTCCTTAACACAATGCGCATGAATACTGAAAACATTTTCTACCTCAGAAAACTACAAAATATGAAAAATAACTTTTCCAAAGAACCTAACGTCTAACATGAAATGGAGCGTGGTCGGAGTCGTGCAGCTACAATATAATCTTAACTTGCGCCTTTTCGAGAAACAGCGAAGATGTTCGGCCGTTGTTCAGTGATTCACGTCTAGTTCGTACTTTATGCGGTGGGAGATTTTCTCCACTCGATAATACTATATTAACTTCCACGTTCGAAAACAGGCGGATACTGAATAACATGCATTAGTTTAATGTTTATTGATTGTTATGATTAAGTTTTCCGAATGAGCTTCTCACTTAGATTATATCTCTCTCAAAGACAGACAAACAGCCGAAATATAGACAACGAAGACTTTATAGTTGTGTTAAGCTTGTTATCTTTTGGATACGGAACTTTAAAAAGTAGAATAAAGTTATTAGTAAGTAGGTAAATATTTTCGCCAGAACCCGCAACATAAATATGATACTCGTAAATTCGTCACTCGAGAGAAGGCCAGTTTTGATCAATCTTAATTGCCCGGCATCTTCCAGAACCAAGAGCCATTACTTAAATGAAAGAAAAAGGGTTCGGCTGCGGTGTGGACTCGCCATTTATTTTCATATTCTACCCTAAGAGGAGACCATTTCGACTTATTTTAAAGAAACATTGTGACATGCATGCCGAGTAGCCACATTTCATTGACCATGACACCGGAGCGAAGTAATAGTAGTAGTAGTAGTAGTAAACTCTTTATTATACAAATATACACATTAAAAATTACACCGTACAAATAATAAGATGTACAAAGGCGAACTTATCCCTTTGAGGGATCTCTTCCAGTTAACCTTTGAGTAGATGAGAGGAGAAAGTGAAAAGAGGGTGACAAATGTAGCAAAATGTACAACAAGGTACCAGAAAGATAAAGGATATAAATACATACAAAATTAATAGGATAAACATATAATATATTACACAAAAAGGAATGGGGAAAATACACTAAAAATTGGAAAGAAGTAGAAAAATATAAAGCAACATACAATACAAATATAGGCACATTAGTCAATCAGATAACCACAGCTTCTTTAACCTCTCCTTGAACGACGCAAGCGATTGCGCCTGTCTGAGCGAAACTGGCAGCTCATTCCACAGCTTCACTGAACGCACTGCGAAAGACTTGTTGTATCCACGAGATTTGTGAGAGGGGATGGCAAGTGATAAATTCGCGCTAGAACGGAGACGGTGGCCACTGCCTTCAGCCAGAAATTGAAATTTTTGAGAGAGGTATACAGGAGAAGAAGGTGTAAAAAGAACATTGAAGAGAAGAGAAAGAGTGTGAAGATCTCTGCGGCGGCGGATTGGAAGCCAATTGAGTTTATGACGGTAGTAAGATACATGATCGTACTTCCGTAGGCCGAAAATGAATCTTATACAGACATTCTATTATTCTATTTATTATAGATCATTGAAGTGGTTAATTATTGGAACTATCATTAAATTCATTTACAGAAAACATATATTATTGTATACCTACACACGATACGTATACATATTTTTACACCTAAACATATTTTTTCCGTTTATTTTAATGTAGGTATATGTATTTACTTTTAATTATGTATGTATTTTATTTTATTATAATTTGTATGATAAGTATATTAATTTGTTTTGTGTGTATTATGTGCTAGACTTCTTTTATTGTACTGGAACACCTACTGACTTGGCATACATATATTAAATTTCATTACCTAAAGGTGGTCTGGAAGGGATTGCTTTTTAGCGATAAGACCGCCTGTTGTTTTGTTTCTTCTTAATTTTCTGTATTCTTTGTATTGTTTTCTGTATTGAGGCGTGCAATAAAGAGTATTAAATGTGCATTGTATTGTATTGTATAATATTGTAATATGGTCCACACACATCCCATAAGGTAACATTCGAATGGCAGCTGCATTACTGTTGCGACATTACTGCTGTGGCCGTGACGCGCGCAGGCCCTGTACTTGCCAATGTCCTGGATAAAATGAGTGACGGATTGAACGTTCAAATCGCGGTAGCAATGCGGCTACGGACGTCACTCATTTTATGAAGTACTATATTTACAGTGATGCATAAACACCGTAGCAGTAATGCAGCTGCAGTTGCCCTACGAATGTCACCTTTATAATTAAACCTTTTGGACGCCAATGACCGATATATACGCAGCGTAGGTTCAACACCAAAGACCGATTAATCGGTTATAGACCACCGAGCAACATAGACCTACATGCATTATGCATAAAGTTCAATTTCAGTTTTAACACTTCGGTGACGTAGCGTCTGGATGACTGCTTTTGTGTTTGACACGGCGTCGAAAAGGTTAAATATATTATGTTATCTATTTACTCGTCCCTTTATTTATGGAAAAAAAGTCTACAATCACAAACATGTAATTACTTAGGTACTTGGACATTACAACCAAACTAATAAATAAAATGCTTATTCTATAAGGTTACTGGATATTACTGCATAATTATAAAGTGCAAATAGCACTTTCAAAATAATGGTATAATATCACAATACTTTCAAAACCTATTTTCATACATTGAATACATTATTTCACCAATTCCCAGTCTGTCCGAAGCTTTACCGCCTACCAGCCTAATATTCTGTTCATGATTGGCGAGGACAGAATAATTAAAATTTTAATTACGACACGCATCTGCTTATGATACTTTCGTGGGCGGAGAAAAATTCCAGGCGATGTTATTTATCCCCGAATTATGTACACACATTGGTATACTTATATTAAGTACCAGCAATCAGAAAGATACTAAACTAACAGAATTAACTAAGAGTTGCAGTTTGCATTTTCGTATAAATATTTTACTTTTTATGACTTAAAGTTACTTTTATTCGCTACGCTTCATACTTACCTTCGCAACCTTTTTGAAAATTTCAAATATTTATACATGTTTAGGTTTGTTCATATCACAGACAATTTTATTGTCCTCAGCGTTATTCGGGGCCATTTTTTAATTTTGAAAATTTTAAGTAGGTACTTAATTTGTGATCAAGGAAATAATGAAAATATAAAAAAACACCGACATGAAATGACTCAAGGATTGAAAAGTAAGAGAATAATGCTTTTTATTAATTTTAATTATTCTTATATATCTTTACTTTCACATTGTAATTTTCTAATTTTGGATTTGTAAATATTTACCTGCATACTTTTATTTTAATTGTAATGACAATCCTTATTGGAGCTATAATTTTAATTCAGTAGTATTGCTAACATTATAATTACGATTTTTCCTTCTTTCTACGATCATTATTAAAATTCGTATATTTTTGACATACAAATATCATCTAGGTAATTGTCTTTCGTGCAATAGATGTTATCGTTATCTTATCTATAATACTTAATACCAAGAGGTCTCAATCAGTCATCAGCTCTGCTTATCCAATAGACGAAAATAACACGAGAGATTTACAGTTAAACGTGTACACGATTCTTAGCTACCATGAGCAGCTAATAAACATTAAGAGTATTATTTTTATGTTCAGCCAATCGCTAAAGGTAGGTATAAAACTTAAAATAGGGAAAAAAGAAAAAGCCATTAGCGCAGAGCCGATTAGTACTAGGTAGTATTTCTGTGGCACCGGCTCGTTTGAAGCGTTCCAGTTAGTTACTTTATACTTATTTTTATGGTTTCACCTATTGGAAGGGAGCGACGCTAAAAAAGCAATAATCGAGTTAATTCATTAACAGTAGATCTATTGTAAAATGATTTAATAACTTATGGGATTTTAATCGGATTAGTTCGTTCTGATAATCAGATTCAAACTGAACTAAAACCTCGGGAGTGATAAAACATGTTTTAAATGATCGGCCTATAATAAGTAGGAAATATCGCTTCCAAAATTCAATTTAGCTGTACCTAGGTGTCCAACAAGGTTTAAGTATAAAAAGTAAATGTCCCCTGGCGTATTTAAAACAAAGAAAAGTAGCCTTACTTAGCAGTGTCTGTGATGTAGACGCTTCAGGTGTCTGTTAATTTTCGCCCTAACACTGAGTTGTTTTATTGGGTTTTACACATTGGCATACTGTTTTTCAAAGCATCCAATCTAATCTCTTACTTGCTGGAAAATTAAGAAAAGAAAGCTTTGACTAACTTTGCTTATTTATTTAACATCTGATTACGCTAAAGGCTAAAATTCTTTCGTATGTCCGGCTGTTCTCCTCTACAGGTTACAATTATCAACAGACTCATGTGATATTTTGTGAGCGGGTACAATAATTACATATGTATTTTTTTGCGTTTAAAATATGATATATATGTCGCAAGCAAATTGTATAAATCGGCATTTTACAAACGGCGTCGTCATTTTACAATAGTTTTCACGTTTACAAATTACCACAGGCAAATTATTAGTGCACTCAATAGTGTCAACGTAAACGTGATGGTTATCTGAGGGTCTGTTATATAACACCACCATCCTCACGGCCACCAAAATCTCAAGGTGACCCAAAACCGAATCAGAGCACCCTACTATCCACGTGATCTTGTCTGTCCTACCTCTAGAGAGCAATTACGAAATCGTAGACGCGGAGGAGTCACGCGAGGGCGGAAGGGCTGCTCTTCCGCAGCGCCGGAGCCACCTAGACCTAAAAGCCTAAAAGCCTCTCCCGTCCCACGCGCCCCTAATAAGTCCGATAAATGAATGATGTCCTGATTTGATGGACATCCCAGCGTTTTTCATAGTTTTGATGAGCAGCGCCACGCATGGTAAATTAAAGAACTATTTCGACCAAAATGCTGCGGCAAATAGCAAACGGCGCAGCTTTTTACAATTTGCCTTCGGAAATGATGACGACGACGTTTGTAAACGGTGGGTTCTTACAATTTGCCAGCGATATAAATATACAAGGTCTACGACTCTACACAGCTCACAAAACCACTAGTCAGTAATGTTTGGTGTGACTGATTTTATTCTTCATTTTTGTATATAATTACAGGATTCTTTTAACATACAATATTAAAACTATTTCCTTTCTATTATAAGCAGTTTAATTTGCGTCAACAATAATGTAGAGAAACAAAAGTAGCGAATTTGCCAATTCGCAGTTCGCTTTCTTGACTCGACGGCCATTGGGCTGGCCAAACGCCGAGAGATATTGTTGCGGTATGCCGTGATCGAAACTCGAGCGCGGCCCGTGAGTGTTAGATTCCACATTACGGCAGTAAGTAGCTTAATGACCCGAACATATTGCCAATTTGCACTTGGCCGATCGTAAAATTGGCGCAGCGTGAGATTTTGCACTTGAGTATATGGCCGAAAAGTGCGATTACTTACTGTTGTTTTTGTTAAATAAGTTCTACATTTTTAAGTAAAATAGTTTATTATTGATTTGTACATGAAATGTGTTATGTTTTTAGTCTCATTTCCCTATTCAATACGTTACATTTTGTACCAATTTTCATTTAAATAAATATAATATTTATAGCTAAATTATCCTGATTAGTGAGCGATACGCTCCTAAAAGCTCTTGGATTAGGTTTAGCAGGATATTCAAACCAAAATAATGAATTCTCATATACACCATTACGAACCTAAATTATTCCATTTAATCTGCTACGCTTGGGAAATATGTAGGGTTGCAAACTAATTACATAATCATAAAATTATACATTTTATAGTCGTACATCTGCACCATTAAATTTGTTTAATTAAATATATTTAGATATGGTACATGCGTGTATCCTTTTCTATTAAATTTAAAATAAATATTATCGTTGTCTGAGTACCCTCAACACAATCCTTCTTGAGCTTACTGTGAGGCTTAGTCAATTCGTGTATGAATACAATATAATATAAAACATATATATTATTAGGTATAAGAATATATTATCAAAAGAAGGCCGCCTGAATACGTAGGCAACAGAGCCCTTAGCTTTGCCTGACCAGGCCCAAACAGGAGAGGTAAACCAAGGCAGCGGTGACGCAATGTTATCGCCAAAGATTAATAAAACGCCTGTGGGTTAACGGAAAACGATGTCCAGGATAGAGCGAAGTGGAAGGAGAAAAGCAGGAAAGCGGACCTTGTCACAGTACGGGACAAACGCTAGTAGGGTGATGATGATGATAAAAAATATACACGGTGTTACTTGAGCCACTGAAAACCTGAGACACCCCCCACAGATTTTTTTATTTTGAACTGATCTTGAGTATTTATTCTTTAATCCGATACATATTTAAAAAATATTCGTTGTTTACTTTTCTTAACAATTCTATTCGACTGGTAATTCTACACAAGATACTTCGTCGTTTGAGTGACGTCAAACAATTGCTAGTTAGCATCGTAAACACTGTTAACTGACCATTTGCATACCTTACTGCAACGAGATAAGGTTTACCAATGGCCAGTTAGGGGTGTTGCTCATAGACAAATAACGTGTCAAATGCTAGTTATTGATATTGTCGCATTACAAACTTGTAGACTTGGCATGTAAAAATTATAAAAAATGATAAAAAAATTACCCCCATAAAATATAGCGCAATCGTTTCTCCCATCGATTCTGAACAAACTGTTTTTAGGTTTTCAGTGGAAATTGAAACACCATGTATATTATACGACAATTTTACACAGGTCGACCTAGTTCCACAGTAAGCTCAGTAAGGCTTGTGTTTGTTTTAATTATTTATATTATTATTTAAACTACTAGAGCAGCGAACGTCCAGAGAAAATTGTTTGAGAACGTCATTGTCCAGCAGTACACGTCCTTCTAAACATTGATAATGATGACTCCAGGATTTCTTTCAGGTAATATCAAGCTTGGTTTTAATACCAATTTAGTGGCAAACAAGCATGCAACCGGTAGTAAGAGGTTATAGTAATCTATGAAAGCCTGCAACTCCATATGTGCCACAAGCAATTTAGAATCCCGTTTACTCGTTTTTTAAGAATCCTATACTTTAGCTCCACGATTTTTGAAACTGCAGACGCATCCTAAAGTTTCCTTTGCAAAAGCAATCTATCAAGGAGGCTTTACCAGGTAATCTCAATCAGGAGGCAATCTGGATGCATAATATGGGCTCCGTATTCGCATACAATTTAATGGCGAAGAGCCAAAGGCTACCCTTGCTTGACCTTCCAAGTTGGGGGTCGCACGTGACTTGAATGGTTCGTGTTTACCTCACAAACAGGATGGTAACTTTGGTGTTGAATTTTTAACAAGTTTGTCCATTGTAGTGGTTTGCTCTTGTATCTGCTGCGTGAGCTGTCAAGTTTGTTGCTGTATGATACAGAATATAACAGTCTTATTTTTAACAAAATTGGAATTGTGAATCGGTAAGTGGCGATCTGCGCGGTGTTGCACAGGGCGGACACGCTATACATCAAAAATCACTTGCGTTTCTAAGTGTGAACGGCACGTCTGTACACGCATCGTGCCTCATAGTGTGAGTAAGTTGCTTAAAAGTAAGTTTTTGACAAAAATTTCATTTTTGGTACAAGCTTTTATCGCTGACTGTACTTTTCTTTCCACGAACAACTAATACTCATCGAGACAATTCTAAAAATCTGAATGCAGTTTCGTTGCTTTTTAACAATAAAAGAATGTTTCCTTTAAGTAAAATGAGCTAACTTAAAGTTTTAAGGTACCTACTTTCCATCGAGCGGTGGTGACCGAGTGGATATGGCGCTTGGTCTAGAGTCTTCAAACTAGACCAAGCCCTCTCGCGCATGAGAGGAGACCTGTGCCCAGCAGTGGGACGTCGAATATGGGCTGAGCTATTAATTTATTATATATTATATTTTTCCCTCGAGAGCCCATTATTTTTTTCACACACTGTATAACAAATCCAGATCAAATTCACAATTTGAGAGTCTCATGATTGAAAGTGGCCAAGGATAGTGCCGAATGGCATACAATGAAAGAACTGTTGTTGGTAACCAAGAATGTAAAATTAAGCAGAAAATTACATGTAGTATTTACATAATACATTCTCTTGGTTACTTGAACTTGGATTAATTAGAAATCTATATGTAATAAATAAATTACGTTGTTGCGTAACATAACTCGTAATAATAATTCACGTAGCTCTCTCTACACATAACGACATAAAGCTAACGTAAGTAATATTATCAACAGCAAATTGGTAGCCTAGCTACGAGCCCCAGCAACAACCGTAGCGTAGCTACGGCGTAGAGCTCACGATAATAATATACTGCTTATTGGAGTTTATTGCCTTCACATATTATGGTTATATGCATTTTAAATACGAACTAGAATAGCATTCAAGCTTTAGAAACGGGTAATCATAATACCGTATATGCGAGCGAGATTCACTGATAGTCAATTGTCAAATTAATACCAAATCAAACGTTATTGGAAATGAAAAAAGTACATTCGATTTAATAGAATTGGTTGAAAGTGTTAAAAACTATGAATTCATAATATATATATGCACAATGCTAACACCTGATTGCTAGCAGAAATAGTATATTATATTTTATTCTCAAATTTAAGGTTTATTAATATTAATTTCATTTTGTATACTCTTATGATTACACCAAATCTGGAACAGTGAAAATAATTATTGTTTACCCTAGAAAGAAGAAAACCATTATATTTTAATTTGTACAAATTCAAGCTTTGATATTCCATGCACGAAACACGATATTTACCTACTTTGTATCCAGATTGCAAAGCCGCAGAAAAAAGGTAGTAGTGTATAATCTGAAAATACGGTGCAGGAAAAACATATTCCTCCTTATTTCACTGGACAGAAAGTGAGGGATTAACTAATAAGATACAATAAAGTAAGTACCTTCAACTTGTTCAAATATTCAGAGAATGGATACTCCCTTTAGATTACTGCTGTTACCTATCTGACGAACACAAACTAATCTTGAGTCCCCGGCAAGCTCGGCCGAATTTCACCTTACCATACAAACGGAGTTTCGTTCTCATTTTAAAACTACATGTTGGATTATAATGAAACTTTGCATATACAATGGCACGAGGTCTACCTAGGTCAGTAATTAGTTTATATAGCTCCAGATTATAAAACAAACGAAATAGAGCAAAATAAAATTTGTATGAGAAAACTTAAATTTGCTGTATTTATTTAACTATGGTAATTGAAGCTACATAAACTAAATACAGACATAGATATACCTTATCCTATTGTAAGTACAAAATTTCAGAGCAAAATAGATACTCGTTTTAAAATGAGAGCGTAACTACTGTTTGGAGAACCGAGCTTGCCGGGGACCCTTAACGCAACAGAGTTCAAGTTTCCCAGAAAATATTGCTTTCATTTAAAGAGTCGGTTGCTGTAAAGCAATATTAAATCTACTCTGTGACGCAAATGAAGGTATTTCTTCATTAAAAATTTGCTTTGACAAATAATATTTTATTTTCACATCATTACAGTTGAGGGCGGGGTTGTTTAATAAAAACTAAGTGAAGAGAGTGAAGCGTCAGTCGTCATTATTTGTTTTCCACATTTACCTACTTATGTCTATTGATGGTTATGTTATTAAGTATACCGGGTGTGGTCTGTAACACAAGCAATAAATTAAACTGTAGGCTGTACTCCTCAAACTGACCAACATTTGTCTAGCGACTTTTTAAAATAACTTGTGTTTTGATTTTTAGTACAGTTTAAAGATTATTCTAAGATTTATTTCTCCTAAAAATCGGAAGTCTAAAGGATTCATAATTTTTAAGTTGTTAAACAAAGATTTTGTCGTTTTAGGAATACAATAGGTATATCACTCATAGTGTTGTGTTCCTGCCGTAGAGTAAGGTTGCCAGAGCTCAACGAGGGAGAGGAGTGTTAGGGTCGGCAACGCGCATGTAACTCCTCTGGGGTTGCAGGCGTACATAGGCTACGGAGACTGCTTAACATCAGGCGGGCCGTATGCTTGTTTGCCACCGACGTAGTATAAAAAAAATGTTTTAAGTATTATATATATATATATATATAACTGTAGATTGAGCAATCGACTAGAGATGTTAAAATAAGCTGTGGCGTGGCAAAATCGTACCTATATAATTTAAGCAGGTATATTTATTGAATAGTAATACAGCCGGTAAATATTTAGTATGAGAAATACCCGTAATTTACCGGTAAATCATATAGAAATTATTAACGATAATGTAATCCCTATTATTGAACTGTTAATTACTTTAATTAAGCGCCACTTGCACCATCCCACTAACCCGGGGTTAACCGGTTAAACCTGGAGTTACCATGGTTACCAGTAAAATTTGACACTGGGTTAATGGTGTAACGAGTTAACCCCGGGTTCCTAAACGAGTTATAATAGGCCAATCCGAGTTTTAGTTATTCGATCTGTTTGACGTTTTTGGTTGAAGAAATGTCACTTTTGACACTGACAGATCAGTATCATGTCGGAAACAGATCGAATAACTAAAACTCGAATTGGCCTGTTAGTTTAATAACACCCAAACATACCCCATAAAGATTGAAATGGATTTGGTCTTCCACGCTATTTATTGTCTACCCTTATAGGTCGAGTAATAGAATATGTAGTAGCATAACTATTACTAAAAAGAAACAGATAATAAGTAGGGATGCTGAAGTACTTAGGATTATATCTAACGGTATATAGCGTTTCGGTATATTTAATGTAGACATAACTTTAGAAACAATCGTTAATATTATAAAAAAAACATACCAGATCAGTAGTGAAGCAGCAGAGATGGAGATCTATTGGATACACACACAAACAGTCACACACAGTCATATTTTGTTATAAAACTAAATTTTGGTTAATTATTGACGTTCCTCATTGTAGGGCGATGTTATAATAAATTGGGTCAAACACAAAAATAAAAATGTCGCTTCAGTTATGGGATACTACTGCTCAATTTCTGGTTGTGACTTACATCGCTCAAAACCCATCCCGACGTATCGTAGTTTTTGTAAGAATAAAAAATATTTTAAAGATTTTTTATTATTTTAGTCACTACACAGATAATGCTCGTGTACCCAGCATAATTCGTGAAAAATGTTGTCAACTCAGCGAAAATGAGCTTGAAAGTAAGGACCAATAAATTTTTGATTACGGCAGACGACGGGTCTAAAGGTTTTTTGCTGAAGAGGAAAATTAATTAAGAACGGCTAGTAAAAACCAAATCGTGTCGCTTAACAGGCTTTTATTTCATTTTATTACGTTGTTAATAATTACGGGAATGTTAGCACGTCGTAGGTATACTTAATGTAAGAAAAAGCCTAGGTACATAAAAAGAGGAAGTTTAACGCCGTCGCTGCAAACGCAATCAGGATCGGTCTCACCTTTCCTACGCACAGCTTTATGATATGATAAAGAAAGCAGGGCTAGGATTATCTCGACAGTCGGAGGGTCGGTCCGCCGTCCGTCGTACGTTAATGAGGTTGCCTCAAACAATCAGAAGTCAAGCAGAAATTGATGGGGTACTCCGCACGCCCACACTGACGTGAACGGTTACAACCCGGCTTAATTAAAAGACTTCACTCAAGCGTTATTCGCAATATTGGAAGGTTTGTCCCTGTGATATTCGCAACTTTATGAAATTACACCAAGGTGTAAACAATTAATTAAATGTAAAAAATTTAGTGATCAATGAGATTCATGAAATATAAATAGTAATAGTAAATTCAAGCTCGAGCTAGAGTCAAGTTACCGTCATTGTTACAAAGGTTTATTAACTTGAGCCGCTGCTTTGTTGCACAAGCAGAACAGTACCCATTATTTCATGAATGCTCTTAGCAGCGACTTTATTGCAAATGCTTTATTTTACAGATATAATAAAATCAACATAGTTGTCATTCATTACTGGATCAAGCGTATTTTTTAAACTTGATACTGTAAATAATTGTGTTGGCATTTTTTATTGCACTGTAAATAATTTTTAATGTCGGGTGCTATGCAGGTTACTTCATTTAAAAACTTTAAAAGAGAGCGTCTACTTTTGGTTTGCAGTTTAATTCGTATATTTCGTATTTAATATTTATAAAAGTTACTTTTGTTTTTATTTACAATAAATACAATACTTTTTTTTTTCAAATAAAAAAAGAATTGCTCAAATCGGACTACGGGTCTCGGAGTAATCGGTGAACATACATTTTTAAAAAAACCAAACCGAATACTGCACCTCCTCCTTTTATGAAATTGAAGCCGCTTAAAAACTCTAAAAAAGAGTTTACAGTTTAATTCGTATATTTCATATTTAATGTTTATAAAAGTTCCTTTTGTTTTTATTTAATTGCAAGAAAAGTTTGTCAGTATTCAATGTGATGACTGCTGCCAGCGTCATAATTATATTTGACGTTAACCGGACCATAAATGTACTCGTATCTGATGCAACCCGCACTAAGTGGTGCTAATGACTAACTTTGCTCCACTTCAGCACATTTTATTACGCACGAATAATCAAGCGCGATTAATTAATATAAATTTCAAGGAAAACTCCCGATTTTCCTGGCATATAACAAGTTAATTAAATGTAAAACTAGACAGAACAGCTCGCGCGTGTCAGTGTTTGTTCACCAGGCAATTCAACGCCACGCCAGCCCATTAAAGTGTGTACTTGTATGTACGTACACGGGCATCGTGTCCATACACCTGATACAATGGCTCTCCTAGAGCAACGCATCGTTTGACATCAAGGGCGCACTTAAAGCTAGATTATAGGTACACTCAAGTGTCCTACAAGAAATTTAATGTTCTGTTGTGTGTTAATCTGGTGCACAATAAAACATTTTTTATTGCAGATAATAAATAATAGTTAATGTGGCAAATTACAGTTTTGCGTTCTAAGTGAAATATTTTATAGATAGTATAATGCACGGTCAGTTAACGGGGGAGTAAAACTTTTACTAAAGCATAAGAAGGCAACGTATAAACGACAGTTAAATTACTTTAAACGCCGTGGTCGTAACAGTGCATTCCATTAAGAAGACGGGCGCATTAAAGTTAAAGCAACTTGAATTCATTTAACATATAAATACGAGTACGTATGTTTCAACTTTCAGCCCACGTTTCGATTGTCTAATGTCTTGTATTCAGCGATATATGCTTCTGAAAACGCGTAGCACTTAGTTATTAATTTACTGATATTATTTAATTAAATAATCCCTATTATGCCTACTAGTTAATAATATTAATAATGCGATAGTAACTCTGTCTGTTTGTTATATATTTACGCTTAAACCGCAGAACTGATCGATTAAGATAAAATTTGGTAGTTAAGGAGATATTTTAGAATAGTTTTTATTAATCATCATCATTTCACGCAGACAAAGTTGGGGACAGCAGCTAGTTAATATTAGGCGGCCCCAGTAAAATATACCTACAATACAATAATTTTACTTTTCACTGAACAAATCACCTATGTATTTGTTTAAAATATGGTACCTCTATACATATATATAAACGCGACACGTGACGTCAATTTATAATAATAATTATAATGCGGGGGCAGCATGTAATTTATTCGTGCACTACCTGTTTTTTAGTTTTCTGTTCTTTATATCCTGCTACCCTAAGGTTGTCTGGAAGAGATATCTTACAGCGATAAGACCGCCTGTTGCTACCTTTATTTACACTGTACATCTGTTATTGATTTTTTTTTTGTGGTGCAATAAAGTGTATTACTTACTTACTTGTAGCGAGCTGACGGTGAGTGGCGACACCGCGGACCCCTATTCCAGAGGGCCCTTTTATCTGGCCCTTGCCTCTGTACTTGCCTTGACTGGCCGGCCAGAGTGGAGTCGCAAGAGCGGGATCTATGCTCCAGGTTGGAAGTGTAAAATGTCATAACGCCGGCCCGGTTGTGGGGCTCACTAAATGAGTTGGCGAGGCACCACCTCTCTTTCACAATTTTCAGACTGATTGTCACGGCAGGTGTCCACTAGTCTCCTCCCATAGCCCATTAGTTCCCATCGCAACACAAAAGTGCTGCACTACAATAGTCTTTGCACCTGGCACCATCTCCGGATGTATCACATTGTGCGTTCGGGGATGGTATCCACCACGTTTATCCCTTGCTTTTAGATTAATTTGACTTAAAGGGCCTCTGCGCTGTTGGCTTCGGCCCCACGCATGATTCCATGATTTCCATGAAAGGTCCAGGACCCCATGGTCCCGAGATGTGGAAAGACAGACAAATAATAATAATATTAATATTTATTGTGCAAAATGAAAACATGATTAAATACAGCAAATCAACATAAAAATACTAAGCAACAACAGGCGGTCTTATCGCTAAAAAGCGATCTCTTCCAGACAACCTACCTACCTTTATGTACTTTAAATATTTATAAATCACTCCCGTTTTAAAATGTGAAATATAACAAATCGAAATGATCCTCTCTCGCTTCCGAGTGAGCGAAAACTTAATAAATCATACAACCGTAAATGTTCCTAGTGCTGCTGACTGAAGCAAATACAAATAAAAGGTGTTCCATTGTGTTGTACGGCATTATTATTGTGAGCTGCACCACTGTCTAACTCAGAGAACCTTTTTCTACTGTTTTCTCTCTCCGCTCGTTTGTGCAGTATCCTGCCTTATTTTAAGACGTCTGACGCATTTAAATGGTATTTATCTACGCACATATCGTTAGTGCTCTAAAATGCGTTCAGAAACCGTAGGAAATGACCAGCATTATTACAACCAATTTTACTATGAGAACTTTCTTACCTGTGGTAGTAGGTAAAAATAGGGACTTCATTCGTTTATCTATAATTTAAAAAAAAACATCTTGACGGAGGATCGAATTTCCGCCATTACTGTTGTCATTTGTTTGTTGATTTTTTGCTGTTACGAAACTAGAATTGTGAAAAATTGTTTGTAATTTACATTTTAGTTGAAAATATGAGTAGTCTGTTTCTGTATTTGTTCAAATTTATTTTTTATTGCATCATTTTAATATCTATAGTCCATAGATATTGTAAAAGTAGCACTAACTAAGTAGCAATGCTGGTCATTTCCCTACGGCCTCTGAACCCATCTTAGAGTACTAATGATATGTGTGTAGAATGTAGATAAAGTAGTGTATGCAACTGTACATAATTAGGCCTTAAAACACTCGTGTGATTCCATTATGAAACTCGCTAATGCTCGTTTCGTAAAACCACACGTGTTTTAAGCCCTCTCATTATGTATCAGATGCATAAAACTACTATTACTGCATTATTATAAAATAAAAACTATAGTTTAGAATATAATAGAATAGAATATAACTACTTACTCTACTGTGTTACTT
The DNA here is from genome assembly GCF_947568885.1 of Cydia strobilella. Taxonomy (NCBI): domain Eukaryota; kingdom Metazoa; phylum Arthropoda; class Insecta; order Lepidoptera; family Tortricidae; genus Cydia; species Cydia strobilella. Next base: position 7,687,694 of record NC_086048.1, read on the forward strand.
TAGCTGTAAGTTTTCCGAATAAATAAAATAAAATAATAAATCATTTATTCAGACATCTCATCAATACAACACATATATAAATACAAGACAAAGATAGACATAACAGTAGAAATAGAAATGTGAAGCCGAAATGGTCTCCAGGTCTCCACTCAGCAATGCAGCTGGCACGACTAGCGTGGTCGACGCCGTCAACGGCGCTGGTTTTCTGTGGAGCCAGCGGAGTGTGCGGGACAGCATAGTGCGGGACGGGACACGTTGTGGACGACGAGTTTGTCTTACACTAAAAGAAAAGGATGAGTATAGTTTTTTTTGTTCTTAATTACTGACAATTTAGTTTGACCAACTATAACTGTGCGGAAACAGAAGAGTCGTAGGATGTAAGGGCGTGCCAGTGCTATTTTATGGTTTTTGCCATGCTGACAACACTGTCACGTAATTATAGTACGACACTAAAGGGCATGATACTTGAATCCCTTTGTTTCGGATTTTTGCCACGGCTCACTAAAGGAAGCCCGGTGTTGGCTCGCCAACCTAATCCTATGAATTAGCACAGGTACTATGCCATTTCATCTTCTACCCAAAGGCTAAAACCACCTTTTGTTTTTATGTCTCAGATACTGTCACTGTACAGTTCGATTGAAAAAACTACTAAAACTATTTAAGAATCTGCCCATACCACCTGCCGTATTAGTACAAAACTAGATAGGTACCTAATCTGCCCAGTCCAATAGTTTTTTTTAGCACAAACCTGGATAGGTTGATTGGGTAGAAATTGGGTAGATAATCGAACTGTCATTTTAGTATCGGGAACATAAAAACAGTGCAAAATATTTCTTATTGGGATTGTTCGAATCTCTCACGATATTTTACTTCGTCGAAAGTCACTGCAAAAATATGAAATAATATTTTCGTAATAATAAGTACCAATACGAACCTAAAAATAAGGAAATGTTTTAATTGAAAAACTTTTATTTATTAAAATCGAAGTCTGGGGGCTTACCGCGAATACCGAAGTTCGCAAATTGCGGGCATCTTTCTCTGTCACTCTATTCTGTGTCACTACTCTGGCAATGAAAATGCAGATGAACTTGCCAGAGCCGGATTTGCAAGTAACCTTATAGGTCCGGAACCATTCGTGGGGCTCGCAGGGAACCATTATAACGGCTATCAAAAACCTTAATAAGACCAAACATCTGAAATAATGGGACAGTCTGACGGGTCTAAAGCACTCAAAGCTTATATACAAGGAGTAAACTCCGGTTGGAACAAAAAGCTTTGGAAACTTAGCAAAAGACAACTCCAAATAATAACAGGGGTGTTTACTGACCATTACGGGGTCAAAGGCATCCTGGCCAAGATGGGACACGCTGACAACACCGATTGTCGTATGTGTGGCGAAGAGGAAGAGACAGTAGAACATCTGATGTGCGTGAATGTCATGCCCTCGCCAGACAAAGAATGAAGGACTTTGGAGCAGGCTATCTGGAACTAAAGGAATTCAAAACGCTACCCATGGGCCTCATCATCTGGCACATGGATATGATGGAAAAAGCTCTTGAGTAGTTGACGGATCTTTCCTAGGGGTAACTGCACAAAAGATCCCTATGGGTCGAAGTGCATCCGCAAGGGCCCCCGAAAACTATAAGATAAGATATTTGACAGTTATTTTAAGATCATGAATGATCTTCATAATTACGTAAATTAATATATTTCGAATGAATTTACTTACCGATTATGTACCGGAGACTAATTACTTAGGGGACTATTATTTTATATTAAATACAACATAAATACCCGTCATAGTGGAAACACGTTTTGTGACTTCGGAAACACGTTGTTTGAAGTCGATAGTCGGTTATGAGCCGTTTTCTTCCCGCTGACAAAACCGAACAATATTAAATACCTATAATTTCCCGTGTGGATTTATGTACGGTTTTATCCTGTTTTGAAAATATTTTATATATAAAAACTTGCGGTTTTTGTAAATAAAAATACACAATGACACATGTTTGTTTACTTTTTGAAAGACAGCTGGTGTCAAAGCTTTGATTGTCATATACTTAAAATTGATAATTGTTAGTTTCCGTTTCTGCCACGACTCTTCGCTTTCCGCACACTATAATAGGTATAATATTAATTATTGAATGCATGTGCCAAGTCGTTTTTTTTTCTATTAACTTTTAGGGATGTATGAAAATAAAAACGCGAAGATTTGAAGAGTGCTCAGCTTATGCCTTTAAATGCTGGGGAGCCTAAATGTCAAGCAAGCCCTTTGGGTCAGCAGTATTGAGGGTGGCATGCTCAGACGGTTATCGACCGTAAATTTGCGTTTTATTTCCGTTTTACAAGACGTTTGAATAGGAATCAAGTTATTTAGTCCTTTTGGCCAGTCAGAAAAATTAAGTTAAACTTTACTTTGTTCATATAGTTTGGCTACCATATAGTTTAGACTCAATTAGGTAAAATAAATATGGTAACTATGTAGAATTACTCTAGATATTAAAGTTTGTTAACATACAAAAGGTCCATATCATATCTGCAAAACCCATCAGACCCTCGTCGGACCCTGTCTGGCGTGCGCTTGTACAGTTTTGGTATTTCGCATGAACATGTTTTTGTACTTGCGAGTCATTAATGCTCTAGCTGTGGTGAAATGTCGAAAATATTATGATAAATATTGTGTTCACTGGCGGGCATTTAATGATTTTCGACTAATATTCAATCAAGTCATACAGTTAAAAACCCTTAACTTTTTGCACGAACTATTTATTAGGTATATGAGATTCATTGATAGCAGACGCGTAGAATGATCTATTACACCTATTAACTTTATATTTTTGACTGCAAATGAGGAAGTATTAGAGTCCATAATTAATAATCATGCCTGAATAATGGTCTTATCAAACCTCTGTAAGCTGCATTGCCATTACCCCTATATTGTATTATTGTGCCAACGTATGTTCATAATAACTATAATAAGTTTACATTGTTGCCAACAGTTAATTAATCAGCTAATGAAGATAAATCCTATTATATTTTTTTTTTATTTACAGTGGTTTGATTTACATTTTAATCTAGAATAGAGTTTAACCGTAATTTCCTTCTTCATCGTTTAAGATTTGGCATAAAATATCATTATACAATTCTTACAAATAACGGTAGACCGTTCTGCGAATTATTCTATTGTAGATGTTGTTCGAATTGTTCTATGTCAGACTTGTAATAGTATCTACGAAATATTTATTTTATTTTATACATTTATAACGGAACGACTATCATTAATTGACCGTTATTAGCAAACACATCAATGATTATAAGCATTGAATATATCAATGAATATATGTTCGTCGAATTGAGACCCCATGCCTGCGGGCTCCTTCGCTCTGCTAATAATAAAGGCTAAAGAGCTCAGTAAGAAACAACGGGTCACTTCTGTTACTTTGTTCGGAAAGGGCGTTCTTGGAGGTAACTGTACAATTCAATCTTTAAAATACTCTCCTTGTAAGAGATTATATCTATTTAAGACATCAGCTTCTGTAAGTACATGTCTGAAATCATTCTCAAATTCCATTCTTTGTGACAAGTTCGATGTAATAACTAACAAACCATTAACCAAGTCATAAAAAACTCCGTACATATAACTACATAGTATCTCACTCGCACATACCTCGGCGATGGTTCCTTTGTTACGATGTACCAACAATCTGAAACAAACAAGAAACACATTAACACTGAAAATTACTACATGACCTAAAAAGCCATATGGGGAAAACATAAGACAATGAATGAGACTTATTGTGTCATAAAAGTGAGGTAACAGTTTATTGACCCTAAAGGCATCTTATCGTTACATTTGCATAAGGATGGTTATACACGCGACCTTTTGCTGGTATCCGCTAACTCTCCCGTTACATGACGAAGAGTTTGAGCTTCTGAATATCTAATCCATACTGGATCCATACTGGAAAGAAATCAATTGATACCTACGAACACGTTTCCTGTTAGGAAGTAAATAGTTTTACAATCTAATTCGAGGGAGTGAGTTGGATACGGGTTCAATGTTCAATACAAAACAATTTTGATTTGATTAAAGCAGATAACTGGTTTAAGTTTTTAGTATAGGTAATATAACTCCAGTTCTATTAAATATATTAATAACGGGTCACTCACGTGTTTTAAGTCGAAAACGCTCGACATGTTTCACTCCGTACCGAGGAGCGTCATCAGGAGCTTGCGTCGACGGTGACGGACCGGCGCAGACTCGAGTCCGGTACGGAGTAAAACATGTCGAGCGTTTTCGACTTAAAACACGTGAGTGACCCGTTATTAATATATTTAATATGTCTGTGTGTCACGGAAGTTTTGTTATTAAAATCTACCATTCTACTCGTACTTTTAGAACTCACATTGATAGAATCGCATCTTCTGATAACACGACACGATCTACTTTCGAATTGGAAAGTTAACTATTTTAAACCTTACTGCCTCAAAATAAGGCATAACAAAATCTGAGAAGCAATCTACTGCAATCCAGCAATTTATCTTAAAAGTTTGAACATCTATTGCAAGTTGAATCTCAAAGTATACACAATAGATTTGTATTCTACAAATTCTGTAACTTAATAAAGAAGTTAAAATGGAGTTCGACTTATTTTTAACGAATTCTGTTCAGCTCCATTTAAGCATATTTCTTGTTTAAGTGATACCTTAATTTGAATTAATTTCGCACTTTGAGTAAAATCAAGGCTTTTATTAGGAGTTTTTATAGCGGCGGTTCTCGAAAGTGACAATGACAAGAAATTAATTTCCATTGTTATGTGCGTGTGTTAGGTATTTAAAAATTTTTATATGCCAATTTAAGTAATTATAGTTTAGAGGTATTACGTCAATGGTAAAATATTTTAACATTACTATGCCAGCAAAACTGTAAAGTACCTACAAAGATAATAAGTATACTAAATTCGTAAGTTATTACGAATACGATACGAAATTTAGTATTAAATCTTCGAAAACACAAAACAGAATCAAATGCATTATTGTATTCTTATCTACGATGATAGTTAGTGGAATCAGTTATAAAATTTAAATATAGAATAATATAGAAGTACTCCTTAATCGTCATAAAGTGTAGATGAATAGCTACAAAGAGCGAGAATCGCAAATGACTAAGCATGGTGCTGTTCAAGTTTGGTCTCACGAGGTTGCATCACAACTCCTCCCATAATCGCCCCAGACGCTTACTTATCGCCAACTAACTTATGTTTAGTTCACACAAATTGTGGATGTTGATTTATTAAGCTGAGTCTGATATTACTGTCAGAATTCTAGATGCGCAGAATGTAAATAGGGCCCACTCCTCGTGAATGCTCGACGGTTAAGATGTCTGTTTTAGGGATGATATGGCAACGAGTATACACGGTGACAAAAGCAGTTTATATAATTTTTTATCTGTAGGTAAATGAGTTCAACAACAATTAGTTTTTTGTAGGTACAATGAAATATAATCACAAACATAGGTACCTACATCAATTTAATTAGTATAAGAAAATATTGTCTTCGGTTACCGCGATAGTTACTCATGAAATTAAACTTTAATAGGGAAGATGGCTTTTCTCTACCACCAGCTTGGGATCCTGTAGTCCACCTGATAAAGGAGCAAGCGAGACATAGACTGTGAGACCGTAGTGTTGGATGATGCTGGACATTCTGATGTTTTGAAAAGATGTGTCCCGCCGAGTTTGTTGCCGGTCCCATATTGGGATACCCTCCTACAATTTAGGAGGGAATTAAATCTTCTCGGGTCCGTGGTGTAGGGTTGGAGCCGGCATAGTTTATTTTTATCGCGTATATATATATATCTTTACTTGAAAAATAATTATAGTGTATAACTAGCCTTATGAACCGATTTTGCATGTACAACCAGCCTTAAAGTTTGTAGTCTATGATTGTTCATTATTTTAGTATGTGGGTATTTTTGCATTTTGTAATTTTTCCTCAGTCACCCGTTGACCACGAACGCTGTAAAGAGTTCGAAACGTCGGGATGTATTATAAATTCAATATACGCGATATAATCCGTTTTCATAGTTTTATTTCATTAGTATAAGAAAAGTTTTTTTTTCGTTTTAAATAATGAAATTATCTAAAAACATGTTAAGCAATTAAGTCCATATGAATGGCGATTTTTTTAAAGGCCATGTCAGGATAAGCTAAGTGAATCTGCCTCCAGGTGGCCCCCAGCGAGTTTTGGCTTGTAATTTTTATTAATGATGTGGCTTTCTATTAGTAACAAGTATGCAAATGTATTGTAGCTTATCCTGGCATAGCCTTTGACATAGAGTAGGTAACTTATACTAGAGCGGTACTCTCATAGTAAATTTTGTAACCCCAGTAAATTCACTGTCATCTGTCGACACACTTTAAAACTAAAAATGAAGATTTATAAAAATACGATAAAATGTATTTAAATATGGATAAATGATTTTTTTTAATTTTTAACAAGCAGAAACGTCTGCGATCGATGCTATTAAGCTTAGAATAAATTTAAAAGTGGAAAAATTACTGCCTTGGGTGAGACTTAAAAATTAATTAATTAAGTTTTTTATTATTATTAATTAATTGAAAAATTAATTTAGAATGGGTAGCACATCGTAACTGGTGAATTTCCAATATGACTTGGAACTCCGGTGGCCGTTTAAGAAGTGTAACACTCTTACGGTAGATGTCGCTAGGGTCCCCTAGACCCATATAGTGGGAAGATTTGCTGACTATGGATGAGGTCTTGGTGGCTCAGTTGGCAGAGCGCTGGAGTATCGATCCAGAGCCCGTGAGTTCAAGTCTCACCCAAGGCAGTAATTTTTCCACTTTTAAATTTATTCTAAGCTTAATAGCATCGATCGCAGACGTTTCTGCTTGTTAAAAATTAATTTAGAATGGGTAGCACATCGTAACTGGTGAATTTCCAATATGACTTGGAACTCCGGTGGCCGTTTAAGAAGTGTAACACTCTTACGGTAGATGTCGCTAGGGTCCCCTAGACCCATATAGTGGGAAGATTTGCTGACTATGGATGAGGTCTTGGTGGCTCAGTGGGCAGAGCGCTGGAGTATCGATCCAGAGGCCGTGAATTCAAGTCTCATCCAAGGCAGTAATTTTTCCACTTTTAAATTTATTCTAAGCTTAATAGCATCGATCGCAGACGTTTCTGCTTGTTAAAAATTAATTTAGAATGGGTAGCACATCGTAACTGGTGAATTTCCAATATGACTTGGTACTCCGGTCGCCGTTTAAGAAGTGTAACACTCTTACGGTAGATGTCGCTAGGGTCCCCTAGACCCATATAGTGGGAAGATTTGCTGACTATGGATGAGGTCTTGGTGGCTCAGTTGGCAGAGCGCTGGAGTATCGATCCAGAGGCCGTGAGTTCAAGTCTCACCCAAGGCAGTAATTTTTCCACTTTTAAATTTATTCTAAGCTTAAATGATTTTTTTTATTTGCATTAATTATTTTTATGATTTTGACCCATGTTCTTTCACTGATATGCGTTAAAATTGTTAAATAACAAACGAAACCGTCAACGCCACCTATACGACAGTAGGCCAAAGCTAGTAGCGCCCTCTGATCGAGAATCAAATTTTCTTTATTTTCAAGGCACGTTTTTTCCTTAGACTGTATCCATCTATTACGGAGTTATATCTATCTTTGCCTTTGAGAAAGCTGATTTCACCGTAAATAAAGGCGAAAAAACATTTTCATAAATCGGTGTATTTAGGCTTGTTTTAAGAAAATAAGAAAACTGAATCTGAGATCTATTTTCCTAAAAGTATTGTCCATAAAATCTACTGAGGTCGTTATCGTCAGTAGATAGCATACATACTTCAATTTTATTTTATTTTATTTTATTCTCGGTGTCACCAAAAGAAGCGCGGACGTGGCAGGCCCAGACGGAGATGGCGGGACGACTTAGACACCTTCATCGGTAACTGGCCGGAAAAAGCACAACAGCGGGAGTTGTGGAGATCAAAGGGAGAGGCCGTTGCCCAGCAGTGGGACACTTAAACGGGCTATTAAAAAAAAATAGTCTGCATCTTCTCAAATTATTTTTTTCGCCAGACCCTAATCTGTTAAACAAAAACCTTTGTTCCTTTTGTACGTGCGCGTGTCCATTGTTGGTGAGCGCGTGACCATTAATAAGTTTGACATATCTATAATAATTCAATGTTTTAAGAACAATAATAACTGCATCAATAAATTGCTCTGATTTAGATTAAGATAATATTTGTAAAACTTGACAATTTAAAAGTACTTAGCAACAAGTACTTTTAAATTTGAATTGCCTATTTGAATAAAGAATATTTTGACTCTTGACTTGACTCATTGTATATCAGCGAGTGGCATGCGGTCACCAACAATGGCCACGCGCTCACCAACAATGGGCACGCGCACACACAAAAGGAACAAAGGCTTTTGTTTAACAGATTAGGGTATTTGGCGAAAAAATCATTTGAGAAGGTGCAGACTATAAATAGTATTACCAATGTCATCAAAAACAGACAAACAAAGTAAATCAATGAGATAAATTTTCAATACGACATTGCATATTATTGTAAAATGTCTGAAAGGCTTCAACGACAATGGTTTTCCAATAAGTAATCTGATCGTTAAGGCTTTTATTGTTGCTTTCTACCGATAAGCCACTGTGCGACTAACAATTTAAATTAATGTTTTAATTTAAAAACGTTGATTCATTTACATATGATACAGAAACGTGTTGAAACATGTTGAACAATTTTGCCGTGATAAAAAGTAGACAGATGAAATGAAGAGGGCCAACATTCATCAAGACTTTTATAAATGATTTTTAAGGCAGGCACAACGAGTGAATAGGTAATGAGGGGCCGCATTCGGTGCTTTGTTCCAGCATATTCATTACCTGCTACCATTGCCTTTGTTTACAAAAAGTTCTTATTGTTCCCCAACACACCCTCTTGAGAATAAACAAAATATCTAACAATTTTGAGGTCAAGCGCGTTCCTCGGCTAATGGTCGAGGATAATTAACAAAGCAAAAAGCTTAATTAATACAAAAAATCACAATCGCGAGTAAATAGACCTCATAATTAGTATACTTCAAGCGAAGTTTCACGAGAAAAGCGAGCTTCAGTCTGTTTTATTGTAATAAGTGCTTACATTTTTCACATTAAACAAGTAGTTTATATTTGTTTTTACCATTTTGTTCCTCTTGTGAAGAAATTTAGCATTTTTATTTAATACATTCTGGAAGCAATTATTAATAGATGACAATTAACGTCGTCGTTTCAGAAATAATTGAGTATCTCATAGCTAAATTCAGTCACAATGAAGTGTTTAATATGGTATTTGGGAGAAACTAGCTTAACTCGGTATAAGTCGCAACTTGGGAGTTAGGACGAATCAAGTTTTCGGAAGTTACAGTTATACTTGGGCTTATTGCTAGTGTGATAAACTGATTCAACCACTTACAAATTGTCACTTGTTTAGATGAGTAGATCTAAGTAAGTTTTATGTATGTAAATATGTTTTCAAAATAAACACAATTGCAAACGTATTTTTTATAGTCATACTTCAAACATCAAACATCATAAAATTAGTAAATAACAAAATAATTGTTTTGCATTAACTATAATTACTATTATTACTAATTCATATTATTACTATAGGTATACACAATAAATTATACGTATACGTAGCAGATGTTTGTGGTATAGTGTTTATTTGAGTCATTTGTGGGATTGTGTTAATTGTGCAAAATAAAGACATAAATAACCCACTATACATATTTTATTTCAAGAAGCACAAATCACAAAATGGCTAAAGGATCTTATTTGCGACTTATTCTCGAGTTGGCGCGTCGATATTCAAGAGTGCAATAGACTACATCGTCGGAAGCCAGAATCTCCGTATCCATATTTGAAAGGATTTAGCCAACAACACTTGCATCACTAGGAGGCCAATTCTATTTTTCTGTTAAATAGATATGGTTTTTGTTATTTTGATACGCCCTTGACCGTGAACAATCAATGCCGGAATGCAATCAGAAGTAGTTTCATAATGCATTTCGGCTTATTGGTGCGGGTGATTCCTATGCCTGAGTTGGTATTCGGCCGGTTAGTTAAAATATGGCCGGATAGGCCGGATACCGGATAGTGACACACACGACTGAAGGTCGTATCAAAATGAGGTGAAAATCATATTAAATTGTCAAAACAGAATCAGACTAGCGCCGAACTAGCGCCGAGCTTTGCGTATCGAACATTTTCTCTTTGGGCCGCCATTAAGGGGTTAACCTGAATAGGGATAGATTTACATGTCCGTTTACCATTTTATAAATGGCAGAAGGCATCGCAAATATAGATTATAGATTTTTTTGATCCATCTGGTTAAATGCAGTGGACGCAGTGGTCTCTTTTGTAATTGATACCATAATACTGTATGAAGACATGAGTGTGTACTGTCTTTTCCGAAAATCGTTTTTTCCAGATCGCGATTTTTGCCATTCCCAATTTTTACAATTTTATTTTTTCTCAATAGCTTCATTTCCCGAAAGTATTTCTAACCATTCGCATATTTTTCCATTAATTTTATTTTCCAGTAGCTTATTTTCCTGTAATGGTTAGAAAACGTAACAGAAAAATAAGCTACTGGAAAATTATAAAATTGGGAAAATGTGCGACTGGTTAGAAAACGTAACAGGAAAATAAGCTACTGGAAAATAAAATTAATGGGAAAATATGCGAATGGTTAGAAATGCTTTCGGGAAAGGAAGCTATTGAGAAAAAATAAAATGGTAAAAATTGCGAATGGCGAAAATTGCGATCTGGAAAAAACGATTTTCGGATTTTTCTATCTCGCCCACTTCTACAGAACACTTTACTCACCTTCCTTCCTTCCTTTCACTTCTTCTTGTGTACTCTACTCGAAGACATTACTGTAGAACTGGGCGAGATAGAAAAATGTGAATAAAATTTCACTTTTTCTCTATAGTAAATGTGATATATACATTATCTTAAGTTGACCCCTAGGAAACTCTTGATACTGGATAGAAATGGAATCGATTGGCATAAAAAAATAGCATGTGAAAAATAAGTCTTTATTTTCATACAAATTGTATGAAAAAAGTTTTCCTCGATTTGTGGCTTTTCTAGCCGAAAATTATTTTTGGTCCTATACAAGCTTTTGATCCTGAATAGGATTGTGATCGATCGGCATTAAAAAAGAAGTTTGTCAAAAATTACCCTTTTCTCGCTGACCCAATAAGAAAATTAAATGATCAGCCGTTTTTAAAACTGATTTGCAAAAAAAATAGCCGGTAAATCATATTTGTATTGTAGTGTATTTTCCCCATTCCTTTTTGTGTAATATATTATATGTTTATCCTATTAATTTTGTATGTATTTATATCCTTTATCTTTCTGGTACCTTGTTGTACATTTTGCTACATTTGTCACCCTCTTTTCACTTTCTCCTCTCATCTACTCAAAGGTTAACTGGAAGAGATCCCTCAAAGGGATAAGTTCGCCTTTGTACATCTTATTATTTGTACCATGTAATTTTTAATGTGTATATTTGTACAATAAAGAGTTTACTACTACTACTACTAAATCATTTGGACAGCATACAAAAATTTGGCTGGCAATAAATAAAAATCGAGCTACAACTCTTGTTCAGCAAATAATTCACAAACGGTCAACATTATAACCGATACGATCTGCTTAATATGTATGCCGAAATAAAAAAAGTATAAACGTAATTTCATAAGAAATATGTATAGGTAAATTCAAATATAACATTATGGTCCCGTAGCTAACAACATTCGTGAATGTACTAAATAGCATCAAGCTATCGTTATTCAGCTATCATTAATACGTATTTAGTCAAGCTCGTGCTTTGCTGCAAGCAAACTAATGCATGTTGCAGACAACGCACAAGCAAATGAACAGCTCGCTTGATTGCGATGTGAGCCACGTCCTACATACAGGTCAGGTCATCTAAAATTGATGGCATACGTTAGGACCGCGGCGATACGTGTCGTGCCCTCTTGACCGTAAACTATACTCGGTGCATGCGAAGTCACTCGAGACGGAATTTGAGACGCATTGCAGTTTTCAGGGCACACACATACGAATGACTTCCGCGCGTTATTCATACGCTTTTGTAGCAAACTGAAGCTTTCATGGCTTTTACTGTTGCATAACGTGATACAGATTGCGAACTGTGACGTGGTTCAGACTTACGTTTACCTCGGGACTTTAATCTCAAACAACGGCGGCTGCGTAGACGGAGCGAAACGACGCATGGCTATTACCAGAACTGCGATGGAGAAGTTAAGGAAAGTATGGAGGAATCGCAACATTACCAAAGCCACTAAGATCTGGCTCGTGCAAACACGTATTTATTTCCCTTTAATTTTACGCGGCAGAGATGTGGACAGTGCGCGAGTTAGAAAAGGGGAAGATAGATATCTGGAGATATCTGATGCTGGAGGAAGATGCTTGGGATATCGTGGATGGATTTCCGCACCAACGTGTCCATACTTTAGGAGCTCTGCATCACACAGCGTTTGTCGACCGTAGTACAGTCGCGCAAACTGCAGTACTTTGGACATGACATGTCTCTAGGCGAGATAACGACTCCATAGAGCGACTGGTCATACAAGGAAGAGTGAAGGGAACCAGATCGCACGGCAAACCACCTATGCGCTGGACTGACTATTATAAAATCCGCAGAGGGAAACCGCGTATCTGAGTGTGCCAGACAGTCCGCCAACAGAGAGATGGCGGGAGATCGTGCGAAGAGCTGTGTCCGCCTCTACTACCGATGCGGACGCCTCAACGTGACCACGACCGCTCTGTCAAGAGCGATACGACAGAGAATAAGATCGCTATGAACTTGTAGTGGTAATTAGTGAGTTTTGGTGTCACCTGACGTTATGATCCTCTACAAATTCGAACACATATTCGCAGTAATATCTTACTGTGTGAATGAACATTTGTATATCTAATAGTATATTTGAATATGTTAATGCCTGAATTAGGTCAATAATCTTGGGCAGCAAATATAATTGAGACACCACCATAACTAAGTAATGAGCCTAATGCGTCAATTAGTTTCTAGCTAGTAGATTTAGTTATTTAGTATGTGCAACAATACGTAATTAAAAGTAAGTAGTTATTGTACTTATGCGCGTATAATACTATTAGGTACCTATATTATGCATAGCCTATTATTTAAAATTTCTAAGCATACTTCTAATCATATCTGTTGAGTTAATATTAACATACAAATGAAAAAGGTTTTGTTTGACACCGATGTGGTATAAAAAAACACCACACATGATAACTAATGATTTCGACTAGTGATTATGTTGCATTTTTCGAATTTGACACTTTTGCTGTCTGTTCTACTAGACAGGTTTATTTTGGGAACTGTGGAATTAACACAAGCTGACGTAGATATAATACAAACGTAGCATACCGACAGACATCAAGTCACTTAATGGAACTGATCAAAATCAATATTAATTCGAGTCTCAAATTACCAAATGTAATTCCACCCGACGTGTCGCTCCGTTGCGTTAAGCAAACACCAATTACGCATTTACATCAAAACCATTTAATGCGACCTTTTAAAACGTGATTGCAAACGAATATATACGAGTAATAATACTCGTACATACGCGTCTTACGCCAATTGGACAGTCGTAGGACGGAGGCAATATTTACAAATAAATGGTACGTTGGTGATTTTATAATGTCCCTCCCGAGTCATGCATTTTGTCGCTTTCTAATCAACAGTGGGATAAGTACAAGCTTAAAATCTTAAACGCTAATCCTTGTGGAAAAGCAGTATTCACATATCAAAGCTGTGTATGGAATAAGTAAGTGTATTACTCATAGGAATTTTAGTATCTAGTCTAGGTACACAGTATCTATCTATCTATCTAAGTAATTGTCTGACACAGTGTCTATGACATACACGCTAACAATAATAATTATTATTCTCTTGTCAATCACAGAAATCAGACTGAGTAGGCAATCATTTAGCATGTTCGATCGATGATAGGTCAGCAGGCAACTTGATCAGCGCGGTCGCTTCACAGCATCTGTCCTAGTTCCTCTTAATTAAAATAAACACAATATTTCCAAAATATTCCATATTTTTATATCGCAAGCTACAGTGTGCATAAAATTATAATTGGGTTGGCAAATTCAGGTTTAATGTGAAATATTTACGTCAAAACCGAGATACGGGTCGTACGCCACGTCTCTGTGAATTAGTGAGCTACAAATTGGATTATCTCCATATAAAAGGGTTTTATTGTGAGCTAAGAAGACCGTGTGTGCAAATTGATAGGGATTCTGCCTAATCCCGCTCAGATGTAAACGGCAGCTTTTGACGCTGTCATGATTTAACTGTGTGGGTTAGTTACTCCGAGCAAGACGTTCATACATACATTAAATAAATTAATGAAATATTTAATATACCGGGTGGGCCCTGTTACACGAGCAAATAACTAAAACATAAATATATTGTACTCCTCAAACAATAAAACTTTTGTTTAACAACTTTTAAAAATTATGAAGTTTCATACAAATTAATTATTATCGTCAATGTACGCTATCATCATTCTAATTGACGTTGCTTTTCAAGCTTTAAAATAACAAAATTCGCAATAGCTACATTGCGTCTTAGAATAAACTTTAATGTAGGTACTAAAAATCAAAACAAAAATTATTTTTAAAAGTAGCTGAACAAATGTTGGTCAAATTGAGGAGTACAGCCTACAGTTTAACTGATTGCTCCTGTTACAGGGCCCAGGTATAACCGCCAGTCGTTGAGTGTCACGCCATCATGGAACCTCGTGTTCAGGTTCTTTTATTTTGGTATATTAGAAGGAGGCAGCGGCGTACAAGAATATATTGGTAGGTACATGATATTTACAAAATATTTCACGCATATACTCCGTGTAAACGATTTTCAAAGTTACTTTACAAATTTTGTTGTCACTTAGTACTAAGTAAGTTCGCTAAAATCTCGTATACGGAATAAATTATGCCGGGTGAACGTAGCCTTATAATAGTAAATCTTAAATCTTACTGCTTCTCTCGGGCGTATTCGGATTTTAATAATTATATCTGGATCAGATACATAACTGATCCAGATTGAATTATTAATTTCCGAATACGCCTTTTTTTCTCATACGATACATTTTCCGAACTGGACAAAAGGTCAGTTGAAGTGGGGGACTACCCGGAAAGGAAGGACGTTTGATTAGGATTTTCATTAATATATATTACTTTTACTGTAGGTATCATCCTTGTAGCCATTTCGCTACTTAAATAAAAATAATAAAAAATGTATAAAAAGTACCTAATCAAAATGTATGTTTAATAATTTCTATGTATAACAAAAAGTGTATAATTATTGGAAATCATTATCACAGTTACATTACATCATCAAACCATTAATAAAATCCTATTGCACGGTAATAAATTAAATATGATAACAAAAACCTATAAGAAAAGCCACCGTGATTCATTCACGTTTAACAGCGGAGCTATAAGCTTTTCATTGGGATAATAAAATAAATACGAAGCGGGTATAAGCGGAGGACTAGTAATCGCATTCGAGATGTGCTTGACGTGGAGTCCGGTGGACTGTAATGCCGATAAGTCGTGCTAAGGGCCGCTGGGGTCGTTCGTGAGACAACGATGATATTTGCGCTCTTCAAATTAAATTTACCAACGCCTTTTTGAGCATTTGCACTAATTTAGCCCAGTCTCAGTTATACAAACTTTACAATAGTGAGGGATTTATCGTCGACTTTGAGATTCAGAAATTGTCGCCAAGGAATCTAATGTCAGATCTGTTCGCGAATATTGCGAGTATTACGTGTCGGACTGTTGATAATAATTATGAAGTGATATATGGGTGATTCGAAATTTGTAATGGCTTACTTAAGAGGCCGGTGTCGATTTTGGAGCAAAAATGTAAAATTAATAGATTTAGTCGTTGAAATTATACACGTTTAGTTCCGTAATATCGAAATAACAAGTATTGGTTTCTATTAACACGTCTTCTCATCTTGCCTTTATTGATATTAATATTGAGATCGCGAGCGTGCGTCACCGGTAATATATGAAGAGAAGGGGCAGTTTCTAAAAATTCATCAAAAAATTATGGTGGTAAATTGTACAAATTGATGTATAAGAATAGTTTCAGCAAATGTTGTAGATTGTTTACTCGTAAGTATCAAAATTACGTTGAAATTAAGTCGATTTTCAGAGAAATTATCACTTGTTTTAAAGTAATTTCTGGAGAAAATTGAATTCGTTTAACTTTCATTTTCTCGAACTCTAAGTCATATAACAAAAATGTAATCTGATAAAGATCAAGTACAGAATATGTGTAAAACAAATTTACCATTTTTAGAAGTCCAAACTTTACGAAATTCACACATAAGAGCGACAAAATCAGTGCTTTACGCGCGTTTACCTAAACGTCCATCAGAAAAAAAATCATTACTAATTTAGTGAGTGTTTTCAAAAAAATTATAAGAGGCAAGATAAGAAGACGTGCTAATAGAAACCAGTACTTGTTATTTTAATTAGGTAACAAAAGGTGTACAATTTCACCGACTAAATCTATCAATTTTACATGTTTGCGACTAAAATCGACACCGGCCTCTTACGTACTTACTTGGTTGGCGCGATGACCCAATATGAGCTTGGCCTCAAACAGAAGAGCACGCCATTTTACTGGTCCAGCGCGGATCACGCCAGCTTTCGCCAACGCCGAGCTCATGGAAATCTAGCCCCACACTATCCGCCCACCGATATTTAGGATGACCTACAGGATGGCGTCTAGACGGTCGACCCAAGTATGCTCTTTTGACTGCCCGATCTTCACCCCTCCTTTCGAGGTGGCCGAGCCAGCGGAGAACATGTGCTTTGGTCTCAACTATTATATTCGGCTCAGCTATCAGAAACCTGCTCTAATCGGCATTCTTTAGAATCCTCCAATCTAACTGCCATCGTCTCTTTCGACGGGTCTCAGAATCTTCCTTAACACCTTACATTCTGCGACTAGAGGGCTACCCCCACCATTTAATTAATAGATTATCGACGGGTTGTTAAAACACGGTTTACCTGAATCTCTGTTTTTCATTTTACTGGGGCTTTAATTATCAGTGACTACAACCGGTGAAATCCGTGTCAAAACGTCAGTCTCTAAAGTAAACAAATTCATTCACGATTGACCCAGGAAAAAACACATAGGACATAGTTCGTGCACGACGTCCAAGGAAACATAGGGGAAGCACCCGCTTGCTCCCATGCCACGACCATCTAACCAATTTCAGAGAAGACTTTTCTTAATGAAACACAGAAACTCAATATTACAGTACTTATCTTTAGTTCCTGATTTACACGTGATAAGAAAACAATCACAGCATCAGTTTACCAGGCCCCGTGGTAAACTGATTATATGATAATCTGATCTGAAGTCATGTGTGGTGCGGAAAGTTGGAGGAGCAATTACACATGTACATAATGATAACAGGTAAACTTGGTAGATTAATAGGCAGATCGTAAACCATTCCCGAAGCTCAAATTCAGCTGCCAAAAGAGCTTAGCAATTAAATTCTGGTAAAAATCTCCATCTAGAGATCTTACAAATCTTCAATGTTCGCGGTAGCCACCGAATCTGAGGGCCTACTTCGAACCACGTTCGACGTATTGCCTCCCTGTCACATTTACGTACGAATTTACAAGTGCGACAGAGAGGGAACACGTCGAACGTAGTTCGCGGTAGGCCCTCTGAGAATGACTTTACATGTCACAGCACACTTATTAAATAACATAATTTAATTGAGAGCGTAGATGCCGTATCAAGCGTCTTATTTAATATTCCATTTCGTGTTCACCCACTCCTAGATTTGCATTTTAGGTGAGTTCAGAATCAAATTTGATGCCCGGTTATGTAATGAATGAACTCGTGTTTTGTAGCATTACAATTTTTTTCAGCAAATGTTTTATTTTTAGCAAAAATGTATAAAATAGATACATAATAGTATTTTATACAATCGTGATATAATAGAGAGCTTTTCATCAGTCGAGTACCGTGTTTAAGCAACGAAGCTTGCTGTTGCATATGAAGTTGTAATACACAGATTATACTCGACGAGTAGAAAAAAAAACATTTTTCTCAGTCAATTCCACCTCCCTAAAAGCTCTGCTAACTGCAGTGAACACACGAGTTAACTACCTACTATAAAAATACACAAATAACATCATCCTTATTGAGACGATACCTGATGCACAAATGCTCGTTTTTTATTTATCATTTTCGTCGTCGTTTTTTATCAAACGTCCAATTTTAATCTTACCCAAAATTTAACATGTCTGCATGATTTGTTTCTTATAATCGAAGGTAGATTTATCTGAACTGAAGGTAACGCTTTAATTTAACTTCATTTACCACAGAAGCGACCAAAGGTCCCTACTTGTGACCCGTAAGCTTATATTGCTTACCTTATACTCTTGTCCTAAACCAAAATAGCACATTTACCTTTGCGACTCATAACGGGATAAGCCCTTTTGGCCAAGCATGTAATAGTCGAACGTTATCCCTTTGCGTTTCGCTCAGGCGTCTGGTAGTGGTGTAACGTTAATAAGTAATTAGTATATCCCTATATTGCCAGTCAACGGGGATAATGGTTCTACCTTCGTATTGTACTAATCGCTTCTTGAGCAGATTCTTGCTTAAGGAGAGCAAGTGTAAGTTTGAACTTGATATTTGTAATTATTATGCGTAATCGAAGACTATACTTAACGAATAGGTTGTCAGTCCTCAACGACTGATCGTCTGCGATCAGTACAGGTTCATTTAGGTATTCCCATTGCTTACCAAGCACAAGCGAGTCGAAAGCTTAAGACTCGAGGGAATAAGAATAATTTTAGGTAATAATTCGAGATTCCACTGATACTTTCGTCCTCTTCAGAATTTCGCAATCTGACGATTTGCAGTTTGTGCGCGCACGGGAACTCGAATTTCCTAAAACCTAGTACTAACCGTTCTGCAAATATGGGAAACATAATATTACGCATCTGTCTCACTAGCGAATAACTGCGACCTGCTCGTGTAAGACTGCACGAGACCATGAGAACCAAATTTATTATTTTTGAGATTCGTTTGAACTTTGCCCGAGCTCGGCCAGCAATTGAAATACCATCCTGTCCTTAATAATCCAATGCTCCAGAGGCTATTGCGGTGATAACGCCCAGTCTCATAAAAGTGACATAAAAACGTGAATACGACACGACCCCAACTAGGATTTAAGGCCGCAATCATTTTAACGCCATTATAATTTCTAATGGGTAAACGTGCACTTATTCCGCGAGAGCTCAGCCGGATAAACAACGCGCCATCACGTCATCGCTTGTTGTCCCCGGGGCGTACTTTCCATTTTAATTAACTCTGTTGTATTTTAAACCTTGGCATATTCAGTAGCGTAATATTTTTTATTGAAAAACCTGTGTTGCGCTTGCACAAGTTTCACTGACCTCGTACGCTCTGCCATGCAAAATAAATATATCCATTTTATTTCATTATCCGCGGATAAAATGGATATATTTATTTTGGAAAGTTTATTTATACAATGGAGCAAACAGTCTAAAAATTTCTTTGCGAGAAACCAGGCCACTGACATAAGTAGCTTAGTGAGTTTTCAGACTAAAGCGGCTATGAGTGAGATATGTTGCTTTAACACGCCGTACCTATGGGCGCTGGGGCAGGACCGGAGGACGCAGTAAGAGAAGCACTCACAACAAGGTGAATAGTATATTATGGGCTATGAAGACTTACATCGCAGGTGGCTCATGCTTGATGCCAAACTTTGTCAATTATATGTCGCTTTCCATCACAGAAGGGTACTTATGCTTCAAGTGCAGTAAGGTCTTTTTTATCTGAAATTCCAACAGAAATTGTAATAGAAAGGTCCCTATACACGTGCAACCTGTGGAGTGACTACACCAAAAAAGCCTACAGTGCTCTGCGCGTCCAGTACAATAACGCCTTCAGGGGGTTGTTGGGGCTGCCCTGGCGCTGCAGCGCGTCAGGAATGTTCGCCGCGTGGAGAACTGACGGTTTTCAAGCCGTGCTGCGCAAGCGGGTGGCGTCCCTGGGCGAACGCGTGCGGGGCAGTACCAACACTCTCCTGAAGGTGATCGCTGATAGGATGGACAGCCCTATCCTCGCTCACTGGATGTCCGTGCATGTCAATTGTAATTATAATTATACTTTCTACTAACACACCTAATATAAGTTACTACTAACATAATATGGATTATTTGTATCCGAAATAAATGCTTTTATTTCATTTCATTTGCACATGAAGCATAAGGACCCTTCTGTGATGGAAAGCCATATATGGACTTCGCAGAGTGCTGCAGCCTACAGCACAATGCAGCTCCATCCTCATATTCCCCACCACCACCATCGATAAGTACAACACATTTAGAAAACTGTAGTAGTAGTCAGAAATGCGATTTATACATTTTCAAGTTGCCAAAAATTGTGAATATCACGTTTCATTTCAGAACCCAAGTCCTTTAAAAGGGCTGACATTACAATACCACGCGAAATAACGATTGTAGTCGTTTGATGTGGCCCCATTATTGAACTCCATTCATAAAAGCCTGCAAAGTGGGCCATAGCCATAGCCATAGTGGTGGTATATAGCTAGAACATGGTCTACATAGAACATTCTAATCCACGCATAGCTGCCTAACGGTCGAAAAGTATACGGTTTTGTAATAAAATTTACTTGTTGATTTTTTAACGGCATAGTTATCAAAATTACAATATCCCTATATAAACATTATCGTTTAACGATTATAAGACTAAATAGCTGTATTAAAATACGACAAAGGTAAAATAGTCGAAGCGGTGCGGTCGGTCTGCCAGATTTTTGGTGGACACTGTTTTCAGTATCCATCATATCAAGCGTTTTCGCTTATTAGGCGTTAGAGAACTAACTGTAGTAAAGTAACAATACATAGAAGTGACATTGCGGCTTATCAACGAAAGCAGTAAAATCTCATGTGTATGGAGGAACAAGTCAATTGCGAGGTAAAATATTGTGTTCCTTTAAACTCAAACTTGTCTTACAATTTCTTTTTGTCGAGATATAAGGCAATGTTGTCTTTCAATTTACTTTCAGATGAGAAAAAAACAAAAAATTCTGAAATCTAATTGTCTAGTCCTTTCGATTATATTTTATAATCTCGATTTTATTTTAGCCAATTGCTTTATTTATATATTCACTTAACTAAGTATCTACTGATAAAAGTTAAATATCCTCCTCGTCCTCATCATAACGCACAGGGTATATCTTTAAAATTTACTATTTGGTGTACTTAGAAAACTCGATGAGAAATTTGTCCAGTTGCAAGTTCAAATTGGTCGCCATATCCGAAAATGTGGCGACCAATTTCGTCGACCAACCGAGTTCGTAGTTTTATATCTTTGAACCAAAGATAGATATAACTCCGTAATAGATGGATACAGTCTAAGGAAAAAACGTGCCTCGAAAATCACGAAAATTTGATTCTCGATCAGATGTCGCTACTACCTTTGGCCTACTCTCGTTTAGAGGGCGTTGACGGTTTCGTTTGTTATTTAACAATTTTAACGCATATCAGTGAAAGAACATGGGTCAAAATAATAAAAATAATTAATGTAAATAAAAAAAATCATTTATCCATATTTAAATACATTTTATCGTATTTTTATAAATCTTCATTTTTAGTTTTAAAGTGTGTCGATAGATGGCAGTGAATTTACTGTGGTTACAAAATGTACTATGACAGTACCGCTCTATAATATTATATCCTCTTTGTTTGAACGTCGCCCGAGAAGCTATCTGGTGCAGCGTCCTTCATTTTGCATTTTAGAGTGTCAGCTATGTCTAAAAGAGAGCAGTGTATATAGGTACTTATACATACACATATGTACAAAAGTAGGATACACTGCTATATGTATAAATCATTAAGATTACTTTACGAACGTATAGATAATCACTAATCAAATTTAAGTTGTAATACCCATGCTTATCTATTAAGTTCTTAAACATCAAAAAAATATCACTAAAAAACTTTTCTGTTGAGCATACTTTGATGCAAATTAGGTATTTGTCACTTTTCCATTCGGAAATCAGCTTTTGGCAACAGAGTTGGTTTTTTAAGACGTTAGTGTGTTTGAAATCATTTGTATGTATTCTCCTCGTCAAACTAAGCTTAAACTGTTACAATGGAGTGTGCCATCGCTAGCCAGTCGCGCTCCAAAACTAATCAGTGAATCGTGACCTCAAGATTCACAACTACCTTGCGTAATTTCAGAGCGCGCTTAATACTGTTTCACTTGGGTATTTGGCTAGCCGTGTCTGATACCCCAGGGTCGCATTGTCCTACGTTTATTTAATCAATGGGCGATGAGCCTACACCAATAGAGGGAGTACAAATATTATGGAGTAATTCCTATGGGATCGTGATAATTTCACAGGCTTAAATTTTTTTGTGAGTCTATCCTTATAAGTCCGTTCCTTGGGAAAAAGCGTAGGTTAGATGTTTCCCCAAAGTGTAATGTTTTCACGGACGTCACACTAAATCAATAGGTAGGTAATAGGTTAGGTTCGTTAGGTAGCTTCAGATGCCCGAAGGGCAAACCGCCCTGAAATAGGAGCCGGCTCCGCCTAGTAAGTTGTGCACTTTAAGCCATGTTTTTTTAAGTCATGGTCACCCTAACAAAACCCACAACGTTTGACGTTGACGCTATTAAGCGCACTAACAAATTGCCTTCGGCAATTTGCAAACCACTTCGCGTTTATAAGATGGCGCCGTTTGTAAACGAGCGATTCTTACAAAATGCCTGCGACATATGCTCCATCATTCAACTATATCCGAGTCCCACTCAAAGAGTCTATGCGTTCACAAGGCATTCCTGCGTGCCTTTTGAAAGCCTTTCTCCTGGTTTTAATAAAAGTTGAGCGAATACCGATCGAGAAACTCATAACTCGGAATTTTTTATAGAATTAAGATTAACAAGAACTGGCGCTAAACGTAATATCCTTTGTGCATTATACGAGTATGTGCATCCTTTGTTCAAACGAACAAGTGTAAAGTTGAAATTAGTTAAATGCTAGTTCAGATAAGTTCCTCGATTAAACCTTTTTTTTTAATTCATTTTACACTAACAATTTAGAGATGTTTGTTATCTAGTCATCGTAACAAATGAAGAAAGTACATAAACTTACATAACATACTCCATAGAGCCCAGATCTTGTACAAACCTCCCAAAAGCCAATTGTCAAGCCTAAATCGCTCGAAGTGTAGTATAGGGAGTCTTTGTTCTCAATCATAGCATTATAATTAGAAAAAGTAAGGTCTGATCTCATCAATTCACAAGATATACATATAAAAAGTAAAATGTTTGATATAAACTATAAGTCAGATTGCGTACATAACAAACCTTACGTATTATAAAGTCACGGTAGGTACTGTCTAAAAATATTACGTCACTGCAAATGAACTTTAATCCCAAATGGACATTTTATAGTAAATAAAAGTACATAAATGTGCTACCGTAAATTATTGATTTAATAGAACAATAACTGGTAATTGCTAAGCAGAAGTCTATAATATACGAGTAGTTGAATAAGATGACCGTGTTTCAAGTGTATCCGTATACGGCGCTTAGCGATATCCATTGACGCGGCAGTAGGGAACGATATGTCCAGCGGCAGCGATTTATTTCTGGCGACGGCGACTACTAATCTACAGCTCCGAGAGGAATTTTATTGAGCACCTCATACACTTAAGAGGTTTAAAAATATTTACAAATTTACAAGCTGTTACAAGAGGTTAACTTGGGCTAAGGCATTTTTGTGCTTTCTTAGTTGTCCTTACTTATTTCTACGTGATCGACGTAAAATATATTCTGGAGGCCAATTCCTGCTTACATTTTGAAGTCATTTTATTAAATGCAAAAGCGAATGATAAAGAAACGACATTATTTTGATGTCAAAATGTAAGCTATTCGAACTTACGTTTTAATTCGCGTCTCCTCCAAGAAAAACCATTATAATTATACGGAGAATTAAAAAAAACAAACAACGCTCCAACCACAGAGTGTGAACGTACCTAATTTCAATTTCTCTATGCGTATGTTGTACCATAATACCCAATAACGTTACATGTAAACATGATCTAAAGCTGGCGATTTTATTAGATTATACGACGACAATCCGATTTTTTTAAATCCACATGATTACGAAAAAATTAATAATTAAAGTGTGCTATTTAAAAACAAGCTGCACTGTGCCGTGGCTAGGCGTGTACCTATATATATTAAATGGGCATCAGACGAGTATTAAAACTGTCAGGAGATTTCAGCGAATTTTGTATGAAATAATAACGCCAACTGTACAAGTAGGTACAAGACGGGCTGCAAAGTACCCGTCATGGAATTGGACACAAGGAGGAACAATGACCAACGAAATCCTATGTGAATAGGCTTGTTTCTGTTAACATTATTCAAGAGGTTGTAATATGAGTTTGTAATTATGTAGCCACAAAAGGGTTTTCGTGACAATGATCCGAATAATTTGTTATTGCATAAAATACGAATTGTTAAATAATGACAATAGTACCTGTCGTAGGCATTTAAAAACAAAAACACGCAAACCTTTGAATTGTTAGAAACACTTTATTGTCACAGAGGATTGAAAAACTTAGGTTAGTAGTAATCCTGGATTTATATGTAAGTCGGCTAGTTTTTCTTAATACTTAAATGGTGCAAATTGTAACTATTACTGAACCTCTGCTGTATTAATCTATCCGTCTTCCGGCCTTATCTCATAAACACTGTGTAATTATTAATACGTTTAAATGAAATAAAGTAATTCCAGACCATCACTCAACCACCCAAAATATAAATAAATGCATATTTTAAAATCTTTCCTGAACTACTGATTGGGGAATTAATTTCGAAAGCACAGAGCGTTAGTTAGTTAAATTTAATCATCCTGGGAACAAATGACGAAGGACCCTCGCATTATCATGAAGCCCGGACCTTGGTTAATATGAAAATGCGGGTAACCAACGCGAAAATATGACGGTATTAATATAAATTGCACTTAGCGAGGGGCGCTGGGGAAAAACAACTATTAGTGAAGCTAAAAAGGAATATAGAGAATGGGAGCATATTATGAACTCTTGGCCATTAGCGGGTGTTAATTAGCGGTTATGGTATTATTTTCGTGAAATCATTATGACTGAATGTTGCGATTGAGCTTGGATTATGTTTCATGTAGATATTTTAGGCTACACAGATTTAGGTAGCAATTTGGCTTTTATGTACCCAAAACATTGGTTTTCAGCCAAAATCTGGAATTATCGGAACCGTTAACTCAGGTAACTATAATCCTATAGTACAGCTATGGTCCAGTTTTTAACGTTGATTATTAACGAGCCTTTTTGATTTGTACTTGTTACAATTATTTTGGAGCTTAGATATACTAATGAGTTTTCTATATTAGATACTCAACATAATTTGAAAAATATTCATACATAAGTATTTTACTGAAACTTGAATTTGGACCATAGTTGTAAGTTATGGACTAACGTTACCTGAGTTTATGGAAACAATTTTAGGCAATATGTAACTTACAGATAGAAATAAGGCTTCATCATTCTTTCCTTTGCGGTACAGAACAGATATTTGGATATGTGTTTGATAATAACACGTTTTGATTGCAAGAATGAAATGCAGTACCTATGAATCTGCAAGTTAAATATTCTGTGATAGCTAGACAGTTGAAATTTTCACAGATGATGTATTTCTGTTGCGGCTATAACAACAAATACTAAAAACAGAATAAAATAAATATTTAAGTGGGGCTCCCATACAACAAACGTGATTTTATTGCCGTTTTTTGCGTAATGGTACGGAACCCTTCGTGCGCGAGTCCGACTCGCACTTGGCCGGTTTTTTTTAAAGTAATGCCTACGGCAGGTACTATTGTCATTAATTAACCATTTTTGTGGTTACATAATTACAAACTCATATTACAACCTCTTGAATAATGTTAACAGAAACAAGCCTATTCACATAGGAGTTCGTTGGTCATTGTTCCTCCTTGTGTCCAATTCCATGACGGGTACTTTGCAGCCCGTCTTGTACCTACTCGCACAGTCGGCGTTATTATTTCATACAAAATTGCTGAAATCTCTTCTGACAGTTTTAATACTCGGCTGATGCCCATTTAATATTTATACACGCCGAGCCACGGCACAGTGCGGCCTGTTTTTAAATAGCACACTGGAATTATTCATTGTTGCGTAATCATGTGGATTTAAAAAAATCGGGTTGGCGTCGTATAATGTAATAAAATACAAAACATGACCACGAACGCTGAAAAGAGTTCGAAACACCGGGATGTACCTATTGTTTTATTATAATCTTAGATATGTTTGATGTGTATTATAAATATTAGTTATATATTATAACTCTTATAAGTACCTAACTATCGCGGTAACCGCAGACAATATATTAAATATGTATATATGCATGGGCATATTAACTTTTTAGCTCGAGCCGAAATATATTTTACCATTGCGGCGAAGAAAAAATGAAACTTATGAAAGTTAAAAATATTTCAACGGGCCGGCGGGTTGTATTATCCGAAATAAGTTATTATAAATAACTTCACCATGAAATGTGACCATGTGTTGTGCTTAAACGGCCTTCCCACAGAGGAGAGTAAACGAGGCCAGCAAAGGGTGTTTTCTTTGAAAACTGATCCGCCCAGCCACGCTCCGCTCACACGATTTGACTCTGATTCCTGACGATCGTTTGATTATCAACTATCGAGAAGTTTGTTTATATAGTACGAAAGGTCAATAATTTGATATTTTTATATATTTCTCAGTGATTTTTTGCTAGATTTAAAATTAATATTGTTTTAGAATAAAAACCTCATCATATTCCAAAGTTCGCTTGATGATAATATCCTTAAACAGGCATTTTAAGACGTAGTCAGCTCTGGAAGTTGCTACGTACACTTATTATCAAATAACTCATTGAATGCTACGGCGGCATGTTGAATAAAAGGTTAAGGGTCCCCGGCAAGCTCGGCTCATTTTAAAACGAGTAGCTAGTTTGCTCTGAAACTTTGTACTTACAATAGGATAAGGTATATCTATGTCTGTAATTAGTTTATGTAGCTTCAGATACCAAAGTTAAAAAAGTAAGACTTGTTTTGGTTCTATTTCGTTTGTTTTATAAACTGGAGCAAAACTAATTACAGACCTAGATATACCTCATGTCATTGTATGGGCAAAGTTTCATTACAATCCAAAACGTAATTTTAAAATGAGAACGAAACTCCATTTGTATGGGAAGGTGAAATTCGGTCGAGCTTGCCGGGGACTTTTAAACGAAGTGATTTTAAAATATTTATTTCAAGCTGCCAAGGAAGAGATGGTTATATTATTTTTTGTATGTACCTATTTCGGTTTGTATGTAAGTTACTTATATAAAGTCGGGTTTCGAAAATAGCTTTACTTGGGGCAAAATTATACTAAGTAGCGAGTACCGGCTAGTATAGTAATATGATAAACATGCAGTCGGTAGTTTTGTATTACAGGCTTGTTTTCCCTGCATAAACACAGCACGGCGGCGTCGTATGTCCGTCGATAGCCTGCGGTCTGACCGCAAACCGCAAGCACAGTCACAACGTCCATAATACGTGTACGTAACCTTTACACACACAAACGAAAATCACTCCTATTTCTATTAGGTTTAGAGCATTTGAATAACATAATGTATAGGCGCATTAACACGTACTTTGCTTATCCATCAATAGGTCTTGACGGGACAATGTTTGGTTTACTACTTAGAAGGGTATCATCGTACAAAACAAAACAAATTATAGTAGGTAGAACACATTTAACAAATGTGTGATTGAGTAACATTTGACAAAAAATTTCATTTGAAAAGAAATCTACACTAAAATGTGATTTTATTTACTGTAACGGTCCGGTTGCTTTTTTTTCGACTGTAATGTTGTTGTGTTATGAATCTACGGAAAAACTAATTTGCCAAAAGCAAATCCTATTTTTATTGTCGTTGTAACTCTAAGGTCTTATATAAGCACAGATTTTGATGGATTCGCAAAAAGTCGAATTTAAAAAATTATTTATATTCATTATTGTAAATCTATTTAACAGAAGCATATGCAATGAAATAGACCATGTAACGATATCTCAGAGCTCCATGGTTCTTGAAACGGCACACCCTTCTCAAACTTTAGAGTTGTAGGTCATACCTATATATGTCCGTCTATTTGGCCCTTCCTTTGTCATGTTCATGTAACATGTAACTATTCCCAAGTCCATTTATATAATAAGAAGGACATGAATGATGGATGTCTTGCTGGGAAGTGGATTTTTATGCAATAAATAACATTCTAGATAGCAATAACATTTGTTTATTGCCTAACCTCGTTTTTTTCCCTGAGTCTTCATACATTGAACAATAAAAAATTCGACATGTCAGTCAAAAAACCGGACAAGTGCGAGTCGGACACGCCCACCGAGGGTTCCGTAACCGTACTTTTTAGTATTTGTTGTTGTAGCAGCAACAGAAATACATCATCTGTGAAAATTTCAACTGTCTAGCTAACACGGTTCATGAGATACAGCCTGGTGACGGACAGACGGACAGCGGAGTCTTAGTAATAGGGTCCCGTTTTTACCCTTTGGGTAGGGAACCCTAAAAAGAAGAACAAAAGACCGTTATACTCTGGTTATAAGTTTAGTAATAGTATGCCTGTATACTCGTAGTACACATCCTATACAGTGTAAAGGTATATTCAATGATACGTGCTATAAAATGCGAGTAACATTAAAAATATGATTATTTGCTTTACCTTTCTCGTAGACGCTGTATTATTTGTATCAAAAATGTGCATTTCAATATATGTAAATATATCAAAGGAAATACTTACCATTAATATTTCGATAATTCTAAGCCCCTGTTTTTAGGTTGTTTGAAGTTGTTTAGTCCCTAACAAGCTTATATTGAAAAACCCTAGCATATAATGTAAAAGCCGATAGGCCACGGTCATTTTTATTTGCTTATTACAAAGTCGTAACCAAAAATAGTTTTGGTATAATATCCTTAAGTGCCTATTTACCGGCTCTCGATCTAATCTCATTCCGACCCAAAATTAAGCTTCGGCTGAATAATTTCGCCTGCACCCGTCACCCACAGGGACATGCAATAACGCTGACCGAAGGTGCCTCGCCGCTGCCGAATTTCGAAGGTTATTTAAGCAACATCCCTTAAAAGGCGCCATGTTTACACTAAATAACATGACGCTTTATTGACACCTGGGCACTGCCCTTTAATGATGTTTTCTATGAAAATGAATAATGAAATACCACCAAAAACATTTTCATGTAAAATGTTGCCAAGACGAAACCGTAAGGCTCGCACTGTCAAAAAGTTATCATAGAGCCAAGCTTCTAACTCTACAAGACCTAACTTCACAAACTACAGCTTAGTCAAAATATGTGGCTTGGCCGTTTCGCTACCGTCACATGGACGTAAGGTGAATATCAGATTTATGCTTGTTTAGTAATCACAAGTAGCAGATTCAAAGACATGAAAAAACCGTGTAAGTTTGACAAAATGCCTGTAATAAGTATTTAACGCTAACAATAACTAAAATTGGTACTTATTTATAAAGTATTTTGCAGTATTTTAATGCGCCAGTTTTGCTAAAGTACATTATAAATCAAAATCAAACAAAACATGAAAGAAACAAAAGTAGTATTCATATGAGCAATAAATTGTTTTGCGGTATATCCATCATGACGTCAGAGCGCCATAATCTGCCCAGTCAATACACGAGCCCTTTACAAAATAAACGCGAAAAAAGTCCCGCGCTTTCATGCGCAGTTCCACTGTCCGTCCACGCTACTCCCGAAGATAAAAGGAAATGTGATCATTATACGTTGCTCCTATATTTGTTTGGGATAAACCGCCCTGAGGTGAAATCTTTCTGGGATGTTACCTTGCTAAAAGACGAGTTGTTTAATGTTTTGTAGTTTTTTTTTTTAACAGGGTTTTTAGGTATAATTACTACGGCCAAGCGAGTATTTTTTTTTATACCACGTCGGTGGCAATCAAGCATACGGCCCGCCTGATGGTAAGCAGTTACCGTAGCCTATGAACGCCTGCAACACCGGAGATATTACACGCGCGTTGCCGACCCTTTAAAAATCTGTACACTCCTTTTTTGAATTTATTTATTTTATTTTAAAATGTAATGTTATGTCAATATATACCACTTATATACTTACTTATATATATAAATTTTCATATTTCTTCTACCTATGTTTTACAAAAGTAAGTTTTTTAATTGTAAACACCGTGAAATTATAGGTTAATAAAAATCGGCGGAGTCTCAACAGCAAAGAAACGCTTTATTTTATCCTAGGTCAATATTATACCTTTACCTAATGCCTAATGGCTAGGCAGATATCCCTAGTTAAACAATTAATTTCATAGTAGTACCTTTATCAGTGTTCACTTAAAGGATGACTCACATTAGAACGGTTCGGGCCCAGGCCGGGCGCCCTACACTTATTTTTTTATGACAGGTGATCACATGACGCTTTCTATAGAAAACTGAAGTGTCGGACGGCCCGGCCCGTTGTAGCGTGTATCATCCTTAAAAGTCATTTTCAATTCAAAATACAATATTTCCTTACTTTCTGCTAAGTAAGAAGATACTTAAATTATTATGCGAGTTTTTATAAATAAATCTTAATCTTAATAGCCATCGTACAAAAAGAATAAATAATCTCGTTTCCTTATGAAAGTAGGTACATAATTAAAACTAGCATATCTACTCAAGTCATTAAATATTCAGAGCTGAGGCTGACTCTCTCGAGTCTCTTATTTTATACAAAGAGCTTCGTAATGTAATATTACATTTGTAGTAAATAAATAAAACAAGACATTTATAATTTGTCGGCTTCAACAAAACGTAATTTTATCTCTAAAACCAATACAAGGGAACTAGATACGTAGTACTTTGTAAGACCTTCTGTAAACACATGATTATAAATGCAATAAATGAATTATGAATTATGAAGGTCTCCGTTTCATCTTGCGTAAAAATACTTTGGTATGTCTGGATGATCTCCTCAATGGGTTTCATTTCTCCACAGATTTTCGTAAAATTTTGTAAGCAGGTTCAATAATTAAACAGCTTTCTATTTGTGGATTCAGTTTTTGGATTATTTTTTAATGGCGGAGCAATGGGGATTCGCAAGGTCTAGAGCTCTCAGAGTCACTAGTATTACGTAATGTTACAGGGTACATGTACTACGAATAAAAGTACACTGAATAAAGAGTAATGTATCTATATATAATTAGATATTGATAATAATAAAACAGGACGCAGCCTTAACCCTTAAATGCATAGTGATGTATGGATGTACACAACGAAAAACATATAATTTTATGCATAATTAGATAAAATTTGAATGTTTCACGGTTAGTTTCACTAGACTTATATTGACCGGGATATAGACCGTGATCACCTTTTGTATTGTTTTTGAGCTCCCGATATTTCGACGCAGTTACATGCATCTTGTTCACGGCTGATATCGGGAGCTCAAAAACAATACAAAACGTAATCACGGTCTATATTCCGGTCAATATAAGTGTAGATAAAATTTATGTGGTTCTGTATAATTATTTTGATCGTAAATTAATACATTTTATTAGTAATAAAAAACAGTACTGAGGAAATACATTCCCTATTAACATGCAACCAAGTAATTATTAAAATAAATTTCCTACTAAATATACTAAGAGCAAATTTCTCACTGCTACTGGGATATAAATAACTAAAAGATATTTTAGTACGGTCGTACGGTACGGCTAATATTGTACCTACTTCAAATACTTACCGATCAGTAGGTAAGTAGCAAATCGAAAGTGTGGGTACGGATTTTCAATCTTAAAGGATGGCAAGTTCGTAAGCGGAAATTAATAGCAGGAAGAAAGCGCGTTTAGGGACAATGCATTCAATCGAATTGAATTAAAATATTTGTTTCTGTTAATTTTCTTAATTTTATGATCTAAAATTAAAACATACCTACTATATATGTCATAGTCTGATGTCTCAGTAAGTCGTATGTGGTTTTAGAATATTACTTAAACCAAAATGAAGAGTTCAGGGAAAACAATAAGTCGATGATTACAATATATCACTTTTTGCACCCAAATCGCTTTACACAAAATTATTTGGGGATAAAGTTATTAAATATGTATACCTAATATTAGCCTATTTCCCGAAAATCAAGTGTAGGAGTTTACAAAAAAATTAAAGAATGACCATAATAAGATGTTACAAACAAACAGATATTAGACAATAGTCTGTAACAATTGAATGGTGTATAGGTACCTAAATATAAACACTTACGAGTATTATTTCAGGTCAAACAACACGACGCTATTATGTTATTCCTGGGATACTCCGAAACTTTCAAGGATATGTTGTAATACATGTCTCGCAATGGAATGGAATCTGTGATACTATTTTATAAGTTATTCACCTTTGTGTTTTATTTTAAGTATTTAGGTAAACAACCACAACCAAATACAAACTTAGTATCAATTCTCTAAGATACATCAATAATGAATCAATCTCTAGTATCCAATACCTTTCCTGACGGAAACTATTCGTTCCGTAGAACTAGTATACAGCAATTAAGTACTTCTCTCCGAAGTGTTTGCAACCTGCAGTATGACAGCGTTCAACAAGCCAAAACAAAAACAAGCACCCATCGGATTGGTATCGAAACTAATCACAACTTTCATTCAAAGGAGTTGAATGCAGTTCGAGGTACATTGCTGTTTTATTGAACAAGTAGCGATACCGGATAACTTTAACTTGAAAAAAAAACAACTTTAATGTTTAAAACTGTTTCAGATTAAGTACCAGGAAAGCTGCTCGGTACTGGGTATAGCTTAATACTGATCATACATGCACATGCTAGGCACATGTAGACCTTCGATAAAGCGCAACATGAACTTATGTAGCCATCTTATTCCCACCGATTTACGAAGACCGAATTCGTGCGCAACTTCCAAACCTGAATAATTATGTACTGCTTTCTTAGAGTTTGGGAGTGACAAACGCGGTTACAAGGCGTAGGTTAGCGGAGTGAGTCAAGATACTCTGATGAACTAAAGTTGGTTCGAAGCAACTAAGAAACATATTTTTTTTACATTAGGCGACATCTTACACAAATCAACCTAGACGCAAACTAAGCAAAGCTTGTACTATGGGTGCTAGGCGACAATATACATACGAGTATATTTAAAAAACAGCTATGACCTAGGAACAAATATTTGTGTTTATCACACAAATAAATGCCCCTACCGGGATTCGAACCCAGGACCATCGGCTTCACAGGGAGGGTCACTACCCACAAGGCCAGACCGTTCGTCGAATTTACATGCGTCGAATAACATTACATGCAATTTACCTTTACGTAAATTATTTGTGGACATTTACCCAAATTGTATGATGTTGTATTATGTGTATGAACGATTCAGCGGACCTAAAAAAATTAAATTATAAAGTTCGATAGACAGGGCCGCTTTATCTTATCGTTACTGCCGACACATCACAAAACAGCAGACAATGCACCGTGTAGGTCTTACGTATTAGGTATCCAGTAAGATGACCAAGGCATTGAATTAACGAGTCCTTTTTTACAGGAGTTTATAAAGTGCAATAAAGTCCACCTAGCAAAGTTAAAAATGTTGTCTAGTTTACAAAAGGTAAGCAATATTCAACTTAATCATGCTGGTCATGGCAATCTGGAGTTTACTTGTTTGCTTAACTTGCATGCAATTGCAATTACTATTTTTTATTTTTAGACTAGCGACCCGCCCCGGATTCGCACGGGTAGTTCAACAAATTTACACAAAACCTTTACAAATTATGCATATAAACCTTTCTCTTGAATAACTATCTATTAAAAAAAACGCATCAAAATCCGTTGCCTAGTTTTAAAGATCTAACCATACATAGGGACAGACATACATACAGAGCGGAAAGTGACTTTGGTTTGTAAGTACTATGTAGTGATATAGCATAAATATAATATTATAATGACTACGTTTTACGTGTTTAAATAAAAGCCAGGATTTTAATACCTACATCAAATAAAAGTTTACTTTTTATTTTTTATGTTGTTGTAATAAACGTCCTTTTATCAACAGTGGACGGATGGATTATGATTGGTTATTGATGAATAGTTAATATATTCAAAGTGAACATTAGGTTTACCTTACCAAATGGGGTGTTTAAAAATTACTCAATTATTTTCTGTAATATTTCTTGACTTGTTAAGGAAGTGTTTTACTAAATTATGAGTAAATCAAATATTTTTTTACTAACCTTATTGTCTTTTTCAAACGGAAACTTACCGCTCTTTACTAACGTATCGCTTCAAAAGGTAATAAATAAAGTACATATCCGGTAGAAATTTATTAAAATTATCTTGTTTTTTTTTATTATGGGCTTTGTCAGGCTCAAGCCATTTTTTTTATCTATTGTGAATATTGTGATCGCCACCTTCTACTATTCGGGGTATAGCCTATCTGTAAACAAGTAGGTACCTAACACCTTGAAACTAGGGAGCATTAAAAGAGCATGATCAGTAACATTTCTCATCCGTTTTTCTATAATAATAGTCCCAAACTATACAAGCTAATGGTATAAGTAATGGGTGAACGTCAAGTCAAATACGACTTCTAGGAAATCGAGCAATTGTGAGGTCGCCGATGCTTGCTGGTTGACTAATTAACCTTGTGGTCCTTTTGGTAGGCTTGCCGTATCACACCCCTAACACATTTACAATATTAAGCTAATTATTTTCGGGACAAGAGAAACCTTCCTGAAATAAGACTACGTTAACCATTTTCAGTAATTGGGTAACCTGTTTAATTAGTTAAAATTACTTAAATATATTTAGCTGTTTCCCGAAAGCTAAAAACGTTGAAGCCTTGTTTCGAGATTCATTTACGTACCTTTATTTTTGCTTCATAGTTTCTTCTTACTTAAGTATAAAAATAATGGCTACTAATTTTAATATTCTTTACGAGTAGCTCTTCATTGTCAGAAAAAAATTCTACATTTATTATTATTTCATAACCAAAGATTGATTCAGCGCCATTAATATTGAAGCAAGCAATCGAAAAGTATTATTTCTATTTGGACTTACATAAGGATGTCTTCTCGCATCAAATCACCATTTGCTAGTACAAATTGGTTGCTGTTTCATAAAGTTTGAATTGATACTCCTAATAAACAGATACATTGAATTTTAAATAATTCACGGCCTAATTATTCTCAAGCATACTTATTTGAAAATACTGAAACAATTTACACATTATTTATAAAGCCTTCTTTATTGACATACTGGTATATACGAGTGGATAGGATTATATATATATATATATATGTATATCCACTCGAAACAAGCTATCAACGTCCAACAATATTGCGAACATGCTAGGTTTATGCCTAATTAGTAGAAAATAGCTTTTTTCCGGAACAAAGTCATAAAACAATAGGGGAGCGTGCGTCTACGAGAATAATTGGCTGCAATCGTCTATTGCGTCCGAAGGCAGATAAAAATGTTTAAAAGCCAACTTGTCTGTGGAGCTGTTTTTGCCTCGTTATATTGCACTAAATGGATTCTTTTCTTCGCTTAAGTTGGCAGTGAATTCAGCATTTATTTTCAAAAGCCTACCTTCAACGCTATATTAAGGTGTTCATCAATCCCGTATAGGCATCAACAAGTGATCTACACTTGGAGTATATGACTTACCTTCATCGCATTTTCCATCGAGTCCCTTGCAACTGAGAACATTAAAAAAATAAAGTTACGGTTAGCCTAAAACTTCCAGAATTCTTGCCAAAAATGCTGATATTCGCATATAAGTAGTAGATTTCAATGAATGAAGCAGGAACGTCGGCGATACAGAAGCTACTCAAAATCAACACGAACATCATCATCATCATCATGTCAACCGATAGACGTCCACTGCTGGACATAGGCCTCCCCCAAGGCTCGCCACTCCGACCGATCCTGTGCCGCTCGCAACCACCGAATTCCCGCGACCTTCACCAGGTCGTCGCTCCATCTTGTTGGAGGCCTACCGGCAGTTCGTCTTCCGGTACGCGGACGCCAATCCAGAACCTTCCGGCCCCACCGGCCATCAGTTCTACACGAACATATACGAATTCTATTCAAACCAGCTTAAGCGCTGACTTACAAACAAATTACATGTGGGTTGTATAATTTGTAGTTTAGAACTTAACATTGAACCGAAGTTGCACGGCACACAATTATGGTGCCGCTTGCATATGTAGCTCTTTAACAATGGTCGGGACTCGTGAAAGATCTGTACTCAACGTTTATGTTTCACTTTAGTATGTTACGTACTAACGTAGTATAAAGTTATAGTTGCATGTACATTCATGCTGGATTTCAATTACATTAAAACGAAGTTATAGTACGAGTAATTGACTATTTTAGCACGAAAGGATATGATTAGCCAAATTAAGCCTACCAGCTACCTACTACTGAATGCATGATGTCTGCAACGATCGGTGTTCCTAGATCGCCGATACAACTTGTTGAAGGCCATTCCAGGTGCTCACTCTGTTATTACCGGATTTATTTATCTTGATTGTTTTATGTGTAATTTATCCATACTGCTGAGATGAGATATTTATTAAAAAGGATGAAGTTCATTCTTATAAAAGTATAAATAGATTTAATTGTACCAACTCCTTATATTTTTATGTAAAAAAACCATGTGACGTTTTCAACTAAAAGGTACCAGATTGTTGGTTGTCGATAAGATTGATTTAAAATTGAAGCTTTTGGTTGAAAATAGCACATATACTAATATTACAGTAAGGGTACCGTAAAAATGTATGCAAGGTTTATTATAAAATATTTCCTACATCTAACTGTGACTATATCATCCTGTTTCCATCAGCTGAAGCTATCAATTCCCTTAGAACGCATTTGTTATTTTAAATCACCCGATACACAAAATGGATAACAATGTTGGAAAGCCATAAAGCTAGTTGTATTTGTGCACTTTCGTGTCCATTGCGACGACGAGTGCACCGTATTGTTTTCCGATCGCAGGCGACAGGTGATGGATTCCTGGTTCGATTCCGATCACATACAAACATTTGCGATCATATACAAGCACATTGTGGCTTGAATTTTTAGATTTTTCTTTCATAGTTAATTTTATAAAGTAAGTTTTTAAAATAATCGAACTATTTGACAGTTAAGGACCTGGTGAAGGTCGCGGGAATTAGGTGGATGCGAGCGGCACAGGATCGGTCGGAGTGGCGAGCCTTGGGGGAGGCCTATGTCCAGCAGTGGACGTCTATCGGCTGACATGATGATGATGATAATTTGACAGTTAGGTTCTGTATTTTTGGGACCATAATTGCCTTGCTTTTCTTATGACGCCTTTACACTTTTAGTTTAGTTTCAAAATTCTACTCTAACATAAAAAAAAAGCATTTATGTTTATTAGAATACTCGTTTATTTATTTTATTTATTCAGGTACACAATATCTAAACTTAATCACAAAAGTACCGGTAAACCAGCAAGATTTGTCTCGATACTCCATCCGCATTAGATTTTATACAACAATAACCATCATGAATTGGTAAAAACGAAGGGGCGGGGGGGATGCAATATGAAAGTAGTATTTAATTCTAATTTTATGACTAATTTTCTTACAGCTGATCCAATAATGCTCTTTTAAGAAGCTTTATAATAATAATAATAACATAATAAGTAATATTATTTAATAGGTAATATTATTAGATGAAATTTCTCTGCCTTCCGTTCAGTTGGGAGTTTATTTATGAGGCCTGGTATTATATATTGCGATGTTCTTCGTCCATAGAAGTTTTTAAATTTAGGTTTCTTTAGCACGCAATTTGTAACTTGCCTGGGCGTTTTTGGGTGATCAACAATATGCTGTATTCAAATTTATTTGGACCGGTCAAACTTTGCACATTCTAAAGAGATCTTTATCAGATTCACGATTATTTTTAACATTGAGAGGTACAAGTATATTTTGTCAAGATAAGACTTAAAGGTCAGTACCGTAGCTACTTAAGCCGTATGAAATAATGCTTTCAACAAGCATGTTATAAATATCTACTTAATCGAATTTTAAACGGGATTATTTAAAGCGGTTGTCAATTATAACTATTATAAGAGCCAGATATTTTTGTTTCGGGACTTGTTCCAATCGTGGACATTTGCAGCTACTTGTTGAGCCTCTTCCTCTTGAGTGTAGACAGTCGTGAACATGACCTACAATTTGAACTTCGCGCACCGTTCTCGATTGACTAGAATGATACATGTTCATCTGTAGCTTCGTTTTCCCGGCATTTAGGACGAGGCCTGCATCACGAGAACATATGCAAACTAGATCAAAGTCCCTTTGCAGATTCCTTTCAGGGAGCCCTATATCTTGATCTGCAGCTACAAGACACGTATCATCAGCAAACTGATAGACACTACAGTTTTTCATGTCGTTTTTACATAGGTTAAATAATGGAGCGGGCCGAGCACAGATCTATCTATCTGTCTATCGTTTGGAGTTGCAGGCGTACATAAGCTACGGAGACTGCTTAACATCAGGCGGGCCGTATGCTTGTTTGCCACCGACGTAGTATAGAAAAAAAATATCCCTGTGCCGTGTGTGCATAATCGGAATAACTCTACTTTGTTTTTACGGGAACAACTCAACGAGGGTCGCGTGCCAAATTTTATACGATATTCCACAAATATGATAACGGAAGGGGTGCGAAAATGTCACGTTGCTTTCTATTACGAGGTAAGGGGTACCATATTTTTTTTCGAATGTTTTGATACGATTGTGTTTTTTCCATGGAGGCTTCACTAGGCGGGATTTGTACGGATTTAAGCTGCCAATCCCTACGCCGCAACCGCCGGGGGCAACTGAATTCTTCGACCGACCGGATAAAAGGTTCTATTTTATTCCTTGTTAACAGATTTCTAAAGAAATCTCTAGAAGGAAAAAGAACATATTATTTCTCTCATTACTGTTGTTAGGCTAAAAATATAAAGGAACGTTAAAATATCAGCCTCATGTTGACCTATTTATAATTTTTTTTTTCTAATTTTCGAAATAATTCGTGTTTATGTTTAATTATGCGAAGAAATATTTCAAATATTTCACCACCAATATACAAAAACGAGAAACATGCACTGCGAATCATGTCAAAATAAGATCAATATGTAAACTTCGAATGTCGCTCCAGCCGTGACATTTGCAAAAATTAATTGAATTGTGGGAGCAAACTGTAACCAACAAGGACACAGGTGCTTATCATTCAACAAATTATGCAGGACCATATGGAGGGCTAATCCATCAACGATCAGGATCGTGTGCTGGCTTCCATTAATCATCCGCTATTGATTAATGTGTCTCTACACAAAGTAATTTACTCTACATCCACTCTAAATTGATGAACTGTGCCTTGCTTTTTCGATACATATGCCCGTATAGTCTAATCAATTATCTCCCGTAAACTCCTGACAGGTACGTTCAGTGCAAGTTTGTTTGAAGTAAAAGCATTTTAATCAGGGAAAATATGGAGTTGCAAAACTGCTATAAGATTGACAGTTCCAATACGTGATACGTGATTCAACCTGCTCGCTGCAGAAACTTTACAGAATTCACTTCCGTTTGCTTTTGCGCATCTAAACAAAACAAAAAAAAAACCTTGTTACTTTCACATTCGACGTGTTAGTTTGTGAATGCGACTGATTTTCACACAGCAATACCAAGCGATAAAAGGTTTCTGAAGCGCGTTATTATAGCACTTTAATAATTTTAACATTCATGACATTTTACGTTGGCGTTACTGAGATTTTATAGGGTGAAATCATAAAATGTTTTAACGTGCTTTTGATATAGGTAACGTTGTCTGGTGATATGTAAAATTACACGAACTTGTTTCAATCCCACTATACAGGGTGGCAAACAAATAAGTGCATTCCCGTTGCCAGGGAGGTTATGAGATTATACTGAGCAACTTTTACTATGATACCAGCCACGAAAACGCGAAAAAAAATTACCCTCCCATAGAAAACGGACCAGCCAAAATGTATGAAACGGCCAAATTTTTTTTCGCGATTGCGGCGTTGGTCCCATTGTAAAAGTTGCTCAGCATAATCCCAAAACCTCCCTGGCAACGGGAATGCACTCATTTTTTAGCCACCCTGTATATAAGTTTTTTGTCAATTTCATTTTTGATACAAGCTTTTATCGCTGACTGTACTTTCCTTTTAACAAGCAACTAGTACAGACCGATGTAGTGCATAAGTATTTTCCTTCGTATTTTCACGGAAACGTATGAACGTGTCTTGCTATTTCAGTCAGTCTCGGTAAAAAAAGTACTGAGG
Organism: Cydia strobilella; assembly: GCF_947568885.1. NCBI lineage: Eukaryota > Metazoa > Arthropoda > Insecta > Lepidoptera > Tortricidae > Cydia > Cydia strobilella. The sequence goes on from NC_086048.1 coordinate 7,728,369, forward strand.
TTGACTGAAGTAGCATGACAAATACGAACGCTTCTGAGAAAATACGAAGGAAAACAATTATGCATTAAATCTGTACTCATCGAGACAATTCTAAAATAAAAAAAACAATTAGGTTACGTTAATTGTTTTATCACAGTTCCTATGACCACCTCCTGTCTCCATCATCAGATCAGCTCGATGGTACCATAATATTGCATTGTCATCTAATTTACATATGCATGCAAATTTTCAGCTTCATCGAAAACGGGGAAGTGGGTCAAATTTAACTTGCAAGATTTGACCCGTACAAACATACATAGGTACATTGCAAATTAAATAAAAGCTTGTAAAAAAGTATCTTAAAGTATTAAATTAAGAAGAAAGGGAACGGACGTTTCTCCATACAAATGTAGTCCCCATTTTCCTCTCTGGATATTAACATTATGGAAAATAATTTTACATAATTGGATATATTATAACCGTAGCTCTGCCCCTACGTTAGACTTTTTTCGATTTTTTGATTATGATATAAATTAGGAGCGAACAACAAAATTCATAAACATTTTTAAAAGCTTCCTAACTCTTATAATAATAAAAATTCGAAAAAAATCTAACGTAGGGGCATAGCTGTGGTTAATATACAACCAATTGGTGCATGTACAGATGTTTTGAGTACCTTGGCCGGATCTGGTAATATCTGATGGCGACTGTGAATAACCAGCACAATATTGCGAATAATTCTAATGTTACGTAGGTACGTACAGCGAGCGGCAAAAGTAGGTATGCTTTTGTATATGTGTGTAGGTAGACATGTACGGCTTTACATATAGAGACGCCGTGGCGGATAACAGGCTGTTATATAACAGATGTTTGGAGTGACATAAAGGACACCTAAGACCGTTTGCACCAATCATATTAGATATAGATTTAAATTACTGACTATAGTGACTATATCAGCTGGGAACTATAAAACTTTCCAGGTTTTTTTGCGAAGGTACTTAATACAGTACAGTATCTGGTTAGTGTAACTGGCCCTTTATGTTATTCTAATCATTAGTTTAATAGAAATATAGAAATAAATAGAAATAGAAATAATTTATTCGTTAGCACACACAAATAGAAAGTTATACAGAACAGAGAAACATAAATAAAAGAAAAAGTGCCACGAAATGGTCTCACCTCAGCATGTTGCTGGCGACTTCCAGCGCTGATCTTCCGGTGAGACCATCCGGTGAAACAATCACGACAGGTAACAAGAAAAACAACAAAATTAAAATATAATATAACATACAAAAGATAGAGACAAGTTAAAAATACTTATTACAATAGACACTATTATTACGTACAGCTGTTATATCCGGCCGAATACTAGCATGTATTCCGTAAACACCCTGTTCTGAACGCAAGTACTTACATAGGATATAATTATTAAACATGAAACTTTATAACTTTGCTGAACAGTAGCCTAATTTCTAGACAAATTCATTGTTCCTGGCTTTGACCGAGCCGTCAGGAAATCCGTAGAATTCTGGACCCCGACAGCGATGGTTCTGTAAAGGTCTCATCAAATAGTTATGCGCGGCATATTGCCGTTTGTGAATTCTACGGGCAGCGACCGTTATTAACCCGGGAAGTCGTTCCAATTGCTAGGATTATCCAAGCGTGAGTAGATTTTTTATAAAATTTTCAGATAAAATGTACCTTACCTATCTACAACAAAAAAAACATAAGGTAGGTACATTTTATTTGAAAATTTTATAAAAAAAATATTCTAATAACCCTCTAGTGTCTAGGTCAATTTCGTTATATTTAATTTTAGCTCGACATTTTTCGATCCAATTTACGATATAATTTAATATGTTTGAGTCTCACGGGAGTATTATAGTCAATCGCGGTAATGATGCGGCGCAACACTCATTTTATCAAGCAAATATTGTCAAGGCTGTAGCAGTAATGTCGCAACAGCAATGCAGCTGCAGTTGCCGCCCTAACGTCACCTGTATCCATATTTTTTTGGTACGTATTTTGCGTGAGGTCACATTACACTGGGTCGATTGAGAACTAAACTCGCCTGTACTCGCATGAGCAATGAAAACGCAATGCCAGGACATTAAGCCTGTGGCCGCATAATTAATATTGCAAATGTTGTTAGCAGTTACAGGTATTAGCAAAGATTGCCCATTGTTACGCAACATTTTGTTGTTACATTAAATGTTGTTGACATAAATGTATAATCTTTTTAAAGCTAGTTGACCTAATCTTTTTAAACCTATGAAATAATAATAATAATGACCCCGCGGGGGCAGCTTGTGGCGAGCTGACGGTAAGTGGCGACACCGCGGACCCCTATTCCAGAGGGCCCTTTTATCTGGCCCTAGCCTTCGTGCTTGCCTTGACTGGCCAGCCAGAGTGGAGTCGCAAGAGCGGGACCTATGCTCCAAGTTGGAAGTGTAAAATGTCATAACGCCGGCGGCCTGCTGAACGGATTACCAGGAACTGGTTACCGCAGACACCTCTCGACAACCTTACAGCCACTCCAGTGTTGCCCTGTTGTCGCACTGTGCGTGCGGCCATTGCGGGCCCACTCAATGAGTTGGCGAGTCACCAACGTCTTTTACAATTTTGAGACTGATTGTCAAGGCAGGTGTCCGTTAGTCTCCTCCCATAGCCCGATATCCAGCCTATGACCTTAGTTCCCATCGCGGCATAAGAGTGCTGCACTGCAATAGTCTTTGCACCTGGCGGGGACGATCTCCGGATGTATCATATTTTGTCTTTGAAATCTAAAAAATGTATAAAAATTAAAAGTAATCAAAATAATACTCTAGATTCATCACAAAATGTCTCTTATGTCGGTGTGCCTCTTGGCAAAGGCCTCCTCAAACTCCTTCCACTGCTTTTAACGGTGACAGATTTTTGTGCAACCGATGCTTCATCAAACATTTTTATTTCTTGCCAGATTACCCGCTAGCTAGTCATTGTCATCCAACCACACAATCTAGATTATAGCAAAGTGCTTTGATTTACCTATGCTAAACATTTTATTGATAATCTATGACGTGATGAAGACAATTCTGTCATTTGACCCTTTCAACATCATATCTATAGTGCTTTTAAAACGTTGCAATTCAAAGTTTCATATAGAAAGATTTTTTTATCGATTTGTTTTTATTTTATCACCCTAATGGAATAATTACGTTTTTACATACGTGCTCAATTATTTAATGCTAATAAAGCCAGTAAGTAATAACACCTATGGGAACTATCCTTATACTAATGTTCTGTCGGTACCTGCAATAACGAAGAGGAAAATTACCAGATGAAAATAACAACTTTCTTTTTCGCGCGGAACGGGTAAGTAATGGGGTGCTACGCGACCAGTATACGTCGTCACAGTAGACATTGTACACAAGTTGCTAACAGTATCTCATCTAATAAATCGGACTTCTTCATTTGTAATGTGACGAACTCGACGCATCTTTCATCTCCCCGTGCACCTTCGCTCGCAATGTCTCTTTCCCTCTTCAAAATGAAATTATCAAATTCTTTCGCATGCAAAATATACAAAGCAAAGATTGATACCATGTCTAAAAGTAGGCTGTTATAGTCGTTCGATTTGCAAGCTAGTCTCAAAACACCAGTGTAGGTGCACTCTCCGATACGCGCCTTTGTTACGCATCTTGATGACACATTGTAGACTGGTTCTGTAGCGTTCCGAGCGTTCGACTCGCAGGCACTCAATAACCGTAATGATTTTTCCATTTGTTCATTTTGAATCTTATTGCAATTTCCATAGGAGTCTCAATTTAATAACCAGTTAAAGTGACTGAACCATTTTTTATGCAGATAGTAGCACGTGCGGCCTTACTTAACAATAGACAAAGGGCCGTTCGGGGCCAGCTACAAATCGAATGACATTACTAAGCTCTTTAATTTTATACATTTAAATTTCCAACTGCGAAAGAAAACAATTAAGGTAAATTATCATATAATAAGGAAATAAAGAGGACAGAGTATATAGAATGTAAGAAGAAAGCAAAGCGTGCAGTTGCTATAGCCAGAACCGCAGCACAGGACAATTTGTACGAGTCTTTAAATAGCCCTAAAGGCGAAAAGCAGCTGTACCGCCTAGCGAAAGCGAGAGAAAGAAGTTCTCGGGATATGGCTCATATAAAATGTGTGAAAGATGATGCAGGTAAGGTGATTACGAAAGATGAAGCGATAAAAGAACGTTGGAAAGTCTACTTCGAAAGGTTGATGAATGAAGAAAATGAATGGGGCAGGGTGCTAGAGCACAGGCTGATAAATATGGGTGCAGTGAAAGAAATATGTATGGATGAAGTAAGAACGGCTGTGAGAAGTATGAAAAATGGAAAATCTGTAGGACCAGATGATATACCAGGAGAGGTATGGAAGTTATTGCGTGAGGATGGATGTATGTGGCTGACTTTATTCTTCAATAAGTTGTTGCATGAAGAAACAATCCCCGACGAATGGTGTGACAGTTTGCTGGTGCCCATTTTTAAAAACAAAGGGGATGTACAGGAATGCAACAACTATAGAGGAATAAAGCTCATGTCACATAGCATGAAAATATGGGAAAAAGTGATAGAGAGACGCCTGAGAGATGAGAGTGATATAACACAAAACCAGTTCGGGTTTATGCCGGGGAGAGGTACAACAGACGCCATTTTTGCACTTCGCCAAATGTGCGAAAAATACAGACATGCTAAAAAGAACCTGCATATGGTGTTTGTTGACCTCGAAAAAGCATACGATCGAGTACCCCGAGAGGTTTTGTGGTGGGCTCTGAAAGAGAAATGCGTGCCTGGGAAGTATGTGGAGCTAATCCGGTCAATGTACAACCGATGTTGTACACGCGTCCGGTCAGCAGCTGGCACCACCGACAGGTTCAGTGTCACAGTAGGCTTGCACCAGGGATCGGCTTTAAGCCCTTACCTCTTCCTGCTAGTTATGGACGCACTGTCATCGGACATACAGGAGGAGGCACCTTGGTGTATGCTGTTTGCTGATGACATTGTGCTTGTAGGTGAAAACGAACTAGAGGTGCAGAGCAGACTTGAGAAATGGCGGCAAAAATTGGAGAATGTTGGCCTAAAGATCAGCAGATCTAAAACAGAACACATGTTCTGCGATTTTGGCGGTCTCTCCAGTTTTGCTGCCATAGAACTCGATAGCGTTACATTGCCGGTCTGCTCCGACTTCAAGTACCTCGGTTCGCTCGTACAGTGCGATGGCGATATTGACCGCGACGTGAAAAACCGGATTAGCACAGGATGGATGAAATGGCGACAGGTTACGGGAACCATTTGTGACGCCCGTATGCCCCTTCGGTTGAAGGGTAAAATTTATAAAACGATCATAAGACCTGTCGTCATGTATGGATCAGAGTGTTGGGCCCTAAAGGTGAAGGATGAAAAGAGATTGCATGTAGCGGAGATGAGAATGTTAAGGTGGATGTGTGGCGTGACGAGAATGGATAGGATAAGGAATGAGTATATAAGAGGAAGCCTGAAAGTTGCACCCATAACAGAAAAAGTAAGGGCAAATCGCCTAGCATGGTACGGGCATGTGATGCGGAGGGATGAAAGTCATGTGACGAGAAAGGTATTAAGAATGAATGTGGAGGGAAGTACGAGGAGAGGAAAACCGAGGAAAAGGTGGATGGACTGTGTGAAAGATGATATGAAACTAACGCAAGTGAATGATGAGATGACGGGTGACAGAGATGTATGGAAGAAAAAGACATGCTGCGCCGACCCCAAGTGAATGGGACAAGGGCAAGCGAATGATGATGAAGGTATATTCATCTGCCTTAATTGTATTCATTAGTACAAATTTTAACTTACATCATTATGATTTTCGTCTGACGAAGGCATATTTTTAATTTCACGGTACATGCCTAGCTGTAATGCTATATAAATTTTAAGTCAATATTATATTATTTATTAATTTTGGCTTGATTTTTTTAATCAAAATGCTATAAAAATGTTATTTGGTTACAATAAGGACATATATCAAGTACTGTTCTTAATAAGTTTACTGCGCAGCGCCATAACATACCGCGCAATTCCTATTACCCACGTTGATATACAGCGGATAGATGCGCTCTCTGGGAACTAACTAGAAACTTGCATGCCGGTCTAGATTGATTTATGTCCGCACTGTACTCAAGCTGTATACTGTTGTTTTTCAGTAATAGGTTAGAAAAATATCGTCTTGTCTTTAGCATGTTCTTAGCAGCCTTTTCCATCAATTGTATGCTGATTTAAACAGCGTCCGTTAAATTGCGACACTTGTGACTCGTAAGGCCGATACGTGAGCGACAGCTATCTTTAGCATTATGGACATTAGACATTTTTTTTTGAAATAATTTAGTTTAGGTTATAGTTAATTATTTTTCATTGTTTGAGTTTTCTGTAAATTGAGTAATTAGTAAAATAAGGAGGTGGAGATCTTCGAATAAGGTATTTTTTTTATAAAGTACGAGACTACGAATAGTTACCGAAGAAGTTAATATATCACTTGAATTGTAGTTTCGTATACTAATAGTATTTGTAGTCTTTACAACTAATACCTATGATAATGTGTTTCTTTTACATAAAATATTAAAATTTATTAGGTATCAATTACGGTTTGTAGGATAAAATTAAATATGTATGCTTTATACAGTGTGGAAAGAATGAATAGGCCCTGGAATGAAAGTACCTCAAAACCTAAAGTTAGCATGAAGTATTCTTTTATTTTTCTTGCATTCAAAGATTTTTCATTTTTTTTTTTTCAATTTTGTCTGAAAATATTATTGAATACTAAATATTAGATTTTATGGACATTTTGTACGACAGACGAGTGTAAGGCCTAATGTTTCTTGGATAAATGTATCGAATAGTAGAATAAAATATCGTTTATTTTTTATTTTTTTTAGTCGGTTCGATTCCCGGGTAAAACAAGAGAATTTCAAAAAATCTTTGAATGCAGTTTTGTTTATTTTTAAAAATAAAATAATGTTTCCTTTAAGCAAAACGAGCTAACTTAAGGTTTTAAGGCACTTTCCCTCCAGGGCCATTCATTCTTTCCACACTGTACAATAACACAGACTCCACTCCATTAAGTAGATGATTTCAACTAACGAACTACTATAATTTAACAAAATAATTTAGCTCCTTGAAATTGACGACTGACGATTCTTAAATTCAATTCAAAAAACCTTTTTTTAGAAAAAATGCTAATTGTATTTTGATACCTACATAAGTAAATTACCTTTAACGGTGGCAATCCACCTTGACTTGTGATAACTTGTGACACAGTTATCGATCAATATATTATAGGTACAGTCGCCATCGGATATATCGGAGCAGCCAAGATGCTCACAAATATCTGAACACGCCTCTGTTGTCAAGGCCCTAGAGTGCGTGTTCAGATTTTATTGAGCACCTCGGCCGCTCCAATATATCCGACGGCAACTGTACGTAAAATTTAATCTATCTTGAGTACGTTGGTATAAATTACCCTGTACCACCCATGACAATCAAGTCATTAGTTGTCTCATCCAGTAAATGCATTGCTGATCCCTGGCCTAGGTTGATGACCTATAAAAAGGCTTCATGTGTACGCGGAGTGGCTGTGGGACCCTCAGCAACCTAGTCAATGCGGGCGACCGGATAGCTGCTTACATATAGATCTAGTGTTAAAATATAAAAGGTTTTTATAGGCACATATAACCACAATTAGTAGGCGAAATACAAAATACATTTTATAAATAAATTGCATTTCTTTATTCAAATCTCCGGGATGTCAACGGTCTTATGTATTCATGGGTAAACCTCAAAACGGAACGGACTCAAGAATGTAGGTAGGTAGGTACTTGAAAAAATACAATCATTAAAAATACCTACATTTATTTAAATTATATCATACAAATTCTTGAGGATATAATTATAGTCTTATTGAACTAATATTCCATTCAGAGTTAATTGCTAAACAGGAAACGTCTATTATTTCTTTCTGCGACAATAGATATAGTCTGTCAAGCGATTTCCGTCAGTAGAAAAAGCGGCAAATAAAAAAAATGTAGGCGCGAAAAGTTATCGTCCCATAGAAAATTTTAATTTCGCACCTTTTTCTACTGACAAAGTTGCTTTACCGGCTATAATAGTACTGCCTGTGTTGTGGTACTTATGAAAATAAGATATTTATTTGCTACAGAAATTGTATGAGTTTAATACACATTTCAACCTAAAAACGTGCATGTGTTCGGTACAAGAAAGACAAAACTAAAGTTGTGCTCCTGAACTTTTACGCAAAAACCACAAATGACACAGCTAAGCGCGTGTCAAATATGTGCCTTCGACGTATTCATGTAACTGACAGCACCAATTCTCATTAGAATTCTGAACCTCATTCCAGCAAGTGTGAAAGCTAAGCAGCGGTTACGAACAAATACCTCGTATTTTTAATTCACACGCTTGCAATCTCGACTTTATTCAGCTGGTTTTAAGGTGATTGTTGGTATAGACTAGTGATGCAATACGACTTTACGATAGTTGTTTATGGAGTAGAGGCAAGTGAAGTGACCCGTGGCCGGGTCGAGCTTTTGTTTTGACGTGCGCGAGAGGACAGACGTCGAAGCATGTTTGAATGAGGCGTGCAGCTTTAATTAATGTAAACGAACACGGCACTAGTGCGATCTTAATGGAAACGGGAATAATAATGAAGGGAGATTTAGTGGGTTTGAGCCGATTGCGATTTATTTAATCCTTTTGACCATATTATGCAAACTGTACATGTATGTACATTGAAAGTAATTAGATCTTTTTTGGTATTTGAGACTTACTAACAAAATTACAGACAATAAAGGCCTCGGTTTGTTAACTATAATAAGATTAATAAGGTAAGCAACCTTTCATTTAGTTCATTCCATTTATGTACGTACAAATTGAATACCCCATAATCAGTCGACGTCAAAGACATGTTAACACTTTTGCACCTTACTCCTTTGTAATAAGGCGGAAAGTGTAAACATATCTTTGACGCGGACTGTATAATGTTAGTAATACATTTGGATACACAGTGGAGTTAATTAACTTGTAAACAAGTGATGAAGGCCTAGTCAATTAATAATTAATGGTATAGGTAAAAAGGTTTTTCGGAACTTATGTACGAAATATTATTAGATATTTACCAGTCGCTTTTCGGTGAAGGAAAACATCGTGAGGAAACCGGACTAATCCTAACAAGGCCTAGTTCCCCCTCTGGGTTGGAAGGTCAGATGGCAGTCGCTTTTGTAAAAACTAGTGCCTACGTCAATTCTTAGGATTAGTTGTCAAGCTGACCCCAGGCTCCCATGAGCCGTGGCAAAATGCCAGGATAACGCGAGGAAGAAGAAGAAGCATAACTATCTAAGAAATTTCTTAAGTTTTATTACATAGAAGTGTGGATTCGTATACCTAAGTATATTTTATCTGATGTTATAAATAAATTAAACTCCGTATACAATTTGTATATGTAAACAAAGGTGACATTGACTGCAATCGCGTGAAGTTGTCCCCATAATGCCGTAATATGGCATTAAACAGTTGCTTTAGCACAAATACAGGCCGATAGGTACGAAACAGACAACCCACACTTCAAAACTACACACAATCGTGATATCAGTTTCGAAATGCAAGCCATGGCATTAGCTCGATAGGTTCACAACAACTCGTATTACGAGTCAAATCTGCCTGTTCTGTAGGTTTCTCTGCGTGTGAGTGTGATAGCATTAAGCCTCGCTCGGCACTTGATAATCTTGTGAGAACTGCAAGACACATTTCCACGACTTGTGAACATACATATTTCAAGACAAAAAAATCTTAACATTGTGAAAGCTTAATTTAAAGTTGCTTAAGAATATGTCATTATTATGCATTTAACGACGACGACGTTTTTTGATGGCCTGAATCAGCGATATCTAGGTAGTTTCGAATTGTCGATCAATCTGATTATCAACTCTTCCAGCTCTTGCACGTTTAGCTAAACGTAAAACTCTGCATAAGTACGAGTGGGTATACGACTATACGTATACTTTGATTATTGAGCAAATGCTACTATTACGAGAAGAAAATAAACTAAGAGTATGAAGTTTCTTTAGGCGCAAATACCAAGAATACCTTAGACCATCAATACCTTCCAAAATAATTCGCTTATGTCATCTTTCCAAATTCAAGCGAGACTTTCGCTATGATTCTTTAGCATGCAATACAGCATTAATCATTCAATGGGTGTTCGTTTTCCTCCATTGAATAGCTCCACAGAACATTTATTTGAGTAACTAGCGAGACGCCATTGGGAAACAATGAAACCCACTCGAGGGAACGTCGCTCACTTCGCGCGATATTGAGACGTGCACCTTCGGCACTCAATGCATTCCTATTGACGTGAGGAGCTTGGCTTAATGCGAAATCCGGGTAATATCAAAATTTGAATGGATTCTTTGTGTAGAGGTCAGATAGCCGTAATATTTGAGAAAGAAAATGGAAATAATTAGGACGGGTAACGGTCCACATTCGGACGATTTTTTTAATAAGAGAATGAGATATTTATTGATAAAATTATGGATAATTTTACACGTCACACAGCATACACATCATTATCACAATAATACATAAAATAGTTAATTATACAAGTTAATTATCACAATATTAAATTATTCAGCTATTTTACATTGTTTTATTTTTTGTTGAAATTACATCAGTTTGGGACATCAGCAGTTCTGAATATAAATTCGTTTATTGTGTAACAATCTAAACAAATCAGCATTTTCTTAAGTTTGCTTACAAATATTGCCTCACTAGCTTAATGTTAAATATTGCACCGGTAGATGTCGATTAATGGAAATCTTTCAATAAATACGTATACATAGATTCTAAAAAATCAAACACCGAACCTATGCTATTTTTTGCAATTGAGTTTTATTTACCTTCAACGTGCTTAATATTAATGGTGGTTGATGCCGAAGCCAACACGTAGGAGCCCTTTTGACACTTTAATGAAATGTAAGGGGTACACCGAGCGGATGATGCTCTTGATCGTGTCATGGGACGCACCCAGAGGCAGCACCCGCCAGGGTGACGGACTATTGAGAGTTGATGAAATCTAAAATGAAGTAGGTTATTGGGTGAAAGCGATGGACTAAGTACTGAGCTATGGGATGAGTAACCGGACGCCTGCCTAATGAAACGGTATGCAATTTTATTTCCGGCAGACAGTGACTCGCCCTCACAAGATGGGCCCCCACAAAAAGCGACATCTAGGATGGCTCTAGGACAACACCGGTGTGAGCTGCTCAGGGGTGTCGAGAGGTGTGCGCCGCTAAGTGAAGATTTTCTATGAAACAGTTGAAAGAGCATACCAACAGGCAGACAAAAACGTCATAATAATGGGAGATTTCAACGCTAAGGTCGGACAGCCGAAACCAGAGGAGCATAGGGTCACAGGTAAATATGGTTATGGCTCTCGCAACCAGCGAGGTGAACTACTGATAGACTACTGCCTTGAGAAAAACCTAGCCATCATGAACACATATTTCATGAAAAAATCCAATCGAAAATGGACATGGATATAGCACCAAATGGAAGGACGAAAAACGAAGTTGACTTTATTCTTACAAACCAAAAACAAAGTATAACCAACATTGAAATTATTAACAGAATTGAATTTTCATCAGACCATAGACTAGTGCGAGCAACATGGGTACTCAAACAGCCGAAAAAAAGCCGACACAACTTCAGAAACAAGACCACAAGAAGCCTGCAGACAGATTTTGAAAAAAATTATTTCTTGAAATGCCTCGAAGAAGAAAGACAACCACTTATGACTTTGGCACCAGACGAATTAACACAATTATATCATGATAAGCTAACTAATTGCATCCAGACAAGTTTGAAGCATTCACAGAAGAATAGCCACAACACACAGAAAAGTATATTATCGGACACCACAAAGCAACTAATAGCGAAGCGAACGGAACTCCAAAATATAAGACCCAAAATAAAAGAAATAAAATCAAAGTTAAGTGACATCTACAAAAAAGTAAGTAAAAGAATAAAAGAAGACTATAAAAAGCACAGAGAGTCCAATATTGAAAATCACCTCTACGCTGACGGAAGTGTGAAAAAAGCCTACAAAGAACTCAGAACACATAAAAACTGGATCCCCGAGTTGCAAATTTCAGATAACAATACTGCACAATCTCGAAATCAGATACTTGAAACTGCTACAACATATTACAGGAAGTTATACAGTAGTCAAGAGCAAGAACCACCAAAAGCAGACCTACCAAGAATAAGTGAAGTCCCAGTACTAGATGAAATAGTTATAATGAAACATATTAAAAACTTAAAAACTGGAAAAAGTCCTGGGCCGGATAACATTACAAATGAAATATTAAAAACCGCTGCTCCCTTATTAGTGACACCCTTAGCACATGTATTTAATCTCATCCTTAAATCAGGAACAGCACCCAAACAATGGACGCAGTCAAACATAATACTTTTGTATAAAAAAAGGAAACCCAACGACTCCACTCCACTCTGGCCGGTCTTGACCCGCAAGGAGGGTGGGTGGGACAGGATTCTCTGCCTCTGGCTTGCCTTAACAGAACTCCCCAGGAGCACTCGGGTACGTGGGGTCGCTACTCCCAACACCACACCACAAGCTGCCCTGTGTTAAATATTGTATTGCTAAGCTTATTCAGGTTTTCAAATAAACGAGAATATTAGATTAGTGTAGGAATAATTTATATTGTAATTTATCATTATGAAAGAAATAAACTAAACTAAAGTATTGCTTGGAAAACATATATTTTAGCTGTTGAAGTAATTGTATTTTGGTATGTACAAAATCGCTCGTTATATATTTATATGTATGTCTGCATGTCTCTATTATATTTATTATCATTATATTTAAAAAAAAGAACGCCACAACATATTAGAAACATTTTTGTATAATATACATAAATGTTTCTGTAATTGCATTTTGGTATATTATACCAAAATGCAATTACTTCAACAGCTAAAATATATGTTTTACAAGCCATATTCTCGTTTATTTGGAAATCTGAATAAGCTTACCAATACATTATTTAAACTTCCGAAATTATGATATTCCAATTACAATTGTAAACTGATCCCGGTAACCTGGCGCTTAAGGAAAAATTGCAAATTCATTAATATAAAATTACGATACACGTACGGATTTGCAATCCATTTCTGAATGCTGTTTTTAAAATTATAAATAAATTATGTTTCGGAATTGCGTATATGTATATTATATAACGCATCAGTAATGTTATTCTGCTGAATTATTAATAACCTAAATCATCAAAAGGCTGTTTTGAAACTAGTAGGTATTCAATAATATATATTGCAAACCTTTATATTTTTTGTCAGCTTAAGTATATAGAAACCAAATGGCTGGTTCAGTTCAGAGTAAAAACAGACAAAACTTCAATTCAACAGTTACGCCGGAAATAGGTTTAGATCGAAATATATCGAATAGGTAATCAGCCTAAAAGCTATACCTGGTTAGTTCGCTAACAGAACTGTCCATAAAAAGTCCCCAGTGACTGCGACGAACACTGCAGTAAACTATGCAGCGATTTATAACAGTAATGCGTGGAATAACTAGGCCTGCTTAGCCGTTAATCATAACTCATGCCATTAATTTGCCATCTAGATTTGATAATTTCGACCACATTTATAATCAAGATGCAATTCACAAATCCAATTTATTTAATTAAAATACACACAGTCATCAAACAAGAAACATTATCAAATATTAAAATCTAAAACAAACACGTACATATGTACGTACGTACGTAGATACAATTGGAATTACGACATGTAAAGATACATATAATTTTTGCTAAATATATATTTTTATAGGGGAATAAAATTAGAATATAATAGCATTTATGTTTCTTTATGCTTCAGATATTGATGCCAATTAAATTTACTGATTTTGGTATTTTTACCTATCTGTTTCGTTTTGCTACCGTGAAAACTTCTATTCTAGCCCTGGAAGGTTTTGTCTATTAAGTCTACTTAAGACGTCATAGTCATTTCACCAGTCGCTATTTGGCGAAGGAAATCGCATTGAGTCCTAGTTTCCCTCTTAGAAGGTCAGATGGCAATCACTTTCTTAATAATCTTTTAATAGAAAAAATAAAAACGGCCTAGAACATGTCGGGCCATGCTCAGTGTAGGGTTTCGTAGTTACCATTCTGTCAAAATAGGCCAAACGGGGGCTATTAGTAAAGTAAGCACATTACAAGCATAAGGGAGTACCTTTGCAGCGCTTTGTACATCTATTTACTAAGAAAAGGAGATTTTTTGCAATAACTCAAAAACGACTGGGCCGATTATGTTCGCTATAGTTTTCATTGAAAGTATTTATTAAGCTTTTGTTTCACGATTTTTTTTATGTTGTTTTGGACCAATGTTCAAAAGTTAGAGGGGGGAAACATATTTTTTTTTCTTTCGGAGCTATTATTTTCGAAAACATTAACTGTATCAATAAATGGTTTTTGGAGACCCTTATTCGTTTTTAAAGATCTATCCAGCGATACCCCACACTATTGGGACAAAGCAATAAAAAATAAACATTTTGTATGGTACCCTAAAAATATATAGTTTTTAATTTTATGTATCCATGCCAAATTGCAGCTTTCTAGCACTAACGACCACGGAGAAAATCCTCGGACAAACAGACGGACGGACGGACATGGCGAAACTAGGTATGAGGGTTTCTAGGTGACTACGAAACCCTAAAAACCGACTTCTCAAAACAGTTTGAATTTATATGGCATCATATACCTATAAATTATTGGCTGGTATTTAATTGATCACCAGATATAGTATAATTAATCCATTTCATCACCTTTTTCTAGTAGCATTTCGTTTCTATAAGGGTCGCATTTCTAACCTAACCTATGCGTCGTTAAAGCGTTCCGTTTTGATAATCATCAGCAGTTCCACTTCATCAAATACTACAGTTTTTAATGTAAATGCTTGATTTTCTGATGAAAATACAAAAATCTCTATACGTATGCCTTTAAGATTTGAGGAGTTCCGTCGATTCCTCATGAATCCCATCATGAGAACTCGAGCTTGATAGCTATATAACGAAGAGGAACATCGCCAAACGTGAACTATGCGTCGTTAAAGAGTTCCATTTTCATCATCATCAGCAGTACTACTTCATCAAATGTCACTTTTTTAAATCTAAATACTTGATTTGTTGATGAAAATACTAAAATCATCATGCCTTTAATATTTGAGGAGTTACCTTGATTTCTTATGGATCCTATCACCAGAACTGCGTTTTGCTAAAAACGGGACCAATCTGTATCTGGTATGTACTTACAATCAAAAAAAGAATTTCCAAAATCGGTACAGAAATTACGGAGATATGGAGTAACAAACATTAAAAAAAACAAAACAAAAACAAACCGAATTGATTAACCTCCTCTTTTTGAGATTTGGAAGTCGGTTAAAAATAAGTGCTCCGTGATTTCCGATGAAAAAGAAAGTTGAAGAGATGAAAAAGGAAGATGAAGAAGTATCCATTAACAAAGTTTTGTACGGAGCACTAACTACTGCCTGCGCCAAGATGATGAGATGTTTGACGGGTGGTGACACTTAACCCGTGGATCGCCCCAGTATCACCGTAGTATGGAGTTAGTATCACGCTTGTGATACCTACTAGGGCGCTCCACGGGCGCAAATTCGAACTGTTTCATGGTACCTACCCTAATGCTGTTTTTCTAGCTGTCCGATCAAATACAATTATCCTTTTTATATCAATTTTCTACGCATAGTTACTGATGACATCTAAAAAGAGAAATCATTCAATATATTTCACTCAGCTTAAATATCATTTAATTTTCAATGTTTTTTGTAAGTACCGCAAAACAAATGTTACAATTCAATTATTTTTTACAATGAAAAAACCTATTCAAAGACTCGTGTTGGAGGCGATATCGCTTCCGTTTCGAGCAAAATCTATCTCGTCACAGCAGTGATGCGCGAAGCGGGGCGAAGGAGGGGAGCCAGTCACGCGTAGTAGATTGACAACTGACGTAAAATACCGAAATACAGTCCACGGAGGACACGTGCTCGAAAATCATCGAAAATCTTTTTCGACATTTAAGCGAGAATGCACGTTCCACTGCCAAGCGAATGCTAAACGGACGGAACTGAACAGGAAATGTCCAAGTGGAATGTGCACAGAAAAGTGTTTAAATTCCTTTCATCTCTACTGTCATTTTGTTTCGATTTAGCTTCCTTTTCAAACATCCATTTCGAATGGACTATATAGAGTAGATACTTGCAATAAAAATATAAAATTAAGCTTCGCTAATTTAAATATAAAATAGAATTAAAGCTGCGACTAAACTCGAAGGCATTAAAATAGTGGCTGCCTACACAGCATCCCAGCAAATGTTCCCAAAATACCTTAAAATCAATACAGAAATCTGCCCGAGGCCGGCTAAGTTATTTAAAATGCAGTCGACACGTCATCCGAGTGAAAATGCAATATTCGAGTTGTCCATGCGGATGCACGGTTTTCAATCGCGTTTTTAACACGAAATGTCATTTTAAATATGAACATGATAATATAGACGGCATTAATGTCAACGATATATTGATTTAAAAACGTACTATATATTTATTGCCGCTAAATACTCAAATTTTCTTTATGGCTGCATTTATTTCCCGGCTGAAATATATACCTTTAAGGGAATGAAACACGTACGGAAGGTAAATTTACCGCGAGACACGAGCAAAACATTGTTATTGTAAGCGCGCATGGAGCGAAAAGTGAAAAGGAATACGTTTTAACACGGATGAATGGGAACACATAGGTACGTGTCTTGCACTAAGATAATGAGTAAAATCTAGGAGTAAGATCCGGGAGTTGATATAAAAAGCTGTCGCATACCTAATACAGAATGACGTAAGACACGATAATTTCTTTTTGCATTACGTCCTTTTCGTTATCGGAAATTGGGGGCAGCTCAGTCTCCTGAGCTTTACAAATGATGGCTTTGCTTGCTGATTCCAGCACGTTACATACATCTGCACGCGCCTTTTATATTGTACTTTTCCCGCAGGGTTACATTTAGAATAGAATAGAAATCATTTATTCAGACATCACATCAATACAACACATAATATATATAGCAAATACAAGGCAAAGATAAACAAAACAGTAGAACTAGAGATGTGAAGCCGAAATGGTCTCCACTCAGCAATGCAGCTGGCACGACTGGCGTGGTCAACGGCACTGGTTTTCTGTGGAGCCAACGGAGTGTGTGGGACAGCATAGTGCGGGACGGGACACGTTGTGGACGACGTGACATAATAATATTAAGTACTAATAATATAAATATATATATCGAATTTATTTATATATATATATAAATAAAATAAATAACAAGTAAATGTTTTGTATATATATATATATATATATACAAAACATTTACTTGTGCTTCCGGACTGATATATAGGGGCCATCAAGCTGGTGCCAACTCGTGAGAAAGTTACCTATTCTTCAGCAAATACTATTTATTGACAAGGCTTTAACATAATGACTATATCCATATTTTTTTCGTGAATCACAGTATAATAAAACAGCATCTAAATAAGATATATCTAGTCAAAAGAAAAGTATTTGAAGGTGGCAGACACTTACGTTGTTTCGCACGCAAATTTTGACGCTCACTGTACGTGGGGCCCGGCTATTTTCTAAACTTCTGCGAAGCATTTTATCGCCATAATTTGCTTCGACCAAGTGATTACGGTGCAGAAATAGTATCGATTCCTTTAAAGTATCGATTAAATCCTATAAGGGCTTGACCGGTAGCCACGCTATCGTAATGGTTCTAACGACAGAACCTGTCCCGACCATCAACCGTTGACGGAAGCTGCTACTACCGTTATGGACTACCGGGAGACTTGGCATTGTCCTTTATAAAATGAATTAAATACTATGGGTTTAGGTAAGCTAAATTACTACAAAATAGAAAAATGTTACCTTGTTTAACCTATGACCACTATTTATAAGAATCAAAATTTTGAATGTAGTAGTAGGTACTGGTCAAGATCGCACGGAACCGCTGGGCAGAAATATTGGGTCCTGCAGCTTTGGACGCTTTTCCACTAAAATATGTTTTTAACATTCTCTTTTTCTTTTAAATAAAATGTTTCAACTTTTTAATGTTAATTTGAATTAAGAAACTTAAAAATAAATGGTTGATACAGAGTAGGTATGTCCTTTTAAAATAAATACAAGTTCGGTGAAGGAATTTAATTTCAGTATAATTTCGTACCTTGTCACAGTGACAATAGTGTGAGGTCCCTAGCGACTTTAATATTGATTGTCACTGTGACAATAAGATATGGTATTCGTAAATTATTTTATGATCAATTGATGGCATGTAGACCACATTGGACATTATTAAAATATTTACCATATTCGCTCGTCCCACAAATATCATGTTTAATTCAGATATCGAAATAGATACCTTGCAGCTATCCACAATCCAAACCTCTGCGGACAACCCGCGGGCGGCGGGTGATTTTATGTTGGTTAATATGTAGAATAAATACTTTCTTTTTATGTACGTACATAGTAAAATACTTTTCTCCCTCACTAGCTCAGAAAGCCCTTTTATCCTTTAAAACAAGCGGGGGAAAACGCATTTTATCCACTAGTGGGGAAAGTAATTTGACCTTGGATGGAGCGTGTTCAAGTAGCTTTTGACAGATAACAAAACGTAAAGCGATCATAATAATGGTTCGTTCGATATTAATTATCATTAAATAAATGGTTTGAGAATTTAATAAAAAACACCATAGCTTTATTTAATAATTTTAAGTCATAAACCTTAAATTCCATAAGAAACATTTGTTTTTTTAAATGATGTTGAATGAAATTCTGAACGCACAAGTTGAGTCGATGCAATTTCAAAGCGCATCGTCAGAAATGTCAACATTGTCAACAAAAAATTTCTCACCGACTCCGACACGTAAAATAAAAATATATAACTTACAGAGTTTTCTGTTATAATATCGTATTATCGTTAAAAAAATGAGTGATTCCAGTGATGAAGATGATCTAACGCCTGTGGATGTTGCACTTTCCTCGCTATAGTGAGGGGAAAAGTTTTGTGTTACACACGGGTGCAAATGTATTTTACTTCTCGTGTGTTAAAACACTCGCTACGCTCAGGATTCTATTTTAGAACCACTCGCTTCGCTCGTGGTTCAACTATAGAATCCTTTCGCTTGCTTGTGTTTCAATTTCACACTCGCGGGTAAAATACAACTTTGCACCCTTGTATAACAAATAACTATTTCGCAAATATGTGGAACTCAACGCCTGAAGTAATCAAAACAATTTAAGTTTAATGTCTCTTGGAACTTAAATAGCCAAGCTTAATAGGGTGTGAATGCTTGTGAAAGTTACGATAAATACGACGAATGTCGTTACTTATTTATGTTTACATAAGCAGAAAATTTTCAACTGACAATTGGGTGTAAATATCTCCTTTTAAATTTAAAATCACTTCCTTGTTCTTCTTTAATATTTTTTTTCTAATAATTAAATCCTTGGCATCTGCCAAAATTAATACAAAATGAATATCGTTTATTGAAGTAATAGAATAAACATGTCATCCGGCCCTGTAGTTTCCGTTTTAGTAGTTTTATTTTAAATGTACTCGTATTAATCTAATCTTAGTAAGTAGCCGCTGGGAGCAAACCGAACATCCACGGAACTATTCAGTGATATATCAGTTTAGATCTAGACTAGCCGTGTAAATGTTCCGAACTGTTCTAAGTAGGTACGTAAACCAAGACGGTCTGCGCAGCAATGTCATGGCTCGCATAACTGGTATGGCAAGATACTTGCTTTGAAACTTGGTACCGTGAAACGAAAGCCGTTGGGGACGAATGCGCTTAGCTAGAAGTTGCAGCGTCAACCGGCACTCGGCAATTTTCTAACATCACTTGACTTGATTTGAGAGCAAAGCCGTACAAATATGTACATGCACGGTGGAAAGAATAACGATGCAATTTGAGAAAATAAATGGAAAGGATGCAAAGCTATATTAGTACCTACCCTTCGTTGTTAATTCGTGTAACAAACAATATACAACGTTGAAATACTGTCAGCATCTAACTATCGGTAACTATGATATCATGTAGCGTGAAGATGATATCATAGTCCATTTATGATTACTATTCACCTATTTCTTTTAAATCCATATTTAAAGTTGAATATTTAATATGTATGTGTTTGTATGTAGGTACCTATACTTATACCTACATATAAATTAAAACTTATTACAATAAACAAAATCTTATTCCGATCTAAACACTGAGTGTTTCTTCAAACAAAAACGTCATTTGTGACACTGACCTAATCTAATCCATATCGTTTGTAATGAAAGCTAGTAGATGTCGTATCTCATTGTTCGAATGGCCTGTTAGTTATTAGTTAGCCATATATTATCGCTTAACACATTCACTGCCAGTGATCCGCTAGGCGGGTTCTCTGTTTTTCCCGTGTTATCGGCTACGCTCATAGCGCATAGATCGCGCTAGTAGTGTTAAGTCGAGACAATGGAATCCCTTTGACTCCCATTCCATTAACATATTGCTTCCGAAAGTCAGAAATTGTTTCCCATAATATGACCAACATGAAATATTTACGCTGAGGTCTAAATCTTTTGTACCCGAGTAAGTAGCGACTGAACATAAATCCTCTTAAAAGTGACTATAGCGGCGGGCAGTCCATCATTCCCAGCTTAGTTTCCATTTGTAAGTTCCCGAAGCCACAGCTTGTTTTATATTAAACGCCAGTCCACATTTAGAGGAGAACTAAAACAATTGACGTAACTTTTATAATTCGTAGAACAACGTAGTAGAGTGGCCGAACAGGCTTTATAGGTTACTTTTCGCGCATGTCGCTCATTTGGCACGCCCTACAGCCCAAACGTCTGGACGGTTTTTGACATATGAGGTGTGGTTGAATTCGACAGAATTATGGTAGTAACAAAGGCTATATACATTTTGAAAATGGCGCCCGCTAATAAAAAAAGGGAGGGGGAGGAATTGTTTTTTTTTTTCTTACTATAGCAATATGGGTACCAAATGAAAGCTAGTGAAAAGACCATTTCAAAAATATATGTAAACAGTCAGGTTTTTTCATTTGTTTTAATAATAGTTGCAGTTTAATGTAACCGAATATTATACTGTTATTTAACTTGATATACGTTTCTTTATTTTTGGATATATCTGGTTAATTATTTTTTAACATTATATAGAGGATATTCACAGTCACTTGGTATGTATTTTGGAATAATCCATTTAGTCATGTTCAATTTAGAGCAGTTCAAAGTCAACTGTGGATTGTGAAATTTTTGAACGTTTTCTAATAATTTGTTAGACCAAGTAGTGAAAATGTTACAGTATGTTATATATTTGTGATCTACTCATAAAGCCCTTTCATTTGGTATCCCACTTTTTAAACGAAAAAGGTAATAAACTTTGTACTGCCGACTTTATGACGTCACACTCACAGCAACTACCCCCACCACTTTCGCGCTTGTCATCTCATATATTTGTATTCAGGACATTAAACTGAATGCACTGATATCAAATATACCCATGTCCGAGACGACATGAGCGAAAATCGATTTCTAGAAGACTTCTAGACCAAAAACCGACCCCCTAACATTGCAATAGAAGTAATTACGATAGCACGCATGGATACTGTTGATACTGTGTCGTTCGATGTGACGTTCAGATTTCAACTGCAGATGCATGCTGTTGCGGCGTCGTTGTTGGCGCCGCTATATCTGTCAATTTCCTTGATAAAATGCGTGACGTTCGCCGCCGAATTACTGTCCCGATTATGACGTTCATCCCGTCACTCTCTTGTCATTTTATTTAGCAAGGAAATTGACCGATACAACGGCAGTAACAACAATGCTGCAGCATTAAGCAGCTGCTGTTCACATCCGAACATCACCTTTATGTTGAAATATTTCTGCTCTGTTCTTATTTAACCAGTTTGGAACTTTATTATTTTTTGAATAAAGAGCACACATTTATTTATTATTTTTAAATTAGATAGAACAAAGACTGTGAACTCAAAGACATATCAAAAATATGTATGTACAGCTAACAAATTAAAACTATATTTTTAAATTCGAATATTCTCATAAAAATGTATGCTCTTAGTGAATAAAGTTATTAATCTTCCTGCAGTGAAAGTGCTTTGCTCCGCTGAAACTACTCGTTCTTAAAACATTTTTTCTTTCTTTGTGTTTTAGATATTAAAAATGTTGTTTTCGTTTGTTGTGCATTTTCGTTAACTATTATTTCAACATACTTACATTTTTGGTGTTTAATTAAATAAAAATGCATAGGTGCAACCGGTATATACCGATAGATTTAAATATTCGGTACATAAGGTAATGAACAATGGAATTGAACGGTAATTTTAATAACAAATTTTCCGTGAGGCATATTAAGTCCATATATTTTCTAAGTATAATTAAAGCCCTAAAGGTTGTGAATTATTACTGGTTCAATATCGTAATTCTGCAAAAAGATAATTTGTAAATCCACCTATACCTAGAAAATGCCCGACAATGATACTACAACATTGAAAATCAAGACGTAACAAATTCACTCGCATGAATTTTTTATGAATTTTCATTTAACGCAATATGTCAACTTTGCCAGAGCTATAGACTGCTCTTATGAGCTTCTCATAAATTGCGGTCTCGTAGTCTATTGAAAACACACACAATTCCACTCTGAAAAAGGGGTATGAAATATGAATGCCCTATAGCACTTCCGGCCGGGGCATCTAGGTCGACCATTATAAGACCAGAGATCCCAGTAGTGGAATATGTCTCCATTCTGCGCCCCTAGGCGTATATAATTTAACCCATAAAGGCCCTTAAAGGAGAAAGTTTGCGGAATATTTATTTTATTTGCGGGAATGAGTTTAACCGTTGACGGTAGTGATTATATTTGTTTAATGTCCTTTTGTCAAGTTTGCACTAAGTGCCTACTTAGTGCATTTTTAGAGGAAGTAGAGTGCGTATTAAGATTAATATCTTACATTGACTACTACAATCACTAACATCACCTTAAACAAGACCACACCTTACGATAATATGGATTTGGAATACAATTTAATTAGCAATGACCCTACAAATTTTCTGAAAAATTCAAGGAAAGAAAAACTTCTGTACTGCTTTTGTTGAGGTGGGCATTATGCAATAAAATACTATTGTCTACCAATTGACGTAAATAGTTGAAAATAGAGGTAGTCAACAAGTATATATCACATCAACGAGATCATCCAACCGTTAAATGGGGAAGATTGCATACATTACTATACAATAATAACATCTTGTACTCGTAAACGTTCCATAAAACAAATTAGCACAATGTAGCAAACATAAAACAACAATGGCCTTACCCATCTCAACGATATCCCTCCTTAAACCTCTGAATACATTTGAGCAATAACGTGGCGAAGGCATGTTTTCAGATGTTAATAAATCACTTAACAACGGGTGTTATTATTCGTATTTCCAAAGAAAATTCAACCGTTAAATTGTCACAGGGAACGTTCAGTATAAGCGAATTTCATATCATAATAAGTGCTCCGTGAACAAATAAAGGTTTTCACTAAAAATTAACACCGACCGAACATGAATGTCCCATATTCACTTTTTTATGTAAAGACAATTAAATATAAGGTTTTTGGTAAACACAAATTAAATTAAATTTGTAAGTAAAAGTAAAATTGGTAGGTTATTAATTTACCTATCCTATCTAAGTACTTATATTACTTCAGAGGCATACTTTTTAATGTATGTTATAAATATTGAACACACACATATTATCATATAACGCTCAAAAGCGAATCTTACCAACAATAAAACCTAGATGGATCGATTTTTCACCCTCGTTAAAAATTAAATCCAATCATTTTAATACCCGGGCAAAATAAAACTCGGACAAAATAATTATTTTAAAAATGTACCCTAGTTTGATCGAATTGTCCTTTTCATACGTCCCTATATTGTAAATTTCATCGAAATCGTTACAGCCGTTTTTGAGAAATTACCAAAAAAAATGCAAACGTATCTGAAAAATATGATAAACTATTTTCCGCTACTATAAGTAACGTAGTGTCATGATTTTTTAATAATTATATCAAAAAGTGCAAGCAAATATGAATTTTACTTGGCAACATTCTTAAAATATCTGAATTTAATATTAGGGTAAGTAAGTAAGTAAGTAAGTAAATATTCTTTATTGCACCAAAATTATACATTTTACATACATGTAAAACTACAAAGAAATATTAAAAGAAAAAATAGAACCAGGTAACAACAGGCGGTCTTATCGCTAAAAAGCGATCTCTTCCAGACAACCTTTGGGTAGCAGGAAATGTAGAACTCATACAAAAGTCAACAGGTAGTGCAAAGAGCTAAATATGGAGACTATTAAACACAAACACACATACTACAATTACTACTTATACATATTACTAAAGTATTAAAACGAAACCTAACACACAAATAAATATACAATACAATATATATATATATATATATAATATATATTTATACAAGCATATATACAATATATAAAATGGCAACTTAAGGCAGAGATAGAAAGTATAGTTTTAGCTGATTTTTGAATATGGGGAGAGATTTAGCTAATCTTAATTCTACTGGTAAAGCATTCCACAGCCGAACAGCCCGGAAGGTAAAAGAGCTATTATAAAATTTAGAAGTAGATGAGGGAGGAGCAAGAATATGAGTCTGAGAACATCTGATAGAGGAGAGATACTTGAAACGCTCTTTGAGATAAGGTGGTGTAGCGGGGTTAAAGAGAATGCCATAGAGAAGGGCGAGAACATGAGAGTCACGGCGAAGACGAATAGGAAGCCACTTGAGCTGAGAACGGAACTGTGACACATGGTCAAATTTGCGCAGACCAAATATAAACCTTATACCGAGATTCTGGAGGCGCTCGAGCTTATTCAGCTGGTCCTCCGTAAGGTCGAGATAGCAAATGTCGGCATAATCTAAAATGGGCAATAAGAGGGATTGAGCTAGCGCAATCTTAGTGGCGTAAGGCAATAAATTACGGAGTCTGCGGAGTTATGCAGTTGCAGCAAACATTTTCCTGCTAACCTCATTCACCTGAGGTACCCAAGAGAGACTCAGGTCCATCATGACACCGAGATTCTTTACCTGGAGAGAGTAGGGAATCTGAGGGTAATGGGTAATGTTTAATGACTTACCTGGCAACACTAAGCGGGAGTTAAAGAGACGGTTGTTCAGACCCGTCCACTTGGATTGGGGAAGTCAAGGAGACAACATCTTGATGGTAACGGGTGAGCAAAGTTAAAGAGGTACCTCCATTTTATAATACGAGCAATCATAGAGATATGTGTTATAATAGTAGTAAGGCTGCAAAGAGACTGCAGCGCAGAGCGCAGACCTCGAATGTTTGGGAGTAGACACAAATAGCTTTCTTCGAAATCGAAGCCTTCTACATAAACGTTAATTTTATACAGTTCATGACCCGTAAATTCCCGTGAATTTGATAAGCTCAAATCAATAAAATTGACCGTTGCGTAAGTTTTGCACATATTTGTTTCCATGCAATACCATGTTTTTTTTTTATAGGTATGTACCTACGATACAAAATCTAAATTTCAGTTCATAAAAATTATGATGTTTTCATGTCTGAGGTGCATAAACGAACAGAGAATATTTAATTCCTAGTCACGCACGTCTGCATTTTAGTTCACTTGAGTCACTTGAGTGCATAGATACCTATGTATCGGCTCTTTGTATGTTCACATAATACCTCTCGCGACAATTCTAAGCTTCTGAGTAGGCACTATTTGATCGATCTGGAATATTCTATGGCCTCATCTTTAGGCTGGTTAAGAGTGAAATCTAGAGTTAAATGCACAAGTATTTACTCCTATACGTTTACCTGAGGTGGTTATTAAAAAGTTTTTATGGTCAGCTACGGACTTATTGAATGCTTGGCTGCATGAAACTGATTTGTACATGTTAAGTACGTAAAAATGTAATTTATGAACTAATTTTAGTCCGAAAACTTAACACCCTTAAATATAAAAAAAACACTGCGCAACTTCTTTACCAAACTCCTGAGATAAGTGGTGAAACTAGAGCTTACCTATAATTTGATGGCTGCTGTACTTAATATTTAATCTGTTCGACCATTGAAAGTAAATACAACAATAAATCTTATAGATAAATAATCATCAGCGGTTTGACTTATGGTGCAATTAATTATTCACGTAGTTATTGCGTGGTGTAGTGGATCTAAAAATACAAATAGGTACAAGCTCGCAGTCATTTGATAATTAAGCCAGTGCAGGTGAGAAGTGTTGAAAATGTTTATGAGCTACGACGTATGACGTGTATTGCGAGTCGAGAAATAAAATAAATTTTGAAAAATTGAAAGAAAGTAACTGTAAGTTAAAACTCGTCAACGCAATGATTATTGAATAATTGAACGCAACATGATTAATATTGTTAATTAATAACTTTAAATATCAAGGGAATCTGTAATAACTTTTTGCGCTATATATAATAACTTAAACTTCCAGTCAAAACATTCGATGATAAACTGAAATTCTGCTAACGAATGGTGTCTTTGCCTCGACTCGTAG
This sequence comes from Cydia strobilella, assembly GCF_947568885.1. Taxonomy (NCBI): domain Eukaryota; kingdom Metazoa; phylum Arthropoda; class Insecta; order Lepidoptera; family Tortricidae; genus Cydia; species Cydia strobilella. The sequence continues at coordinate 7,755,165 of NC_086048.1, forward strand.
TCGTTATGAATGAGCCGTGCTATTGTTGCAGATATATCTCCGAGCTTACAGCTAGCAAACGTCTGCCTCCGGCACATCAGTCAGCGTTTTAATAATTCAAATGTCGGAGGCCGAGGCAGACTGCGCGCCGCGTGTGTGACCGCCGTAAATACGCCGCTTTACAGACCACTTACCTGTTTGACAGATGCAAATGAAACGCGAAGGCAGCGCGCTTCACTTCAGAAGTTCAGACACTTTCCGTCAATCCAAATAATCCTTTATTTACGGTAGGACACAAGCCCTTAAAGTTTAAATGCTGACGCGTTGTATTTAGATAGTCCGGAACACTGAGAAAACTTCGAAACTTAAGAACTTTGAAAGAATACTGACCGTTACTACGGAGCCCAGGTTAACGGGTCTGTGAAGGGTTAAGCGCTAGGGATATGTTGTTAAGAGTCGCGTCTAGGACGCGGCGTGTACGTTAGTACCGGTAGGGTTCGGAGAGATCGCACGTCGCGGACAGGAGAGGTGGACGTCGGACACACGACCGAGGAGACCGAGTCGACGTGAGTGACGCCGGGCGCCTCCCGCCCGCCGAGCGCCGCTCGCCGCGCCGCGCGCCGCGAACCGGGAGCAAGAGGGATGCAGCGAGTGGAGTCCCGCGCCCGCGAATATCGCCGCTCGGATCACATCGCCAGAGTCTCAAGTACCCTCTACTGCAGCGCGAATTCCGAGAGGGAGGGTTCAAGTCTACGCTATTCCTATATGACACAAACAACTCCTCACGTGCCCGGCTAATAAAATACGTAAGGCTTTACCATTAGAGTCTGTTTAGGTTTGATAGTCTCGAGATGAACACCTGACGTTCGGCGTCATATCGAAAAACATATGCCCCGGTTGGCTAGGTGTAGCAAATACCATAACGAATACTTTGGCTGAACACGCGCCATATTATGCAACGTTACAGGCTTGTATTGTGCACTCTGAAATTTCCTTGTCCTTCGTACAGGCGAGCTTTTAGAGGGGTGCCTTTGCTTTGTGCTCGTATTCAAAAACAATGTTGCAAGATACTGGTGAATCATGATAGTATATCTAAGACTACCTATTTAAAACCATGAAACCTAACATGGCCTATGTTGTATTGTAATTTCATCAACACTGGCTGTTAAGTAGGTAGGTACCTAATAGCTTTTTATATAGTCTCTGTGGTATCTAAAAGACTGGCAAACTCATTGTAAAGTACATTATGCTTTTATGAATTAAAGTTATTTCCCATCGATTCTTTTAACCGGAAAATCGATTACAATCAACTCTAAATGAAAATTATGTTCAAAGAAAAAGCAAATTACAAAAGAGGCAATTGTTTTATTACCTATTTCTTATCAAAAAAAGCAGTAGCGGAACCTTCATTGTGTAATGAGAATCCGCTGGCTGTCGTTCGTCTGTCGAATTAACAAGGAAACAAAGCTTTGGAAGGATGTTTGGGAAAATATTTAAGTTGTACGCGTCCCGCGTTCCAAGCCCTCAGGCTCAAACGTTTTGGCATAGCGTAGTATCAGAATAAATATAAACGAGTACTTAATCTTGACAGTGACGTGATTACAATGAAATGATTTATTTATTAGTGCAAACTAATTATGTTAAATATATCACAACTGTCATATTGTATCCAAATAGTATAAATTCACTAAAATATCGTCATAAGTGTAAAGTGAAGTGTAAAGGTAAAGTCACCTAAAACTAGGTTAAGGTATACAGAGTTTTCGTGCTTGATCAAATTAATTGTGCAGCACATGAGCGGTCGTTGTGAAGATAATACCTAATAATATTTTTGGGATATCTGTGTCCAACAGTGGTCATGTTCCGGTTCCAGTTGATATGATACCTAATGATGATTTTAATTACAACTTCTAACAGGAGTGATTACATTTCGTTTTATCGGACGGTGATCCAGTTACCCACATGGGTAACAGTTAATCTTTCTCCACTTGTATTTAAATTTCATCTTATTTTATTACTAGCCTTCCTTACAGCTTTTTTTTCTTAAAAAGGTTTAAGAGTTAGATTGATACTCTAAGCTTAGATAAGAAAACGATACAATTTGAAGTTAAAATGGCGCAACTACAGCGCTTACAAAAAAAAGTATTCCACTGTTACCCACTCCACCCCCTACCTAAGTAATTATATTAATGACATTTATACTTACGTGAAATAATCAATTTTTATTTTTATTTCGTGTAAATCCATTTAACTTCAGGTCCGGCCGGGAAAGAGATTTTTTTTTATATTACGCCACAAAACTGTTTCACGGAGGTTCATATCTGATTTCAGTATAGTAAACACCCCTATAATGGACGTGGCGCCAATAATTATACGTATACTACAAATCCTGGAAAATAATTATTTTAAAGTCTCATTTGTGTTTGCAAGTCTCAACTGTGACAAAAATATACTAATCCTAATCAAATTCCCTATCAAGAAAAAAAAATTAAAATAATTATACCATGGGTATATTGGATTAACTTTTCAAGCAATGTATACATATTTAAGTAGATACTCATGCAACATAATTATTTAATCATACAATGCAAGTAACTCAGTAAACTTCGTAACTAAAAGTTCGGCCGTCACTTAGCGTTTGGCACTTTCCCTATCGGCGCGACGCAAACGTGTCGCCGCCACAAACAAAACTGGAAAAAGTTTCCAACAATTCACTGCAAACCTGACGGGGGAACAAGGGATATTTTCAGCTGATGACTTCGAAGTAAAAGTATATAAGTATTTTGATATGGAGAAAAGTAAAAATAAGACGGTTAGTTTTTATATAAATATTCGTTTCTCATCATTTCCACAAATAGCTGTCGGGAGATTAAGCGAAATCTTATATTTTGTAAGAATTTGTTTACACTGTAACACCGTTAACTTTATCCTGGTCAGGTAACTGATAAGATGGCGTTATATTTTATTATTAGCGTCTAGTGATGCTTTTTTTCTGCCCTTAGTATTTCGCTCTCTAAAGTATAATTGAGGCGCTTGATTAATTACAAATAATTAGTTATTATTAATTACTTAATCAAGGGTACCAGTTATCAATTTAACTACTTATTCTTAAGCAAAGTACGTTATTTGCTACTGTCCCAGACATCACATATTATAAAACAGATTGGAGGTAAAAGTATGATGATAAACAGTCTTTATTATTGAGTTGTCTCCTTTACAAAGCATATTTTTAAATATTTATAAAACATTTTCAACAAATATTTCTGTTAGCCTTCCAAAGCTTCCTTGGTTGTTTTATCCTTTGTTCGAAGTACTCGTTTAAAGTAGTTTAATTCTTAGAGCGGAGATTTTACGAGTGGGTGAAGTGGACTAAATTGTTTTGTGTAAAAGGGTGAATGCCAACCGCAATATGCGGTGAACTTGACCTCTATCTCAGATTAAATAATGCGATCGTCGTGACGCCATGCACTCCTGGTCTAATTAGACATCCACACAAACCTGGTTTAACTATAATAGTAAGCAGTTATTTTTATTTCGTTGGTTCTGGAATCTGCTTATTTAATATTTGTAAGTATTTTTGTGATAAATATTTGAATGCTGAAATTCCGGCTAGACATGTAAAGAACTGAATTTGTATGTATTAACATTTTATATATAACTCGTGTTTTATCTATCGAATAAACAATTATCTTATAATATTGTCTTCGGTTACCGCGATAGTTACTCATGAAATAAAACTATGAAAACGGATTATATCGCGTATATTGAATTTATAATACATCCCGACGTTTCGAACCCTTTACAGCGTTCGTGGTCAACGGGTGACTGAGGAAAAATTACAAAGTGCAAAAATACCCACATACTAAAATAATGAACAATCATAGACTACAAACTTTAAGGCTGGTTGTACATGCAAAATCGGTTCATAAGGCTAGTTATACACTACAATTATTTTCAAGTAAAGATATATATTATATACGCGATAAAAACTACGCCGGCTCCAACCCTACACCACGGACCCGAGAAGATTTAATTCCCTCCTAAATTGTAGGAGGGTATCCCAATATGGGACCGGCAACAAACTCGGCGGGACACATCTTTTCAAAACATCAAAATGTCCAGCATCATCCAACACTAAGGTCTCACAGTCTATGTCTCGCTTGCTCTTTTATCAGATGGACTACAGGATCCCAAGCTGGTGGTAGAGAAAAGCCATCTTCCCTATTAAAGTTTGGATATTCTCTCAGGATCAGGAGGATCTTAATGGCCTCGCGCAGCATTCTGGGTATGTAACGCTTCTCCTTGGCAAGAAACAATTGTAGTGTATAACTAGCCTTATGAACCGATTTTGCATGTACAACCAGCCTTAAAGTTTGTAGTCTATGATTGTTCATTATTTTAGTATGTGGGTATTTTTGCACTTTGTAATTTTTCCTCAGTCACCCGTTGACCACGAACGCTGTAAAGGGTTCGAAACGTCGGGATGTATTATAAATTCAATATACGCGATATAATCCGTTTTCACAATTATCTTATGTTATCTTGGCAGTAGGTAGTTATAAGTACAAAGTAAAATGTTATGTAAATATTAATAAAGTTATTCTTTATCTTGATTTTCAGGTGTATTTGGTATACATACCAGTAGGTAAATTATTATTTTCAACACACCTCTTCAAGTTAAAATAAACAATATAATTGGTACACTCAAGCTGATTATTGACATTTAGGATTCAATTTTCGATTAACGGAACTTTGTGTTATTTGACCATAGTAAAATGACTACTACTAGTTGAAGTTAATATGAAACAGATCTAGGCATATTACTAACTAGTATATACGTTACATTAGGCATATTATTCCGACTTAATTGAACTTGCCGATTCAAAATTGCTTTGCTAATCACGCAACGACTGCACAGTAAAAAAAATATATAAAGTCGTTGACGACCTGCACGACGGCGTGGTAATATATAATTCGGAAACTTGTTTTATCCGAGAGTGGTGTATCTGGTATATTGTAATACTAAATCTGTGCCTTTATCGTGTGCCATAATTTAGAAGGGTCTTTTACTTTCAATGTTATATTACTCAACCCTTGGCAATAAATAGTTCAGATATGTTTTGTCAGGTTTTCACCCTTCGCTGTGTTGATTTTAACACGCTAAAGTTTATACTTAAAATATTTAACTGGGTGAACGACCTCGTCGTCAGGCGGCGCAATAGATTGATTAAGATCACATTGTAAATACATATGTCAATGTGATGATAAAATTTTAGTTTATTTTTGTTTGTTTTTTGAAAGCGTGAACACTTTATTTCAATTTCCGTATTTTTCAAGAATGCAACCTACAAGCTTACTCGAAGCTACATGCTCGGTAACATACAAATATAATATATACGACATACATACGATAATAGATGTGGACAGACATAAAAAACAGCTTTAGAACACTTTGGCTCTATTGGTAACCAGTTTACTACCGAGGTAAGTAGCGTCAAACATCTTAAATAAAAATAAAAAAAACCGGCCAAGTGCGAGTCGGACTCGCGCACCGAGGGATCCGTACTTTTTAGTATTTGTTGTTATAGCAGCAACAGAAATACATCATCAGTGAAAATTTCAACTGTCTAGCTATCACGGTTCACGGTTCATAAGATACAGCCTGGTGACAGACAGACAGACGGACAGACGGACAGCGGAATCTTAATAATAGGGTCCCGTTTTTACCCTTTGGGTACGGAACCCTAAAAACTGCGAAAAACTACCAGCGTCTAGGGACCAAAAGCTTTCAACTAGACAAACGCAAAAATTTGCGTTCACAAAATGCTTGAGTATATTACTAACTTTAGTTTCATCTTTATTCGCCTCAAACAATGTAATATCGGGTCTGACTGACGTGGTCCACCACCCTTGTCAATCCATTACTAGCTGTTAGTTTGCTGAGCGGTTGCCTATCGATATTGTATCCGGAGACATTCAGATTACCTTTTCCTGTGTTTACTTAATGCAATAATTATACTACCTACTGAAACATTAAATCGTTTTTTTATAAATAAAAAAACTGTAGTTGTCATTTAAATAAATGCGTGTTAGTAAAATAAAAGGTTAGTGATTGCGACTTAATCCAATACGAAATTTTGATTAATGAGTTATTACTGAGATTAAAATTAAACCCAAATAACTAAGTAGATTTTTTGTTCGCCTTTAAAGACTACCTTTGAAATATTAATTAAAATACCAGAAAAGTACCTACGTATAAACAAATACGCGATTAAACGAAACAAATTATAACCACAATATTTACATTTAATTTAAAGCGTAGCCGCGCAAACTGTTCAGTAGAATTTCGTTAGGTACCCAAACTACCCAAATATATTTGATGTACAATTGGAATGATGTAAACGTTTTATAGAGAAATATTTAAGCGTGCACCAGCCGGAAGTTGCCCGAGCCATGTAAACAAGCGGCTGCGTCGAAACATTTCCAACTTTTGCACTTTTCATCTCAATTTTTCTTTTTTCCCGTTTATTTTATTTTTTAATCTCTCTGGCCTTCCGTCTAGCAGCCATTTTAGAGGACAGTACTTAATTGATTTTGTGTAGTGTCGCGTGTCAATAAAGAGCAATAAACCCTGCATCTCCACCGCCTTTCATATGTAGGTAGGTATTTCATTAAATCGCTTTTCTATTAGCCTTTTAATTAATTACAGTTTACTTTTGTGTGTATGTGGCCACATGTCCGTCTAACCAAGAGTTCAAAATACGTTCTTTTGTTGGTCTTAGTTTTGAACCTTACTTATAATTCCATGCTTTTCTTTATTAAAAACAGTTTTTTTTTTGTATTTATTCCGCAGTCTCTGAGCGGTTATTTTGAACCATTAGACAAAAACAGATACATTTTTGGGTAATTACTAATTAGATTTATCGAAACCGGTCTCACTATATGACCAAGATGGAGAACTAAAACTCATATATTATTTTTCAATCGAAAAAATAGCTGCTTCCTTCTTGCAGGACTGGAAGTTCGACCGTGAATAAAGGATTAAATTCACCTTTTCCAGATAGCGAATTGGCTCTGTAACTTAGTGAATATTTTAATAACTTTCTAGCTGCGTAAATATTTTTAAACCGAACTAGAATAAAAAGCTGGCAACTAGAAATAGGCAAAATTTGCTAAATAATAACCAAAATAACACTAAAATTGCAAAGTGCAGTGCGCTCGAAATGCACTGGGAAGCCGTTTAATAATACTAACACTTGGTTTTACCAGAATCGGTACTACAAATTCTTTAATTTAAACGATTTCGGAAAAACACATATTTACATTTTATTGAATCCTACATACAGATCCCTTTATCACTATTACCAGCTCAAATATCGCCGAACAACCGTTGTAAAGTCAGCGCGAACAGTATGCCTGTCAATAAATCTTAATCAAACTAGCTCAATCGAATTTGTCACATTTACACAGCGACGGGTTTAACTAAATAAGGGTCGTCAGTAAAGACGAAATGGGACATCAATCAAGCGCGACACGCGTCATACGCGCGCAGACATTATACCCTTAGGGTACACAAAGCTTATTTTATGACGTTTTTAATAATTAAGTAAGTAGACGCTTTCATCAGGCAATAGGTCCTGCCTAATCATATATGGCTTTTTTGATAATTAGATGCTTTGGTTGTTAATAGCTCAGCCCATGCACATCTATCTGTTGGTTCAGTCCAGACCTTTCCAAGGATCATAAATTATATGCGGCTGTAGTTGCATTTTTTTGTGAAGTTAATATTTAATATTAGAACAATTAAATATTGCACAGATATTTCAATATATACTCGTATATTTATCTTAATTTTTCTTCTACTTAGTACCCAATTTAGCTAGAGGCAAGAGCTAAGATATGCTATTTTATTTTTTATTTAAGATTTATTGCACAAAATATATACTTACACCTACAACAATGTACAAATGGCGGACTTAATGCCTAATGGCATTCTCTACTAGTCAACCATACGGCCACACAGAGACACAATTGGATCAGAGAAAAAAAAATGAATTAAAAAGAAAAGCAAACTAATATACTTATAAACTACATATATTACATAAATACAAATATACATACACACTATAAATATAATACACACATAAATACATACATACATACTATAAATATAATATTGATGAATATTATTCGAACTCTTGTTTTAGCAAATGCTTACGTAACATCCGCTTAAAAGAAAACTTACTTTTAGCTTGTCTGATTATGATATGGTTTTTTTTTTATGAAATAGGAGGCAAACGAGCAGACGGATTACCTGATGGTAAGCGATGGTATGTAAGTTAGGTAGGGTATGGGCATATAATATGTATGATTATGGTTACAAGATTCAAGATTAAATGGAATCGAAGGCCTTTTCATTCAGCGGCTTGAGGACTATGTAGTCTATCTAATAAAAAAAATATCTGTGCTCGCGTCATGCCATTGCGGAGTCATGGCTTCCGTCAGCGACCGTGTCCAGCGATATTCACACGGGATTATAAATCAACATGACAAATACGAGGGTACACGTGATGTCCATACATGTAGATCCTGAAGATTATTTAATAGGTGGATAACTCGTTTTACAGCTACCTATATTAAGATACGGAACGCATGTTAGACAACTATCATGAGCAAAAAATGATAATCGGACAAGTGCGAGTCGTAATTTTTTTTTACTTTACTTTATTTATTTACTTGTCAAATTTATTTCATAGTTCTAGGTCAACGGAAAGTACACAATAAATTTTGATTCCCTTGAGAATATCGAAATACACATACGTTTTATGTGGCATTAACGGCAGTATTTTTTTGTTAACTTTGAAGTTTGAATAAAGCTGTGAAAAAATCAATTCAAGTCGATACCTCCACGAAAGGGTCTTGACAGACAAACGTACAACAAAGTGATCCTATAAAGGTTCAGTTTTTTTCCTTTTGAGGTACGGAACCCTAAAAACCGTCAAAGTGTGTCCGACTCATGCCCCAAAGAAGATTATCTAGTTACGTCTATTTTTAGATTCCATTGTTTTGATGAAACGGGGCCGCATGTTAACTATCCTACGTAAAAAACTCAATAATCAAAGTTTCAATATATACTAATAGTTATAGTCTGTTTTCTCATGCAAAATATAAGCAGTTTTAACGTTTAGTTAGAACTTTTCTAAGTCAAACGATATTATTTTAGTAAGGTGAGAAGGGGTAGGATAAATACCGAGGCAAGAATAATATTATGAAACCGTCATGGCGTTAATTTCGCCCGGAACAAAATAAACTATGTTCTTCTTACCCCATCCCACTTTTACCCCTTCTTCTTCTTTCGTGTCGAGGTTACCTTAAACAGTGGATGCCCAGAAAGCAGCGGTGCAGCCCTGACCTTACCCCTACGAAGAAGAGGTAGCTAGCAGAAGTGAGTTATTATTTGTATGTAACAAACAATTACTTTTCGAAGACGTCGAAATCAAAAAAAAAAAACAAACACCGGTATGTGTACTGAACAAAATGATGTCATAATATGTAAGGAGCATAAAACTGCAGAAACAAACATTTTCCTGGAGGCCGACACTATTTAAACAATTTGATATAGTTTTCATGTTATTTTGATACGATTTTGAGACAGCATGCGTCGCTGCACCAACAATCGTGAGACGCTAACGCTAGTTGGTGCTCATGAAATGCAACCAAGTGTCGTCTCATAAGGCATCTCGCTCGCATTTATTAGTTGGCGTGAGATGCGTGATGACACAACTCAAGGTCGTATTAAAATCACAATTAATTCTTATCAGATCTTTAAGACACAATCGGCCTCTGGGAATACACAAATTATATCAAAAAGCGGACTTAAGTATTTTATGCCAATTTCCGAGCCCCATCCGTTTTATTACTGCCAAGCTATGCAGAAATCTTGAAACGTAATGTTACGTCGAGCATTTAGCCTTGTCTTTGCATATCTAAGTAAGAAGATACATTTCGTTATAAGTGTGCTACGAAGTATGTAGTAGTTGTGTACTTTCATCTCCAGTGACATAGGAATTAAGAATATTAAAAATGAAAATGTATTACATATTACGTTTACATTTTAGTACAGTAGCCAACAGATATATTGGAGCGGCCGAGGTGCTCAACAATATCTGAACACGCACTCTAACGCCTTGTAAGTAGAGGCGTGTTCAGATATTTGTGGACACCTTGGCCGCTCTAATATATCTGATGGCGACTGTAGGACCGAGATATAGGAACTGTAGTCAAATAGGACTATGGTAGGGTACGATGTGTTTACATGTACGGGACAGCTCATGAAATGCTCTAACAAATGGGAATACACATGTTTTTCCTATGTGGGAATTTCCACCATGTCAACGATGGCAACAGAGGATCCAATACATGGAGGAGGTATGTATAGGTACCATGCTTTACACCCTGCTGCTTAAAATATCGAAATTAAAATTATTAATTAACTCGTACAGAAATTAACCCACAAAATGTTATAACATGCCTCGAACATGACTTGATCGTATTAGTTGCAGCTGCAGATATAATGCATGGGCCGCATATGTCCGCCAAATACGGATGTTACTCCACGCGCCGAAGTTATACTAACTTCCGGTTCCGTAATCGTATTTCCTTTGTTTCTGGCTACGCTTAAATTTATTAACAACGATATTATTTGCGCGGAGTTCAAGCTCTTCATAAGGTTTTGTATGCATTTTAGGAATAAATAAAAATTTGCAATTGCATGGTATTATATCCGTAACACGGAACTTCTACCCTTTTTTATTTGAATTAGGTTCCTATATCTGAAATTGCAATACAAAAATTGATACATTGGAAATGGGTTGCACAGCTTATTAAAGTCTAAGGTAGAAAAAGGAAGGGGAAGATAAGATAAATGTATGTTGACATATCTGTAACGGAGTATAAAAAATCTCGTAAGCGCCTAAATTGTAATAATCAATGCATAGTTAAATTCAAATACTCCTTACAGGGGTCACAGAAGTAATGTACAAGTGCTACCAACACCCAGTTAGGTGCTAACGTTAATACCTATCACATGCTACACGTAGCTGTAGCTAATCCAACTCAATTAAACCTCGCCAAATTTTCAATTACCCAAAAGTTCCAACACATGTCATGTCTCAAAGTCCAGCACGGAGGTGAAAAGCTCAATTTGTCGGCGACCGGATGTGAAAAATTAATGTGTTCCATAATGGCGGAGACCATTTCCGGCGGCGAAGACTGATCGGCGGTCAGCGGCTATAGCAATTATAACGGAATGACACACATGCATAATTCAGGACGTTTTATCATGAAATGTGCACTTAAGGGAATTTCGATAGGAATAATGTAATAAGTAGAATTTAAATTTTAAAACACAATGTACACTTATGCGATGCTCGTCTAATGAAATATTCTGGCGTTAGGTGGTCTGATGATGGAGTCAGAAGGTGACGATAGGAATTCGGCATTACTAAGTGACAAATCCATATTGAGTTATGTTTGTTTTCTTTTCATAATAATCTGTCATCCCGATACATTTTTTCTTTTCGTGCTGTTTGCCAATGTCATCTTGGCTATATATGCCTCCGTCATCGGTCCACATTGTTGTTGTTGGAGCACTTCTCTTATTGCACCATCAGGTTGGATTGTCCCTCAAGAACATCTCCAGCAGCTATCGCTCACAGCTAATACTCAGGTGGATCCGCAACCTGTTCCGGTTTACAAGCGTTATATGCGTACATAGTGCTGCGCTGTCTCGCTCAAACTCCAGTGGCGTGCGGATGCGGATCCGCATCAGTGTGATAATCGCGTAAGTCTGGCAACTCTCCGAGCTTCGCTACGCGCTTAAAGTCTATATTAAGCGTATAGACACGAAACACGTAAGTAATTGTCAGGCTGGAAACGGCGAGTGTTGCGGCAAGTGCCGCCGTTTCAGCCTGCCGCTTAAAGATAAGTCACGTTCTCACACACAAACTTTGATGATCAACGCCAGGTTCAGACTTCCGCCTTTAAAGATAGCTTTATAAAAATACTAGTTACAAGCGTCTTCGACTCACTAACTTCAGTTTTGCAAACATTAAAATCCTGTATGGAAATCCTGGTCGTAACTGTTATAAGCATATGTGTGCTAACTCGGGGCACGAACATCTAACTTGATGTAGGTAATATAAATATATAGCTATCGACAAAAGTTGTATTTTCTGACCAAAGTAAATTGGATGAAAAATAAGCAAGAAAATATTAGAAGTCGTGCTAGAAACTATTAGGTTCCAACTATCTGAGATTTAGAATCATTCATGAGTAAGTTACTCTATAAATTACTTATTCAAATATGTCGCGCATACTACTGTGCTTAGAATTTGACATCGTGTTCAGAGCGAGTTGTAAAAACTTCTAGAAAGACTCTTTCCTAATGCTTCAGCACTATTATATTAATTAGCTAAGGAATGCTCCACTCAGACCCCTCACGTCAGTGACGACACAAGTATAACTTCTATATACTAACAACCAGCACTACGTTAATTACCTGGTATGTTTCCACTTTACATCGTAGTTAGTTACAGCAACAGAACCAGGTATGCAGTTATTCGTAAAATAATACATACTTAATTTAAAAAGAAAGTGTGAAAGTGTGTGGGTGAGCTTTAATTTTAATTATTAACGTAATTGTGAACTTGTAATAACGTTGCTACATATGTTTATTAAAAGTTTTTTATACATGCAAATTATTAAGTGTGCGTTTTATCATGTTTTACAACTTACAAACCTTTATTGTACTATTAGTTGCCGGCCTCTGATTTAAATTCCTCAAATCTCAACGATCTCAAAGGATGACCATTATAGATTAGTCCCGTGATGAGATTTTTGAAAAAAAAAAAGTAAACAGCAATTTGCAACAAACAGCAAATTGAGTTTATATCGGGTCGTCGCTTTAGAATTAATAATTACATTCATTAATTTTACAAATAGTAGGCACTGTAGTAGCAATCTCGTATTATTATTATATTTGGTCAGTAACTCACCTAAGTACCTACCTCCACTTGCATTGCACGTTTATCACTGCATGACGCATCAGACTCATCAAAAAACATGTCACTTACTCGCCTCTTTTAGTTCTTAGAGCAAGATATCTTTGACTCTTTTAAAGCTGGAAATTACACCCCGGCAGCCAGTCTAAATGAAACACGAGCTTTATTAGTCTTATTAAACTTTACCTGTAAAGGGAAAAAGTAATGTTTACGATTAAATATTTAACGGCGCCAGCGATTTATTTATTTAATCTGTATTGCACTATGGTACACTTAGAGGTTATAGATTACCTATTCACTGGATATTACATTAGAGAAAGTAATACCTTAAGTTAGGGCATTCCTCACTCAGCAAGTTATCAACCAATTTATTAAACGGAAAGATTTACATGCGACCGGGGTTTGCAGTTAACCGTGTACCGCGCATTTTATTCATAAATAATACTCTTCTGTTAAAAGAAGAGTATTATTTTTATGAATAAAATGCGCGGTTCGCTGAAATAGCAGAAAATCTAAATTAGATGTCTACTTAGTTTGATTTTCTGCTATTTCATCGATTGGTGTTATTATTTAGGAACCATAAAACGGGGTGGTTTTAGGAAAATTTGGGGCTACTTTGATAGTTTTACAACAGCCATAAAATTACCATTATTCATTATTTACTGAAACTGTTCATGTCAAAAATATCTCACCTACTGTAAAAAATATCACATAATGACTTAGGCAGTAGTAAGTGCAATCATTTATTTACATACAAGATATATACAGTGGTACTACGTAAACGAAATTAATAACTAGCTTAAATCTAAAATAGGCCCTTGAGGCATTGTACCAAGGATGCTGGCGGCATTTCCCCGCTGTATCGCAATGCTGATACGTTGTGCGAGAAAGCCGCCAGCTCTTCGGTCACCAGTTACGTCAACCAGACGCTTCGCGATTTCTGCAAACAACTTATGCGCGCTGGGACCCCATGGACCTAGAGTTTCAACTCCAAATGGAACGAAATGATACTCTCTACCGAGGAAAAAAACTACAGTTGGCTTAAAAACTAAAGTTTCAAAGTCGCCCCTGCATTTAAAGGCCACACCGTTTTACGGTACAGTTTTAATTTTAACGAGACCTATGCGAAAATGTTGTTTAATTGATTTACTGTAATGAGTTAAAAAACACAATTTCAAAAAATATATTTTGAGAGAATTACCTTCATTTCAAATATTTATCAATTTATTTAATTTAATTTAGCCCGTAAGTAACTGCTCGACATCCCATGTATTCAATCACGAAGTGCTTTCTAATGCTGGCCGAGACAACCTCGCAGTGAAAGGCCAAAGCCCGGAAGATCCTTTAAAAGCGCACCTCGTATCTGAAAAACATGAAGTGCACAGTTTACCTTTTTTAAGGACGGTTTATATCTGTCACTGGAGACTTAGATTTTAAAATATCAGCGAGGAGTGGTTTCTTTTAAAATATTAGTTGCGGAGATGCCGTGCTGCGGTGTTATTTGTGATTTTATTTGTACGAGCTGGCTATTTTACTTTGGCGTACAATTTTTGTTTAGATTTTTCATATTATGTCATGAGATCATCGTAGTATGTATGTAGTTATATTTCCGATTGCATGAAAGGGGCTTGAGGAATAAAATTGAAATTTTGTAAGTATGTTATAAAATATACTTATGTTGTATACAATATGTAGGATAAATTACTCATACACCCCGGATTTAATATAAAATCCTTACTAAGTAAATATTAAAATGCAAAAGCAACCTTGCGTGCCTCTTTTCTCTTAAACCGCTGAACCGATTTGTATGAAATTTGGTATGGACATAGTTTTTGAGTTATAACGAAAATCATAATTAAAGAGGGTGAAAAAGTGGTTTTACGATAGAAATAGAATATTGAAGCACTAATTCTACGCAGACAAAGTCGCGGGTAGAAGTTAGTAAGCCATAAATCCGTAAATTATTTCAAAATGTTACTTGATCAACTCTACTTGTTACAGCCGGCTGTTAGCTGCCATAGTTTTTAAAGTGTTTTTAAATCTATAACGATCTAATCTAAGGCCCACTTGCACCATCCCACTAACCAGGGGTTAACCGGGTAAACCTGGTGTTACCATGGTTACCAGTACAAATTGACACTGGGTTAATGGTTTAACTGCTTAACCCCAGGTTAGTGAGATGGTGCAAGGGGCCTAAGCAAAATATCCCAGATTTGCAGTTCTGCATGTACACGTTGTAATTTGTAACTACACGAGGCAGTGACCTGACGCCTAAAGAAGAGTACAGTTTTCGTAGAAATTCATCCGACAGAGAATTTCCACCTTTGACATGATATCAGTATCGCAGGCAAACTGCAGCAATCAAATATTTCACCGTTGGATCCATCATAGCAATGACACCCTCGTGTTACGCTAGTGTTTAGGTGAAGTAACAGACAATAGATTTACACTTTACACTACTAAACTCGGTGGATGCGAGCGGCACAGGATCGGTCGAAGTGGCGAGCCTTGGGGGAGGCCTATGTCCAGCAGTGGACGTCTATCGGCTGACATGATGATGATGATGATGACTACTAAACTGAGATGCAAATTATAATGATTATTAATTTTTTACGAAATGCCTTTGCCATATAGAAAAAAACCTTGATATATCAATCCATAAATGTATCACAATTTATCATGAGAACATAAAGTTAATTACTTAGTTCATGTACAGTCTGCAACAAAAGTAGCGGATGGAGCAACGCGCCAAAAGTATCTGCACCCACTAATAATTTTCCAAATAGAGATAAATAGTATTATATTCCTCGTTCAAGGTTATTTGTTACAGACTAATTGTTGTTTTTGTGACGTAATTGTTACTGCAGTTTCTAGGGTTCCGTACCTCAAAAGGAAAAAAGTGAACCCTTATAGGATCACTCGTACGTCTGTCTGTCTGTTCGTCTGTCTATCCGTCTGTCACAGCCTATTTTCTCCGAAACTATTGGACCAATTAAGTTGAAATTTGGTATGTAAGTTTGTGACCCAAAGACGGACATGTAAATGACCCCCCCCCCCCCTATATCTCCGAAACTACTGTCAAAAATTTTGAAAACAAAAAACAAAATAGCTCTTTACATATAGATGATAGGAAAACCTATTAGAAATGTGCAGTCAACCGTGACTCGGACTTTATTACTTAGTTTTCGATCCGACCCCTATGGGTTTTTTTTTAAGACATTTCACTCACGTTTCCCATAAAAAACTACGTTGTTAAAAATTGTGTAATGTATGGAAACCTTGGAACACGAGTCAGACTCGCACTTGGCCAGTTTTTTCTTTTGTGTTTGCATTAAATACTCCACAGTTCTCTAAAATCTTAACGGCCTCCTAGAGCCTAGTCGGTAGTAACCCTGCCTAGGAAGCAGGAGGTCTCGGGTTCGAATCCTGGTAAGGGCATTTATTTGTGTATTTATCACAGATATGTTTCTGAGTTATGGATGTTTTCTATGTATTTAAGTATTTATCTTTAGCTATCTATTATATATGACGGGTATAGAAGCAAAAATACCTCTGTCCATAATATGGACAGAGGCGTTTTTGCTTCTATGGGTACTCGTCATATATCGTCGTCTAGTACCCAAAATACAAGCTTTATAATATATTGAATGTACTGTGGGACTAGGTTGATTTGTGTAAGATATATTTCATATATTTATTTATTAAATGAGAACTTACAACAGTCAAGATGTGATACACCTTGGTATATCAAACTAACAATTTTTGTATTTTTGATTTAAGAAAATGTCTAATTTTAATTATTCTGGATTTAACTACACTGTTACAAGAATGTAATACCTAATAATTGTCAATAAACCTCTCTCCAACAAATACACAATAAAATTGAAAGCAAAATGGAGTAAAGCTAATTAATAAAAGATCAAAGGAAATTTGTTGAAAACATTGTAAATAGGCATTAAAATCCTTTAATGCGCAGGCTTATAGGGATACGGAACCCTTACGGCAAATTGGGGATTCCGCTTCAAATAATAACATCTATTTATATTGATAAGCTCTAATAAATATAAGTCGTTCGTTTAGATTTTGTTCCTCTATCGGGTATTTAATACCAATGAGTTGTAGGGCTTACTTTTTTGCGTTCATTAAACTTAAGTTTGTTATGTAGGAGTGAATAATGGTCATATTTTATCTTATAATAAATAAGGGATCTAACTTTTAGCAAAAGAGTTACATACAATTTAAAAGTATAAAAATTGTGCAGCTGTTTATCTGTTGAATTGTTAATAACTCCTACGTGTTTTTTCTGTAAAACAGTTAACTGTCAAAAAATTTTACTTAGTAACTATTTTACATTTAGCATATTTTAATCGTATATGAATAGGCTAAGTTTGTTTACGTTCGTTGTAAAGAAAATTTAAAGGCTTACGAACCGAAAAAGCGTTTAGATACTAGTATAGTTATTTGTGCAACAAGAGAGGAAAGTTGGTTTTTCTTGCGAGTGTTTATTTTGAGTCCCGAGAAAGCGAAAGATTGTATAATTTAATCACGAGCGAAGCGAGTGATTTTAATGTAGAATCTTGAGCGTAGCGAGGGACTCAAAAACACGAGATGTAAAATAACTTTGCTCTCGTGTTGCACACATAATCTTTCACCTCAGTAGTGAGAACATGTAAAGGTTAAAATGTATTTCGAATTACACAGAATAAACAGAAAAAAAAATGTAATTTTATATGTAATATAATACCATACGATACGATACGACACGATACGACACGACACGACACAACACGAGACGACACGACACGACACGACACGACACGACACGACACACGACACGATACGATACGATACGATACGATGCGATACGATACGATACCATACGATACGATACGGTACGATACGATACGATACGATACGATACCATACGATACCATACGATACCATACGATACCATAATAAAAGTATAAAGTGGCAGTTCATGGCCTTCACTAAATTAAAAAGCTACATTGTTTCACTCCCTGGAGTGAGGAAAGTAGGCTTGTTCGAGCTGCTGAGGTGAAAACAAAATAGCTAATTTACAGTTTAAACACGATGTAGTGAGAATTTATGCAAATATTTATCATTGGAGTTCTATGAACTGTTCACACACTATTATTAGCTGATTTAAAGGCTTTATTGACGAAATATGACAATAGCCCCGCTATCTTATTGTAGTTGGCGCGCGGCACGCGTGATTGGTGCCCGCTCGGATGTGAACTGAACACTCAGGTGTATAACGTGATAACGACTCACGTGAAACTCGCGCGAGACTTTTAAGGGGAATTGTAATATGCTACGCTTTTACTTTACCGATGTTATACGCTGACGGAAATACAATTAATGATAGACACTAAAGTTTTCTATCATTATATATTTATTTATTTTTAAATACACCCAACTTAAAATTTAGACTTTAAAAACCGGCCAAGAGCATGTCGGGCCATGATCAGTGTAGGGTTCCATAGTTACCCTTCCGTCAGAATGGGCTAAACTGGAGCATAGAAGATTGTTAACAAAGGGATGAAATGATGCTTAGTGCCTTTCACCCGAGCAGAGGCAAATTAGCATAATCAGTACTTGATTAAAGTAATAGACGTATGACCATGATTTTTTCCTTAGAACTTCCTTTCAATCGGAGACTGCATGTCAGGTCAGGTCTGAATAATCGAAAAGGTAGCGAAAAACGATTAATTGTAATATTTATGAAAAAACACATATTTTAAGAAAATCAGCGGGATTGCCTCTTACTTTTATTTTTTTTAGTTTTTTGTTCTAAACCTGCCAATAGTCAACGGCATTACTCATTGAAACTCTCAACCAATGAAACTGTTTTAGAGAAATTTAATAGAGTTAGACCAAGAAAAGTCTGCAGCGATTTTGATAGCATACGCAGTGCAAGTGTTATTTTAAACGTCAAACTTCTATGAAATTATGACGTATAAATAACACTTGCACTGCGTGTGCTATCAAAATCGCTGCAGATTTTTCTCGGTCTAATTCTTAATAGCAATAGTCATTTTAAATTATACTTTATTTACATGAATAATGCCAAATAACTATAAAAACCCGTTTAATGTTATAATAATTCTGGCTGTAGGGGCAAATGTTCAACCTGTGGGTGGACACTTTCCAGATTTTGAACTATTTTTAATTTTAATAAAAAACAGTCCTCAATCACCACAGATTTTTATTATGTTAGCTTGGCAACAAGAGATATGAGCTTGTCCGTGGGTACATCACATGTTTGTACCAGGACGGCACTGTACCTAAGGGCATAAAATCAACAATATAAGTTTAACAAAGTATTTCTTCTATAACTTGATTAATAAGATAAATAGGTATAATCATTAAGTAGCTAAATAATACGATGGGAATCTTCTAATACCTACACCTTTTGCTTCTTTGCTTTACAATATTCTCAGTACAACTCTTCAGCAAATTCGAAGAATATAGACTTACAAATGCTTTGTGTAAGTAAAGCTTTTTTGAGAAATACTTGCTATATTTATTACATACAACACACATAACGCATAATAACTTATTGTCCTCTAAGATTTTTTTTTGGTGTCAACTGTCTGTGTAGGCTTACTAGATCTAAGTATTTCTATGACTGTTTTGTTTGGTATGTTTTACTAATGTGTAGAAAGGATACTCACTTTCTAACACTAAGTATTTTATGTTTGGATCTTAAATATATATAGGTACTTCCAACCTTTTCTTTTTATGTGGGTATTAAGTATCAATAGGCTCAAAAACCGACCGGTCTGACCTAGTGGGTAGTGACCCTGCCTGTAAAGCCGATGGTCCTGGGTTCGAATCCCGTTAAGGGCATTTATTTGTGTGATGAGCACAGATATTTGTTCCTGAGTCATGGGTGTTTTATATGTATTAAAGTATTTATATATTATATATATCGTTGTCTGAGTACCCATAACACAAGCCTCCTTAGGCTTACCGTGGGACTTATTCAATCTGTGTAAGAATGTCCTATAATATTTATTTATAAAAAAAAACCTTATGAAAACTTTATTAAATACTTACTTCTGGGGATCAAATGATCGTGGTCGGTTGGGATCCGATTAACCACATTATAGTGTAGGTAATTAGGTTATTTAGCTCGGCGTTATTCTCATACATCTTGCCAAAAAACAGTCAAACCTTAGTATTTATTGCAATATAAGTCGTATAAGGTGCATACTCGTAAAATACAGGCTGACCAGTGACCTAGCAAACTATTGCACAAAAGTCAAACCGAGCGCGGGCCGGCGCGCTGCGAATCCGCGTCCTATGAATTTAGATTGCAAGTTTACTCCAAGTTCAAAATTCATCCGATACCCGTACATCGCCATGTATAATAATTTGGCATGAGGAAATTTGATTCAGTGGCTATCCTGCCAAAATATTTAGAGTTGCGAACCTATAAGTGCACAAGCCTCGCATGTTTTAAATTTACTAAGGGCCTGTTTCACAATGTCCAAATAAAGTATTGGTTAGCTAATTAACAAATAAAATTAACTGCCAGATAAAATTTCCTACAAAAAATGCATTTTATCTACCAGTTAAGCTTATTTGGAGATTGTGAAACGCCAACGATGACTTTATTCGTCAGATAAGTGGCATCTTATTCAGGACTTTACTTGGACATTGTGAAACAGGCCCAAGTATACAAACCAAAAAGTACCTACACTAGAACCCGTGTAAGTTTCATTCGATAGCGTGACGTGCGTTCGCGTTTGCGTTATATCTATATTTTATGTGATTTTGAACAGCGCGCCAAGCGGGACGTTTTGCAAACTCCAAGTCCCATACAAAATAACACTTAACGCAAACGCGTACGTCACGTCACGCTATCGAATGAAATTTACACGGCTACAGAAATGGTATCTTAGTGTATTTCGGCACTTATTTGTCAATTAATCATTGAATTTATATCTACAAATTAATAAGAAAGGAAATATGACTTGAACGCACCTATCTGCGTAATGGTAACGTAATAATTATGTCGCTGCCAGAATGTTAACATCATACCGACGACCGGTCTGGCCTAGTGGTGACCCTGCCTGTGAAGCCGATGGTCCTGGGTTCGAATCCCGGTAAGGGCATTTACTTGTGTGATGAGCACAGATACCTGAGTCATGGGTGTTTTGTATGTATTTAAGTATTTATATCGATATATTATATATATCGTTGTCTGAGTACCCATAACACAAGCCTCCTTTGGCTTACCGTGGGACTTAGTCAATATGTGTAAGAATGTCCTATAATATTTATTTATTTATTTTATTTATAAATGTGATTCCCAGAATTTGAATCACAAAAGTATCACTGTAACCAAGGAATACGCGTATTTTAATAACTACAACATCATATTTTGCTGAGATTGGGCACTCCTTACAAAAAAACCCGGCCAAGTGCGAGTCGGACTCGCGTTCCAAGGGTTCCGTACATTACACAATTTAAACAATGTATTTTTTATGTGAAACGTGAGAGAAATGTCTCTAAAAAACCTGTAGGGGTCGGATCAAAAACTAAGTAATTAAGTCAGACTCACGCTTGACTGCACATTTCTAATAGGTTTTCCTGTGATCTATAGGTAAAGATCTATTTTGTGTATTTTTTTCAAAATTTTAGACCCAGTAGTTTCGGAGATTAAGGGGGGGAATGGTAATTTTTTGCCTATTTTCTTGAATAACTTCTAAACTGTTTATCCTAAAATTATAAAAAAAAAATATTTGAGATTCTCACAATGAGCTCTTTCATTTGATATGTAACACGATATAGTTTAAAAACATTTTTTTTTTTCTTATTAACCCCCCAAAAGTGGCCCCCATGTTTAAAATTAATTTGTTTACGTTACATGTCCATCTTTGGGTTACAAACTTACATATGTGTACCAAATTTCAACCTAATTGGTCCAGTAGTTTCGGAGAAAATAGGCTGTGACAGACGGACAGACAGACAGACGCACGAGTGATCATCGGGCGATCACGTCAAAATGGTTCTCGCAAAAACCACGGAAGCGTCGGTCTCGGCATTGTCGTATATATATCCAGTTCAAAAATGAATCCTTTACTCAAGACCTAATGCGTTTTACTGTTATTAGTAGTAAGTACATAGTTACTTGAGCGTTTTACCTTGTAAAAAACAACAAATAATATTTACCCATGGATAAGTTTAAATAAAGGCTTGCATGGATAAAAAATTAATAAGTAAAGATAATAAAATGGCATGACGACTCCGATTCGCAACGAGGGATGACAGGATCAATTTAGACTGAGAGAAACAATCGCGCCGGTACCACGTCACGTGTCAAACTCTTGCAAAATTCACTTACGTTCTGAAACTCAACCACGCTCTATTACCAAGTTGAAAGGTCGAGAATTGGGGGGTAAATGTATTCAATATTGGCAGCCGGTATGCCTTTATGCGTTATCTACGGGGCACACGCGTTCCGTCTAACGGAACGTCAAGTGAGCACACAACAAACATGAGGCTGACGAGCCAAAATGTTACATCGCTGCATAGTTTAGACCTACACCTTGCAGAAAATTGCTTTGGCAGGCATAGCTAGGTGAACTGATTAAAACTCCCAGTCATGAATCAATGTTACTTATTTCATTTTTCTCCGCTAGGTTAGTTAGGATGGATAGGAAGTTAGGATTTTCACTAAAAGCTATTAGTTACTGTTTTTTCTCACTTATTAGATTTTTGACTAAATAAGTATATACTTGGACATAACGTAGGTTTCCAGCAGCCACCAGTACCACCAGCACTTGGAAAGGTTATAGAAAGTGGAACCACTTACCCTAATAACAACTTCTACGACGACGGGAGATTTGGTGTCGCTCGATTTTATTTTAACTTTTCTGGACATACCGCGCGTCAAAGTTACACATTTTTAAAGCTAATCTAGGTTTTTCGTAACAGTTGATCACATAATCATAGCAAAGCTGGCGAATATAATACAAGGATAATGTTTTTATAAGAAACGTAAAAGCTTTTTTTAACAGAATTTTTGACTGATTTGTAGATTGAAATGTATTGACAATGGATCCTGACCACTATTATCATATTATATTAAGATAATTTTTCTAATTACCTAATTAAGAGTTACTGCATGAGCTAACCCTGCTTTGACTTATTTTTTGTCTGTGATATTATGATTTAGAGAGTGTATTTTTATTGAATTTGTACCTATGCCAATAGGCACGACATAGTGATACTGAAATATTTATTTAACATCTTGTAACTTAGCTATGTTGAACAAATAAATCTTTGAATCGTAAAGCTTAAGCTATAAACTAAGTAAATTTAAAATCGATCTATGTTGCAAACTTAATGAAAACAGCTTAACTCTTCATTTGAATTTGTCGAATAGTTTAGTTAGCAAATGTAACACAAACAAACAACGTTGATACTGAATACCACAGATATATTTAAAAAAACGGCCAAGTGCGAGCCGGACTCGCGCACGAAGGTTCCATACCATTACGCAACCACTTAAATATTTATTTTATTATGTTTTCAGTATTGGTTGTTACAGCGGCAACAGAAATACATCATCTGTGAAAATTTCAACTACCTAGCTATCACGGTTCATGACATACAGCCTGGTGACAGACGGGCAGACGGACGGACAGACAGACAGACGGACAGCGAAGTCTTAGTAATAGTGGCCAATTTTATTTACGATTTTTTCTACGCAAAAATTCGTTTCAAGCTAAAGTTTTCTAAGTAAACTAACCTAAATAAAATTATCCTAAATATTTCATTGTTTTTATTTAATTCTAAATCAGTACCATGCTTCCGCTATGTGACGTGACTTGATATTCTTCACTTTGAGATAAACACACTTGTATAATAATTTACATATACAATAATTTTCAATCACATCACAACATCCATGCAGTAATATATATGTGTTGAATACCTCAGCTCCACAGATACGGGCAACGTTACTCTCACAACTTTATTAGAACTTTGCTAGTTACGTGATCTTTTCTCCGCATAATACGCCCCGCTGACTGCATTTTCAGAAACTCCGATAATATTCCTTGTGATATAAATACAATTTGACGGCAAGAAATTTCGTTAAAATTTAAGGTACCAACGTTATTAAAAGTGAAATTTAAATGAACGTTAAATTTGAGACTGCGAGGCGAGTTTACGAATTCAAATTAATTTCCTCCGCACAAGGTACAAGTCAAGTACCGGCATGGTAAAGTGATACGTGGTTAATTAAAGCTCAGCTAGAGTAAAACAGGCGTTTCGAGCTACCTGGGAGGTTGTTCTAATCACTTACCGAGTCCCCAGGCGAGTCCAAGGTCGTGATGAATCAGTATAACCACTTAATTAAAAACTAGCCTTAAGAGGAAAGGAGACGAATCTGTCCACACAAATGAGGTCCCTATTTTCCTCTCTGGATATGGACATTATAGAAAGTATTTTTACACAATTTAATATATATTGACCCTAGCTATGCCCATTCGTTAAATTTTATTATTATTATTTAATTATTATATACTAAACTTTAATACTTTAGGTCACTTTTTCTCTAGTACCTAACCAAAGAAAAAAGTTCCCCGTAAAGAAAAAAGTCCCCATTCCTTTTTTTGTAATATATTATATGTTTATCCTATTAATTTTGTATGTATTTATATCCTTTATCTTTCTGGTACCTTGTTGTACATTTTGCTACATTTGTCACCCTCTTTTCACTTTCTCCTCTCATCTACTCAAAGGTTAACTGGAAGAGATCCCTCAAAGGGATAAGTTCGCCTTTGTACATCTTATTATTTGTACCATGTAATTTTTAATGTGTATATTTGTACAATAAAGAGTTTACTACTACTACTACTAAAAGTGACCAAGCCCTCCAGTGGCCGGTAGGCCTAGAGGTTCAGGGCGTTAGCCGCGTAATCTGAAGACGCCGGTTCGATTCCGGTCCCGGTCACATTTTCTTTAGTATATGAGGTCTATATCAGTTTATAATGCATGTAATATTGACTACATAAAAACACAAATCACAATATTTATTAAAAATATTTGTTTGATTATGACAACATAAAGGATACAAATTACAAATTAAATTATAACTAAAAATTTATACAAACCTCTCCCTGCCGCTCCCGGTGCGAAGGTGCCCATGATGCTAGCAGTATTTCCATATGGTCGGCTAAACAACTTGCGATCTTGTCCAGATGCATTATATCTTGATGGTACGCCAAGATGACAAAGTTAGGTATTTGTATCTCGAGGCCTCGAGGTCATTGTTAGTTTGGTTTGTTCGACTCGCAGGTATCTAGAAATACAGCCGGGATACGGCGAGCGGTAGACAGCTTTCCTCTTGACTGATACATACAACAATCAAATTCGTATGAACTTCATTGTCTTGCTTCGTTGTAGGTAAGTACCAAATGTTTAAGATATTCTTTATTTAATAAATGCGGCGATTAGGCTTCATAAGTAATCTCAGTACTTTCGCCTTATTACATGCTACTTGTATATACAGGATGGCAACAGAGATATAATCGAATGTCAATTATTTAAGTACACATAATGATAAATAATAAAGTAAACAACATTAATTTCAAAATATGAAATACCTATATTTTAATCCACTTGAAAAACCGCCAACCGCTTTTATGTATTTATTAATACTTATACTATTGATTCATCTTTGTCTCAAATCCACCAGGGACCATACGAATTCTCTACAAACTAACCACATAGATTCCGGACGCTTTTATTTGTTTACGTTAGAAGCATTTTTATAATACTCGGAAAAGTATATTTACTCCCGCGTATTTGAAAATATCAATTTGTCGGCTAACACCGACCGGTTAGGTCGTCGGATACGTGACACCAATCACAACGATGCACAGCACTGACTGTTCTCATTGCTTATCTAAAGTTACCCAGTATAATATGACTTAGAGATCCATACTAACTATGTGCTGTCGAATGTCATGCTTAAACTGGTTTCCGGCGATGTGCAAGTTTGGAGGTGGATGTAACAGGCAAGCTTCAATGGATTTAAAAGAAATGGCGCATTCGTGGGAGTTTCGCGATGGTGTGGGAGTCAATTGAATTGTTTAAGTTAAAACTATCACAGTATATACTCCAACGAACTTTGTTACATTCGTGTGAGATTGGGTTGTTATGTGTCCGCTAATCGTACTTAAAATCCCTATTATATCCAACAATCATTGTACTCGTAGGAAATAATTTCTAGAACAAAAGTTTTTTATATTTATTTTTCTATATAATCTCATGCGAATCTGTTTTAGCCGGAAAGAGCAATAAACACCGCTTTGTCGCGCTTCCATCCGTTTCGTTTGTAGTACTACATTTTAAATTGTCCAATTAAATCAAAGTTCAAAAAGAATTTATCACATTCATCAACAGCTCTCGCGACGTACACGTACGTTAGTGAGCCAGCTACACTCTTGTTAATGCGAACACACTAATGACGGGTTTCCTACATCGAGTTGGTCTGTGGATGACAACAAGTAAATTAGCTGCGCTAAAAATGCGTATGCGTACTACATTACGAGTACGAAAGGCTTTCGACGACGCGAAAATAAACAGCTAGTTTAAAGGTTTGTACAAAATTTCCCAATGTTTGTTTTCTCCCTTAATTGTGGACGTTGTAGGTAGATCTATATTAAATATTATATATCACATATATTATATAAAGAAAACCACCAAGCAGCAGTGTGTGTATTAGTCATAAAAATGAAGAGAGAAGTCTTACAAAATGGTGAAAACGATCAAAAACGGGCCAGGCTATTTAGCCGTTTCAGCAAAGGAATCATTGGCTGCACGCGCTACTGTCGCGAAAAAGGTTTATTCTAGAGCCGCCAACCCTGCTAATCGCTGTTTGCCTCCGCCTGGGCTTAAAGGTATGCGAGCCACAAGTCTGCACTCTGCAGTCGATGCACCCAGCCTATTATTATATATAGGTATAATGTATCTATAAAGATTATGAGGCTCTTACCTATCTACACATTAAATAAGTTTTTGGCAAAAAACCCACTTTTGTTACAAGCCTTTATCGCTGACTGTAATTTTCTTTCCACAGGCAACTAATACTCATCAAGATATTTCTATCAACCCCAAACACAATTAGTTTGCATCGTTTTATCACATAGTTCCCTTGGCCACCTATCTCCGTCATCGAATCAGCTGCATGTCATCAAAATATTAAATTGTCATCCATAATTGACATGTATAATTTACATATGTATGCAAAATTTCATTCACGTTCATTCCATCACTCATTTTAGACGGTTGTCACACTGCTCCGCACTTAGCAGCGACGGCCGGTGCTGTGGTTTTTAGTTTAGTACTGCAGAATCTATATTTGTATACAAAAACCGCATGGTATAACACAGGTGGCTCCCCGTCTCTGTGCGAAGATGCGAGTCGCACGACGATTCGTGCTTTCGGACGGAGATCTATGCGGTTGCGCGCCGCAGGGTTGTGGCATACAGTACGGATTTTTGTTCATACGCGGCTCATCGTGCACCGCAGCTCCGGACAAAGATACGGCGAAAATCCGTACGGTGGTGCGTCATCGCTTCGAACGCCGCAACGAAATGCGACGTTAGTGTGACATCCGCCTAATGCGGCTGCAGTTGACTTGACATCCGAACGTCACCTTTGTCATAACCCGAGACCGGAATTCTCGTGGCAGTTTTAATTGTCATTTGGGAATTCTCATTTATCGACTTTCGATATACCGATATCGATAGAATGTATAGGTACATCATATTAAAAAAGATTAAAAGTAGAGGTAAATAACAGGCGCTCTTATAGCTAAAGAGCGATCTCTTCCAGATAACTTTTGAGTAGTTGAAAATGCGAAATAGAGATGTGCAATAAAAACAATGAAAACTTAATTCTTAATATTTTTCCATTTCATTAAATCAGTTTCGTTTTTTTTTCAATTTCAGGTTTAAACTCTGTTTTAGTACCTACTAACAAATATTCCATTAGTTTCTTTATAAATGAAATAAGTAGTCGTCTTTTCGTCCATATTATCTGCTTAAATTAATTCTTTTACGGTCAAATATCCATTAACTATTATAACTTCGTACTAAGTGTTGTTAGTGGCAATTAACGAACAATTGGTAACACTGTATGACAATCTCAACGATTAATCTATGATCTATGGTCACGGAATAAATTCAGATATTTTCTATTTCATCTAGTATTCCCATACAAAAAAAAAACCATAGACATTATCTGAAATTATTCCGTGACTATAATAGATTCCGGTACTTCTTTTTTTGATAATTCTAACCTGGGGAGTGTAGAGTGCGGTGCGCCTAAAACAAGTCGCTTAGTAAAATGACATAGAGTAACTTATACTAGAGCGGTACTGTCATAGTAAGTTTTGTAACCCCAGTAAATAAATTCACTGCCATCTGTCGACACACTTTAAAACTAAAAATAAAAATTTATAAAAATACGATAGAATGTATTTAAATATAAATAAATGATTTTTTTTATTTGCATTAATTACTTTTATGATTTTGACCCATGTTCTTTCACTGATATGCGTTAAAATTGTTAAATAACAAACGAAACCGTCAACGCCATCTATACGACTGTAGGCCAAAACTAGTAGCGCCCTCTGAACGAGAATCAAATTTTCTTGATCTGAATTTGATTGATGTATCCATCTATTACGGAGTTATATCTATCTTTGGTAAAATCAACATCAAGTTCCATGAATGATCAGGGGCCTTACCACAATCTTTTTAAAAGCGATCCAAACGCGGAGCAGTTCAGTTTAGGAACCTAAATTGTTCGTCTCAATTTGCTGCTCTATATACTCCAAGCAGTGCATATGCCCTCCTGCCTGCTACCCAATAGCAAAGCCCAGTAACATAAAGACAGTGGTTAACTGAATGAATGAATGAATGTTTCTTTATTCAGGCAATACACCCAGTACATAGTTTTAGTTTTAAAATGCAAATACAATACCATAAAACATAAAAAAGAAATACGGTAAAAATAAAATAAAATAAAACTCACTAAAAATTAAACTACTTACGGTTCGGTTGCTGATGCGCGGACAACCAATGCAGGAAAAACGCATTTTGGTAAATGTTTTCATTTACTGTCACAATAATCCTATTATTAGAAATGCGTACCCTGTTCCAGAACGACGCTATTCGGTTTCTAATAATGGCAAAGAAGTCAGGTACCCTGGCTTCAACAAACATCGCTGACGCACTGCAGAACCGTGGTTGTTTGGTCAGAATTCGCAAGGCGTCATTGTACTGTACTCTAAGGATGCTGTAAGCTTTTCCTTTTGTTTATTTGTGTGATATTTGTGTTTCGTTAATTTATGAATTTACAAATACTGCCTTTCATACCTACCAGTACTTATTTGGCCATTACCAGTACTGGTAAACCGGGGGACTGAAATGCAGGGGCGACTTTGAAATTGTGGTTTTTAAGGCGTAATATATTTTATAAACTGAAAATAAATGTCATATACTAAGAAAAAGTGACCAAGGCCTCCAGGCGATAGCAGAGGATGCTGGCTCGATTCCAGCCTGGGGCACGGAGGCCTTGGTCACTTTTTCTTAGTATATGACATTTATTTTCAGTTTATAATTTATATAGTAGTGTTTCTACTTAACATAAAAACAGATTAAAGTATTTTCTGTAAATAATTTAATTTGTTCTAATACTTCTAACAGTAATATATTGTTACATGAACTTTTCGAGAAAACAATGCATAATGCTAATTTAGTGGCCGTTTTAAAACTATCAAAGTAAACTCATTTTGTCCTTAAGTCGCCCCATTTTACGGTACTTACATATATTATTAATATATTAAATGTACAAGCTTCAGAGTATGAGCGCTACAATCTCATACATTGAAATTTTAGTTCCAATCCAATGTAATATGCAAAATTCGCAGAATCCAACTTAAAGCACGTCCCGGCTGTAATTTATATACATATTATCTAGACAACTAAGTTAAGTTTAGTACAACTTTGCTGATATACCTATTGATGTAAAGAGTAGGTAATAGGTACCTACTAGTATTGCATAATGTTTACGAAACAGATATCCATGTTAGTTTATGTTATAATTTTATAAAATTTGTTTAATAGGTTAAGTATATAAAAACTGAGCGCATCTCGCCATCAAACGTAGCAGTTTGGCGAGAATATAAATGTGAATATGAATGTCGGTGAGACCGTAAGGAATGTCTCCACGAGGTTGTCGGAACACATACGCAGCGTAAAGAACATGGACACCAGGAACTCAGCAGTGGCAGAGCACGCGAACGATATAGGCGCGTCCCATTTCATTCGTTTCGATAAAGCGAGATTACTGGTACGGGAGAAATGTTTTGTGCCGCGTAAGATTCGCGAGGCGATTGAAATTGCACGCCGCCCTAATTTCAATCGGGACGGAGGCTGGATGTTGCCACCTGCATGGAAGCCTATAATACCTAGGGTCAAGCGACAAGTGTATTGTGACGATCGCGGGGACATAGTGAGTGCAGTGTGCTTGACTTCGTTCGATACAGCCGACCTTCACTTGACGATTCCATCTGCGGACTGCCCCGCGCCCCCCGCCCCCGCCCCATCAGCGCGTGCGCAACGAGCGACAAGGCGGGCGGCGCGAGCAGTGCACGACGTACAACCGCCGCGGACACTCGTGCCTGAGGAAGGATTCCCAAAGAATCCGAAACATGTCGCCAAAAGCGACTAAAAATAATAGTAAGTAAAAACCGTACTGATAAATATTTTGAGAATATAAATATTTAAGGGGCCCACTCTGACTATCAGTCCGCCGGACGATATCAGCCTGTCAGTTGTTAGGAACAGTCAAATTTTTGTTCTAACTGACAGGCCGATATCATTCGGCGGACTGATAGTCAGTGGGCCCCTTTAGTAAGTAAGTTGTAACTTAAATATGTAAATTAATTAATTAATTTGCTTCATATACATATAATCTCTTACATATTATTTATTACTAATCAGTTATGCTGACGACGAATCGCCTATAAAATATTAAGTTAGAAGAAATTTCAGTTGTAAAATTTGAAAGCGCAAAAAATAAATACAAACTTCAATCTATCACAAAATATCTATTAGAATGTTTCCAGAGAGCATATTTACCTTACTTGAGCGAAATTGCACTGATTACATCGGAAATAAAGCGCCGTTGGACGCAGTGTACTTCCGTTTTCAATACCCCATGCAAATACAAGTGTTCGTGTGTCGGAAGGAAGTAAAATGTAAGCTATATGTGTTTTATGCCTCCAGCTGTTTTTGTCATAGAGGCGCCTTCCGAAGTTCCGACATCCGATATCGGAAAGGCGCTTCCGATAAATTCAGCCATATCGTAGCCCCTCGTCAGGCTGTCGGACCGATAATATTTGTTCGTGTGCGTATGTGTAGGCATAATGCTTGTTGTAATGTGTGTGACCGCAAAAGACGGCGCCTGGGCACGCCCTCGCGGCCTGACCTAGCGGATGTCGGATTCTACATCCGATATCACTATACCTGTACCGGTGGAGGAAACCTGGATCCATCACTACATCCCGGAGACGAAACAACAGTCAAAACAATGGATTGATCATGGTGAGCCAGCTCCAAAGAAAGCCAGATGCATTCCGTCTGCTGGAAGTGCTAGTCTGTGTTTTGGGACGTAAAAGGAATACTTTTAATCAGGGACCGGCCCGTTATCCCTTATCGGGGTTTTATAAGGGTATTGCATAAGGCTTAACTCACCATACCCTTTGCCAGACGAAACCCTTTGTTTTGCTTTTAAAAACCCTTATATAAAGCTACCACATTTGAGTAATCGGTAGCCCAAATACCCTTACAAAACCCTTATCATCCGCTCACCAACACCTTGCATATTGCTTATAAGGGTTAGCCTTATAAAGGGCTTTCATTTTAGCATATAAGCGTGCTAATTTAAGTCGTCTACCTTGTTCATAAAGCACACATTACTTCGAATCCGAGCGATCGTCGGCGGCGACGGCGGCGTTCTTTGACTAGGCACGTATTTTCTTTCCTTTTCATGCACTACCGTAGATATATACTAATCGTGTCTCTTTCACGCAAAGGGAAACCTTTATAAAAAGCGCTTAAAGATAAGGGTAACCCTTATTAAGAGCTAGCCTTATTTTTGGTCAGCTTTTCGGTAAGGGTTAGTCAAAGGTAAGGGTATGAATGGACTTGCAGTTCAAAAGGGAAAGTCTTTCAATGTGTTAGCCGTATTTAAGTGTCGCCCATTGAAAGGGTTTTATCGCGGAAAGGGTTGTCCGGTCCCTGCTTTTAATTGACTACCTTGCCAAGGGGAAAACTATCATTGGAGCATACATACATCACTTTTGGATCAGTTACAGGCGGCAATAGCTCAAAAACTGCCCTGCTTATTCACCAGATTTAGCTCCGTCTGACTATCACCTCTTCCCGAAACTCAAAATATTTCTCTCAGGGCGAAAATTTAAGTCCAATGGTAAGTACGGAAGGTCAATGCGTATTTCGAGGCCCTTGAAGAGACGTACTTCCGTGAAGGAGAGAAGTTGCAGATTCATTGGGACAAGTGAGTAGAACTTCGGGGGGATTACGTAGAGAAATAAAATAAATACATTTGCAATATTATTATTTTTTCATATCAAACCAAGTTACTTGTCA
Organism: Cydia strobilella; assembly: GCF_947568885.1. Classification (NCBI taxonomy): domain Eukaryota; kingdom Metazoa; phylum Arthropoda; class Insecta; order Lepidoptera; family Tortricidae; genus Cydia; species Cydia strobilella. Next base: position 7,787,929 of record NC_086048.1, read on the forward strand.
AACAACCCTCGTATATTTTTAATGTTACCATAAATTGAGTCAAGGGTGCTCGTTTCCATAACTACTTCGCACGCTACACCGCTTGCGGCGTCTCCGCAAATTCCATGTAATTTGAACCTCGAAATTATGAGCCAGAAAATATCGTGAACACCTAATAAAAGAGTAGAATAGCTAGTAAAATTCACTGGAAATGATCACTTAATCGAATTGAAGCCGTATTACGTGTTATGTTTTGTATTTCGTCACGATTTTCAGGTTTCAGTTCAGTTTCAAATTTACTTTATTACCTATACGAGCAGTGTCACTACTTGCAACATGATAGGTTCCTGCGTAGCAGGAGAAAAACTTGACCTATCTATACGCGATACAACCCTGAATTAGCTAATAATCTTTTGTCTTAATCTGACATTTTAACGTGATTTTAACTTCTGTACCTATTTGTAAGGAAGGGGTAAAACCTATGTAAATCAACTAATTGAGGCTTGTAGCACGTTTACGTATTAAGGGCGTTAGTTTTACTACATACATTAAGAACACTTATTATTTTTGTTTGCTGGTGACATAATTTGAATTTCCATGTCGCCTATTGTCAAAAAAGAAGTCGAATTTGCTTTCACTAAATATCCAGCAAATTTGTAATTATCTAATCAGACTAAGAGAATTATCAGAGTCAATTATTTAATGTCGTTAATGTAGAACATAAATACATATTTGAGAATACCCAATGCGCCCTGGGGACTTCACGTATACTTTTGAATTATACAATATTTTAGTTCGTTCATGAACACATACATAACTATAAACCTATGTATGTGTTAATATGGATTATTGTTTCCTATTTTATTTTATATGGGCGTTCCTAAAATTCTGTTATGACTGCAAGGTTTTTGTGTGTCATACAAGTACACGTTGCATATTAAGTCCTCTAAATAGAGGCTCATGTACCTATTGTGAAACGTAATGAAAACAAATTAATATTCTTATAATATTTCTATATTCATGGTAAAAACGATAGCAATTCTAAATCGCATGTAGAATTTGCTGCCTACTCGTATTCTTTTAGCACTTTCTCCTTGTTGCTGATGTGCACCAGTCGCAACCATGCTAGAAAAACTAAAACGACTATATAATAAAGATGACTTTGACTATTCCACTGGGCAGGTTGACCCATACAAGTTTCATCCTACTTTTTATTTTATTCTGAAAGCGTTTACAGTAATTGACGAACCCATACCGAAGTGGAGGTATGTATTGAAATTTAAGTTTTTTTATTATTACGTACTAGTTGATTTAAATGTCACCTGATGGGAAAAGAGGATATATACCTGTCTATCAAATGCCTAGTTCAAGAGTTGTTAATAGGCAATTTTAATCAGCTATCAGTACTCAATTTCCACTACCTAATTTACCTATTAAGCATGTAAGTAACTAAATATTCTTTTTTAATACAGTTGCTCAAAAAGTTATACTTTTCGTGGCTGTTTAGCGTGCGGAAAGTTGGTTTTCGCGAACTAGTGCTTTTTACTTTGCCAATTTTTTTAAATTTATACTTGTTCCAATTCATGACTACTTATAGATGAGTGTTTATATTAGTTTCCTTTAAACGTCGTAATCAACATAAAAACCTACTGTTAATGTAAGAATACGAAAAATATGCATATTTCATATTTTATTACTTACCTCTTCATCATTATAAGTATTATAACACGTTTATTTTTTAATGTTGAAAAACGGTTCTTAATAAGTTGTCTGAATGGAACGGAACGCCTGTCAAAGAAGAGGCATATTTTCTTACTGCAAGAATGTTTTAAGTTTCCAAAGGCAACATTCGATATTGTTTTTATAATTATACGATACACAAATAATCGTAAATAACGATATTTAGGTAATAATAGTACAATGTTTTAATATTTACAATTGTTTCTGTCTTATAGAACATGCATTTGAAAAAAAAACATTCATTGAAGTGGGTTCAATAAAAATAACAAAATCTATTCTAGTCGAATAAAAGCTAGAAAAAAAACCTCTTCATAATGTCAATGTCAATGATGTCACAGAATTAATAATATGTGGTTAAAGATTTTTATTGATCTCAAAAGAAATTTACATTTCACTCAATGAGATACATGCACTAATTAATTATATTCAATGTTAATTTATATATATATTCAATAATAATATAAAAAGTTTCGAATTCCATTCCTTAATACTTGTTGCTTTTCTTATTTTTTCGCAACTGTATTAAAAAACGTCGTTCGATACGGTACGGTTCGTCGTGCGGATATGTCATTCTTCACTCTTCCCGAGTCTCTCGGTACTCGTGAAGTAATGACATACTTTCCGCACTAGCATCGAAATGTACTATTTTGTGCACCATACAGTTAAAAATACACAGAAAATGAAATACACTTTAAAGCTAGGTAACAACAGGCGGTCTTATCGCTAAGAAGCGATCTCTTCCAGGCAACCTTTGTAATTAACTATATATGTCCTAGAACTTCTAAAGTAAATGGCAAGTTAAAATTTTAGCTTGGTGCTCCGCGGCTGAGTAGCTACAGGACCTCTACAAAATCTTATTTTCAATTCACCTATTCAAAAAAGGGCTTTTTCTTCCCTGCTAGGAGGGATCAGTGGCACTTTTCTGTTCTAGAACACGATTTTTTTTTCTTTTTTTAATTTTTTTAGGTGAAATCATATTTTGGAACATAACAATTTCCTCTTGGGTGATGTAAAAAGCAGTATGTGTCACATGGTAGCAAAATTATTTCCACCTTGGGCGTTATAATATGTCATTTTGCTCCCTTGTGACACAATCTACTAATATCTTATAATATATATATTATTCAACAGCTACGTTTCTCTTGCTGTAAATGTATTCGACGCAACAGTCGCTGTGTTTTTTGCTGCTGTCTCAACTTTTCACGGCATTTTGTTACTCGATATATCACACTCAACCGAGGCCGGTGTGTACTGTATCGTTCTGATATACAAGTTCCTGATTCTCACCTGCACCCAACTTGATAAGGCACACTATCATTGTTTCTTGCGGGTTCTGCGAGAGGATTTTCGATTTGTGTGTGCTGAAGGAGCTAAGTACAGGTAATCATGTTATTTTAAAACTGTTATTTTTTACAAGTAACGGATGTCTAGCTGCTTTTCACAAAATTGGACAGTGTTTAAACTTTAAAAAAATCAGCAATTTCAATTCCATGAAAACAAAAATAAAATATCAAAATAAAATTCTAGATCTAGGGTGCATGATCACTTTTTCGACAGAAATTAGGTTAATTACATATCTACTGTCGAAAAAGTGATAACCCTTTGTTACTCTTGTCAAAGGATCATTCGAAAATGAAAAATACTTTAATTTCCAAGAAATGTATTTATTTTCACATTACAGGGAGAGATTCTTCGAAAATCAATTGGAAACATGGAAAGTGTGTATCTGCTCTGTGATATTCACGTTTGGCATTGCAGTTGGCATGGCTTCATTCGCTCTGGTGTCCCTCCTGTTCTACCTAACAACGAGAACTGCTAGCGACGGCAGTCAGCGACCTCTGCTAGTTCCCTTTTGGTTTTGGGACCTAGACTTTGGAAAAACGCCTACTTATGAAATAGCCTTAAACTTTTCGAATTTTTGCTTTATAACTTATGCATACAACTATGTTTGTGAGTATGGATTGAACCGTAACTTATAGAACGTAGTTATAAAATTTTGTAACCGGGTAGACTGTCTAATGAAAGGAGGTACAGATTTATTTTAAACTTTTTGAAATGGCAACAATAACAATAGGTACATGTTAAATGTGCCATACGCCACTTATTTATCGTGTCAGTTTAGGACAATATTGCATTATTATTTACAGTTTTCATGTAAATCATAATAAAATTATCAAAACAAGTCAAAAAAATTACCAGTCACCTATGAACCTACAGAATACCTACATTTATAATAGCTTGCAATATCAATAAAATAAAACATCACCAAATAAACAGAAAAGTAGATGCAAACAAAGTACCTAAGTACTAAGTACGTATTACGTTTTTATCGCTGAAGAGCGCATACGTGTTTACAATACAATACAATACTCTCGCTCCCCAACCTTTATTTATTTACAGTTATGATACAAACTCAAGTTGTGTGGGTAAGACAAATCGCAACAAAAGCCGATTTAGTAATTTGGGCCATCCAAGATCTTTTGCAGGACATCCACCCGGCTACCAACGAAGAAGAAAAAGTGCACTACGCAGAGTTAATTAAATACAGAATGAGAGAAATAGTCTCTCAACATCACTCCATGTACACGTAAGAGCACTCTCGCCTCCTGATTTAATGTACATCAGGCATTAAAATATTTCTAAGCTAAATATTATACATTTCACAGTTTGATGGAGGCTTACGCTGGAGTTTATAAAAAATTATTAATGTTTGAACAAAAACTTTGTGGCCCTGTGGTTTGCTTGACAGCCTACTGTACCGCCGAGGTAATTCAATTTTAAATTTGTTAAGAAATCTTTATTATCCACGACAGTTTGCATTCATAGAATTAAAATACAAGGAAAACTTTTTGCTTCGGGGTAACTAAGCCTGAAATATTGTGATTGGATACGTACTTAATACACACTTTTAATAGGTCAAAAAAGCTTTAGTAAAATTATGGTAGGTATATTAAGTGTTTTGTCGCATTTTATGATTAGCTGAAAAATAATAACTTTCAAGATCAGAATAAAATATACTGAACACGGCGCAGTTGATTAATATAAAATTTTCTTTTCAGAAATTGGACGAGGGGGAATTTAATGCTATACTAGTATTGCTTTGTATCGCAACAGTCACGTTAGTGTACATCCCGTGTCATTTGTGCACCTTTCTGGGATTAAGGGTAAGCACTGAAGATAGAAAAGTGTTAGTAAATTTAATATCTAAGGTCATCAGTGAGATGAAAAATATTATTATGTTTTTATAGGTGAGATCAGTAAATGATGCTTGCTGGAATATTTCGTTTTGGAACGCGGGTCGTGAGATACGGCCATACTTGGTTCTTATCATGCAGCGATCATTGCGCCCGCTCCCGCTTCAAGCCCCTGGCTTTGAAGAAATATCTATACAAACATTTTCAACAGTAAGTTCTTAAGTTACACTCTAATAGCATCGTAAAAATAACCGATTTCAAGGATATACAGGGTGGCTAAAAAATTAGTGCATTCCCGTTGCCAGGGAAGCTTTGGGATTATAGTTATACTGAGCAACTTTTACTATAGGACCAACCACGAAATCGCGAAAAAAAAATTTACCCTCCCATAATGGACCAGCCAAAATGTATGAAATACCCAAATTTTTTTTCGTGATTTTGGGGTTGGTCCCATCCCGTAGTAAAAGTTGCTCAGTATAATTCCAAAACCTCCCTGGCAACGGGAATGCACTTATTTTGTAGCCACCATGTATATATTATATTAAAAATATATTTTTCTTTTCAGAAAATGGCTAATGCTTATTCATTATTCAACATGCTGCGGCAGACCAGTATATAGAACTTTCTCGGTTCCTAATTGAGGACACATAGCGTAGTGTTTACACTTACCGATCAGTTTAAAAATAAAAAAAGTGATTTCAAATCGAAGTAATGATTGTATTTAATAAACTTATGTATTTAATTGAGGTATATAGTCGAAACGAATGTATTTATTTCAAAGGAACCATTGCACTGTATATGCTTAAATCACATCGAACATAACAACGTATTTGATTCGCTAAATATCTTTTATAAAAGTAAAATAAATTCTCGATTACTTTTGATTAAAACTTCTTTAAAATTAGATCAGCTGTTAGTAGCACGGCTAGAGAACCGTAAAATTCATGTCACGTAAAAGTGGCGCCCAACATGGGGCCAAGGAAATGCATTGTTGTTCATTGTTGTTACCCACTAAGGCAATTATTTGCTCTCGTCGAGCTTGTTTTGTCGCATTTTTGGTGCTTACTGTAAAAATAAAACAATATTTGAGATATTTGCTCTGTTAAAAAAACCTTCTTAATAATTTCATCCAAGTGTAGTTAGGAAAAAGGTACTTACTGCATTGTTAGTTGTTGATTTTAATTGAATCTAGCGCCTTATTCACAATCAAAAACAAGGTGTCCTTTTAAATATATTAATAACGGGTCACTCACGTATTTTAAGTCGGAAACGCTTGACATGTTTCACTCCGTACCGAGGAGCGTCATCAGGAGCTTGCGTCGACGGTGACGGACCGGCGCAGACAGTGAAACATGTCGAGCGTTTTCGACTTAAAATACGTGATTGACCCGTTATTAATATATTTAACATGTCTGTATCTCACGGAAGTTTTGTTATTAAAATAAGGTGTCCTTTTGCTAGAAAACGTCACATTAAACACCTATTATGCATTTGCATATTTTTAAAATAGGCAATAAGCAACCAGAATCACAATTTGATTAAAATAACGGAGGCACGTCATATACAACACGTAAATTATTACGGTCCAGTGAACATTGAAAATAGACAAGGAGGAAAGAGAAGAGCTTTATCCAATAATAATTCTCACTTGAATCGCTCTATTTGCTCGACGTCGCACGATCTGATATTGAATATGGATAAAGTGAATTATATTCAGAGTGGCGGGCAGCGTCGACTCGCAGAGTTTCAGATAAGAGGATTACTTACAAGTTATAATTGGTTCTCGCTATTCGAGTGAATAAGAGAAAAACCAAATCCCTTTCATAGCACCTCTACAGATTGTAGATAAAGATCGTGCTTTCGTATTCCTTTTCAATAAAGCCTTTCAGCCGAGGAGCGCAGTTTAGCCTTTCCGATTAAGATTAAAAAGAAAGTATTCAGTGACTAATCTGTACAAAATTAACCTAGTATTAATATTAATAATTGAGGAGCTTGTCCTTTTCTGCTCACCAAGGAGTTAAGTTTCAGCATTTATTAAGAAATAAGCAGGTACTAAACGTTTAATGTAGGTAGCCATTGGTAGGTTGGTATACCATTAACTCGTCCTTCTTCTATAGAAGAAAAAATCTTATGCTTTTTTATTAAAAAAAAACAAATAAAGTAATATACAAAATTATTGTATAATATAGACATCGGAATAAAACATTCTAACATACATATATAATGAATTATCTTCTAATGTTTAATTTTTCAACTATCTAAAGCTTAAGAAAGCTAAACACTAGGGCCCTTGTATTACTTCTTGAAATTGTAAACTAGTAGAAGAATAGCCCTAATTGCGCTGCTACCATCAAATTGAAATAATTTATTAAATCAGCCGTTACTTTGCAGAAACCCAATTTAACTAAAATAATATTTTTTTTTAATTAAAAAAAAAACTTATAAAATCCTTCAAATCCTGGCTCGTACCAATGAATTTTTCGGAACTTATGTACGGAATATCATTTGATATTTACCACTTGCTTTTCGGTGAAGAAAAACATCGAGAGGAAACCTGCATACATCTGCGAAGAAATTCAAAGGTGTATGTGAAGTCCCCGATCCGCATTGGGCCAGCAGCGTGGGGACTATAGTCCAAGCCCTCTCGTGAGTGAGAGGAAGCCTGTGCCCAGCAGTGGGACGTATATAGGCTGAATTATTAATATATTATAATTATAACGGGTTTATTAATACAATCTTATTGATTTAGTCATCAACTTGACAAAAAATGAAGTGTCTGTATGCCCTACTGCTCTTTGGCGACTGGTATGTAAAAAAGCCGTCACTTTGAATGGGCACCATTAGGAGCTCTCAGCCCGGACATGTTTGTTGGTAACACAATTACCACTGCACCGACGGCGTCCTGCAATCTGATGCCGATTCAATTAACATCGAGGCTTACCTATTGTCTCTTTATTAGTTTACATGAGCGCTTTGAATGGATTTAGAAGTTGTTAAAAAATATTTCAATTCAAGCTCTATGACCGGTTAGTAGGTAATGTTTTTGTTTTTATGTTGATTACTGTTACGTACCTACCTATAACTGATCTACAAAAAATATTCTTAAAGTGTATCTACATAAATATTACCTTCTGATTTATGTGAATGAAACTTGATAATTATGTTGATAATTTCTGACCCGGAGAAGGACATTTACGTATATTGTAATAATTAATGGATGTAATTGGCGCACGGAAGTTTTGTACCTACCTATACAAGAGAGTAAGTAAATTCGTCGCTGCTTTCATCGCAGGAAACGAAATTGAAATTACACGTGTAAAACGAATAGATCTATAGGTATGCAATATTGGGCTTATTTCATTCATTGCAATATGTTCCATATGCGAACAACTTGTAAAAAGGATTGCTAATAATATGTGTCCAATTCTTGTTTAATCTCATATGAATCGGACCTTTCCACGACCTTTGTGATAAAATCCATCCCTCCGTCCATCGCGAGTTGTCCACCGCACTCGCGGTCACGCTGGAAGCTATTTGCCGGACTGACATTATCGTAGCGGCGAATTTTCTACAATCTCTGTCCTTTTGTATCCGCAACTGGTCGTGACATGTCAATTACGATATCCTGCGAGCTTCTACGGTCGTTACAAGCGGGGCGTCAATACGTATCAAAGGATGTGACCATAATCTAATAATATGTAGGTACTATATTTTATATCCGCTAGTGCAAGCGTAGTTGAGCACCGTATTTGTAGTAAAACTTACTGAGGTTTTCCCGAGGGGCTACAGTATGGGGTTCTTCAAAAAAGGAGTGTACAGGTTTTTAAAGGGTCTGCAACGCGCATGTAACGTCTCTGGTGTTGCAGGCGTCCATAGGCTACGGTGACTGCTTACCATCAGGCGGGCCGTATGCTTGTTTGCCACCGTCGTGGTATAAAAAAATAAAAAAAACGTTAGTAAATTTCGATTGCACCATGCACACCGTTAAGCGCTTGAATAGTACAATCGGGGACATTCGCGGTGAACCATCCTAAAATCTTAAGGGCAAAAATCGTTTAAACGTCTTGCAGGCGGTCAGGCGATAACATAAAAGTGATGACACGGCACTTAAAAGTGTGGGTGTTGAAAAAAAAAGGTTAGGGGAAGGTTGCTATCATTGGACCACTTCATTTCGCTGCCGTGACATCTGGTAACGTAGTTTGCATAATCGGAAGCATCGGAAGTCGACTTTAAGCTAAAGTAGGTTGTTTGAGATAAACTAATAGAAATCGCCTCCATCTGTACTGACGTTAACGTCAATTACCTGTTCCAGACGCGGTCAACGGTCATGCTAGAGTTGTTTGCCGGACTGACATTACAGGGGCGGCAAATTTTCTACAATCTCTGCTCTTTTGTATGCGCAACTGGTGGTGACATGTCAATTACCATGTCCTGCTTGCTTTTGCGGCCGTTACGTGTACGCGGCGGTGTAATAATTATATATACCGGTAGTTAACTAAATAGTTACGTCACTATTTTTATTAAAATTAATATAGGTACTTCTAACTACTAACCAAGGTAGTAATATCCCAGAATACTCGTACGTAGTCTGTATAAGCATATTGCTAAAAACTACCTGCAAAAAAGTAAGAAGGTAAAACATATTTACTGAAGAACCCAAAAGTGTCCACACAAAACTAATAAGTTGCCGCAGCCCCTATAGACCATTCAGATAAGAACATCTCCGTGACAGATCAATGCAAGAAAAACTATTGAAACATAACAAAAGCACGAGTGTAAAGCAGCGCGTCGTTATTTCCGGCGTAGCTCAATAGAATAGTACTAACAGCAACACTCTTTGACTGACCATCAGTCGACCTTATATCCTCGCAATAAGGATTACGTATTGTCAGTGAACAGTGTTGAATAGTACTGTGACGAGCCTCCAGCACGGAGGAAATAAGATGCCACTCAGAACACCGCTGACGGGCGGACGCGGACGTCACGTATCCTGTACAGTCACGGATGTGACACTTGTGAACTAAATATTTTCCAATAAATAGAAATGGCTCTTTCGAACATTTTACCGTTTGAAAATGTATTGTAAAATGTTTTTGGAGAGTCATGAATTGATATCAAAAAGGAAAATTTAGATGTTTGTTAATATAAATTCTGTAATCTACTTTATAATCTTGTATTTTACACAGGACTATTTTAATGTTTAGTTTTATAACATTGGATTATGAAGGTTAACTTATAATTTACTTATGTGTGGGGAAAAATTGTGGGCCCTGGAGGGAAAGTTCCTTAAACTTAAAACCTAAATTTAGCTCATTTTACTTAAAGGAAATATTCTTTTATTTTTAAAAAGTAACAAAACTGCATTCAGGATTTTTTTAAATTCGCTTGTCTCGCTCGGGAATCGAACCAACTAAAAATTCAAAAAGTAAACACTATTCTACTAGTTGATACAGTTAATGTTAATGATAACATTTCTCCAAGAAACATTAGATCTTACACTCGTCTGTCGTGCAAAATATCCATAAAATCGAATATTTAGTACTCAAGAATATTTTTAAACAAACAAAATTGAAAAACAAAATGATTTTTTTTAATGCAGGTACGTTTCTTTTTTAAATAAAAGAATGTTTCATTTATGTAAAATGAGCTAACTTTAAGTTTTAAGGCACTTTCCCTCCAGGGCCCATTAATTTTTTCCATCCTGTATATGTATTTACTTTTTAAAAGTTGTAAAATTTATTCTGAACAAGATAGATCAATAGAATAAATACTCTTTATTGGCTCTTTATTAACAAGTTTTTTTTTAATTAAAGAATAAACGGCTATTTTCTTTTTACATCTTACATTACATACATTATATTTGTAGTGTAATTGCTTTGGACGCCATAATTGAATTTGGTGTTAATAAAAGGTAATAAATACGTATAATAGGAAATAGGTAAGTTAAAATTAAATTTTGTTAACACAAATGATGCCTGGGATTTATTTAGGTTTTACAGATAATCTGGTGTAATTAACACATTATGGCCAGTCACAGACCACAAAATCAAAGCTGGCTATGTCGTTTAGTTATTAAATAATTAATACATTTAATATCTACATCCATCGAAAACATTTGGTTACAGCAATCGTCAATTTGAAAAAAGTGTGAAAATTGAGGTATAAAAACTTTACCTTTAAAATACTAACTTACTAAACCATTATACTCTTAAACTTTCCCCCGTAGGTGGTACTTACTTACTCTTACAAGTAAGACAAATATTCCTCGCAGGTACATTAGACTTAACCTAGCATTCAATTCCGTTCGTCCACAGAAAAGGTATAGTAAGAAACTTGTCTTCTTATTCAAATAAAAACTTTTTACTAAAAAAAGAAAACCGACTAAAAAAGGATCATCATCACCTTCCTTCTCACGATGTTTTCCTTCACCGAAAAGCGACTGGTAAATTAAATATCAAATGATATTTCTTACGTAAGTTCCGAAATAGTTATTTGTTATACAAGGGTGCAAAGTTGTATTTTACCCGCGAGTGTGGAATTGAAACACGAAAAGTAAAATACATTTGCACCCGTGTGTAACACAAAACTTTTCCCCTCACTATAGCGAGGAAAGTGCAACATCCACAGGCGTTAGATCATCTTCATCACTGGAATTACTTATTTTTTTACGATATTATAACAGAAACCACTGGAAATTCTGATTTTTACGTGAGTCGGTAAGAAGTGTTTTTAAGTAAAAAAATTGTTGACAATGTTGACCTTTCTGTTCTGACGTATGAAATGTCAACGATGCGTTTTGAAATTGCATCGACTCAACTTGTGCGTTCAGAATTATATTTATATAAATAAAAAATCTAACGTTTCTTATGGAAATTTAAGGTTTATGAGTTAAAATTATTAAATAAAGCTAAATTTGGTATTTTTTATTAGATTCTCAAACCATTTATTAATGATAATTAATATCGAACGAACCATTATTATGAGCATTTTACGTTTTGTTATCTGTCAAGCTACTTAAACACGCTCCATCCAAGGTCAAATTACTTTCCCCTAGTGGATAAAATGCGTTTTTCCCCGCTTGTTTTAAAGGATAAAAGACGGCTTTCCGAGCTAGTGAGGAGAAAAACTCATTGGTACGAGCCGGGGTTTGATTGAACCCGCGACCTCCGGATTGAAAGTCGCACGCTCTTACCGCTAGGCCACCAGCGCTTCTACTTCGACTTCACAAAGGATAAAATAAAATATTATACTTTTTTAGGGTTCCGTACCCAAAGGGTAAAAACGGGACCCTATTACCAAATCATCACTATCGTATAAAACAAAATCGCTTTCCGCTGTCTCTCTGTCCCTTATGTATGCTTAGATCTTTAAAATTACGCAACGGATTTTGATGCGGTTTTCACCTATCAATAGAGTAATTCTTGAGGAAGGTTTTAGTGTATAATTTGTAAAGGTTTTGTGTAACCCGTGCGAAAACGGGGCGGGTCGCTAGAACATAATATATGTAACTCCGTACAAGATAAGTAGTCTAAGGAAAAAACCTGCCTGGGAAATCAAGAAAAAGTTATTCTCGAATAGATGGCGCCACACCTTTGACCTATACTCGGGTAGATGGCGTTGGCGACACCGTTTGATATTTAACAATTTTAACACATATCAGTGAAAGAACGGTCAGTCATATGGGCGTTCTAAACAAACAAAAATATTTTATCCATATATACTCGTATATACATTTTTTGATATTTTGATACCTACATTCATTTTTATTTTTTAACGTGTGTCGATAGATGGCAGTAAATTTACTGCGACTACAAAATTTACTATGACAATAACCTTCTATACTATATATTCTCTTTGCTATTACTAAGACTTTCACTGTTCGTATGTATGTCTGTCATCAGGCTGTATCTCATGAACCGAGATAGCTATTAGACAGTTGAAATTTTCACAGATTATGTATTTCTGTAGCCGCTATAACAATAAATACTAAAAACAATATATAATGGAACAGAACCCTTCGTGCGCGAGTCCGACTCGCACTTGGCCGGATTTTTAAGTATATTATGCGTTACAAACTGATATGCTTGAAGTCGTTGCCAAGCCAAATTTTGTAGCGTACCATTACTTCGGTGCGATTCGATAAGGATGCGGCTGTATGTACTTACGTTGGATCGTCTAACACGACGGCAATGAACAATTTTCTGTAGGTAGGTACCTAATAACACACGATCGAACTTTTAACACTGACATCCGATCCATATCTATCACAGTGACGAGTACTCGCACTCGGACGTTTACCTTACTTATACAGCTTCAGTGATCTGTACATGCTGAATGTCAAGCTTAGAAGCCGAGCTACGGCATAGTTGTTTTCTGCGAGCAAGGATAAGGTACTGTTATTACCAAATCAAGTTAACGTTTGAGGAGAACGATTTCACGGACTGTTAGGTTACTGGTATTGGCGTAATGTTAGCACATAAACACTAACGAACTGATCAACTAGAAGTATATGACTCTAGTATTAGATAATTGTTGATTTTGGCCGAAAAAAAATCGTTTTCGAAAAGAATTGCATACTTGCCTAGAACAAATAGAGCAAGGAATTTAACAAATAATTATTTAAAAAAAATACTGTGCACCACAATAAAAAGAGAATACAGAAAAAAACATACATGTAATATATAACTTAACTGAGGGAAAAGACCTCTGATGCTCGTGCGGGTTCGTAACTTCGTACCTGGTGCAAAGATTTTGGTGAAATTATTATATTTGGTCTATACCATACTACTATTCGTTTAGGTATTTATTAATTTAGATTAATTTAGATAATTCTCTAAATTGTATTTTCTGTAGGTATTTAATACGTATTATTTTTTGTATTTTTGACATTAGTAATTGTTTTAATTGTGAATTTATGATGGAATATTTAAAAACAATATTATACCTAAGTGTATGTTGAAAAACCGACCAAGTGCGAGTCGGGCTCTGAAATAAAGTGTTTATTTTTTATTTTTTATTAACTAAACTAAAAACCTTAACAAATCTATAAATAAGTAATACAAATCTTAAAATCTGTATTTCCATAGATCTTCTACCCACACACATGGGTTAATCGTATCAGAATATTATTTATGCAAACAATAGTAAGTATTCAAACACTGCCAAAGATCCCACGGCAAACATTATGATTCTGATTAAATTGGTTTCGTGTGCCAACGTAACAATTGATTGTTCTACGTTTCGTTCGACAAATTCCTTCTGCTCAGAGTCTAATTATTTTTAAAGAACAAATGAAAAAGGTCTACAGTGTGTAAATCGAATACGGGCGAATATTTAGACGGTGGTTAGCATAGGACCTCATAAAATGAGATAAATTTTGCTTAGAAATACAATGAAAATATTAACCATAGAAAATAATTCGGCACGCAATGTAAAGCAACACACATAACACACGTAACCTGTGTGTCACCACAGAATAACTAATAGTACTACCGTACAGAAAATTCACTCCTTCACAAAAGCCAGATTTAGGTACAAAATTATACCTACACTCGCCGCCTGCAAGCAAAATTGAAACTTATAATCGCGCACGAACCGTGAATCTTCTTTGCGCGCCGCAGTTTTATGACCGAGCTGCGAGTATCGGCACGGGGTTGTCGCTTGACAAGTTTTCTGCTATTGTTCTAATTGTAACCTAGGATATAACAAGTGTGTTTACATGCAAACGTATTAAATATTGAATTTGAAACCATATACCTAGCTAAAAAAAGGATGTGGTATTTACCTACTGATTATCGCGTGCCACAACGCACTCGGGCCGCTGATCTATGTATACAGGAAATCAATTTCCCCTCGTTAATTATCATGTAATGTCCGCTCTAAGTAATCATGCAGTTTCTATTGTAGGTACTATTCAGTAATCCTTCGTAAATCCACGATGTACGTGACTGACAATCAATTAGTGCCAGACTGTATTAAGATCTAGAAATGTAGGCGCGTAATGTGTAAGTGTATGTTTACTCATTCAGTGAATGCGATAAAGTGAAATAGCACCCACGCCATTGCTGCTTTCCGGGGTTGAGTCTTAGTAAAAGTTGTTCAGAGTTATTATCTCAACATAAAATCTAATTGCAGAATATTGCTAAAAGTTGAAAAACAACCTGTAAGTATGATTCCTTGAGGTCCCATTATAGAAACATCATTCAAGTTTCAAGTATCTATCTATACATATAACAAAGCGGAAGAGGGTCGAAAGTCTGTACATGGAAGATATTCGAAAAAAAAATTGGCTGGGGATACTTAGAATCGAGAACAGAACACATTCCAACAGTTTTTAGAATTTTTGTCTGTTTATCTGTTTATCTGTTTGTCTGTTTATCTGTTTGTCTGTTTATTTGACCGCGCAACTAATGAAAACGGCTGAACGGATTTTGATGCAAACTTTACTAAACTGTCGAAAAAATCCACGGCCAGGTTATAGGCTATAAAAATTTGAGAAATTTTACCCCTAAGGGGGTTAAAAAGGGGATGAAAGTTTGTATGGGGTTCAAGAATTATTTTAAGCTAGCAATTTGAAACTTCGTAAGAAGATATATTATTGAAATACAAAAAAACTAATTTTGACGTTTTTGGAAATTTAACCCCTCAGGGGGTTGAAAAGGGGATGAAAGTTTGTCTTAGGGTGCAAATTTTATTTTAAGCTAGGAACTTAAAACTTTGCAAAACGTTATTATATTAAAAATCAAGAAAATTACTTTCAGCGTTTTTAAAAATTCATCCCCCATGGTGGTTAAAAAGGGGTTAAAAACTTTATCTTGATAACTATATCATTTTAGCTACTAGGTCAAGTTAGGTATCGTTTTTGTATAAATCGGGTATGCCGAATTCATTTATGATATCAAAATGACACCATTCCCAAATGAAAACACAAATAATATGAAAAAACTTTTTTGAATTTCTCTTTACGCTTAAACCGCTAAACCGATTTAGGTAAAATTTGGTATAGAGATAGTTTGAGTCCCGTGGAAGAACAAAGGGTAGTTTTTAACCAAAAAAATGGAGACTGCGTTTGCATGGAGAAGCGGCCGTGCCCTTTCCTCTTAATAATGGTCACGAAGGTGGGTACTTAAAAAAAAAACATTTTCAGTAAATGTCAAACGATTTGGGACTTAAACGCGTTAAATGCCTTCCCGAAAAAAAATCGAATCTTTCGCGAAAGTCTCGCAATGCATTGCGGCCACAAGGGGCACGGTCTCAGGAGTCTGAGAAAAACCACGGTGAGAGACTCAGTGGCGCTCTAGCCAGGCAGGTCGCTTCGCTTTCGGCTGAAACGGCAAGCCAGCGCGAGTTCGATTGTGATCCCAAATACATCGTACGTAATACATATGTAGGCGCAGATCCTGACGGAGTGTGGCGCCGGAGAAGCCGTGTTCATCCCGCGTATCCCCCTCATTCCGAGCAACTTCCCGTTCCGCTTCAAGCGCCTACAGGTCCCCGTGAGCGTCTGCTTCGCTATGACCATCAACAAGTCGTAGGGGCAGATGCATTTCCCACTCCGAAAACAAAAAAAAAAGGGGCAGACGCTGCCCGCCGCCGGCGTCATGCTTAGACTGATTTGACTGGAGGGCCGATTTGGATGACATGATTTTGATGGGAACACCCAAATATTCCGAAATACGTTTTTCCGATTTTTATAACCACGACATTCATAATCCCGATTATTTATAAGTCCGAAATATCAAAATTACGATTTTTAAAAACACGATGGAATAAAATCACGAATGTGCTATTTCCGAAAACTTAAAATCCGATTGTCACTTGACAGAAAGCTTAAAGTTCCGATTTTACACTTTCCAAAAATATTTTATTTCCGAATTCCTAAATTCCGAAAAATCATTGTCCGATCGGAAATAAAATAATTCGGTATTCAGAAATTCGGTTTTTTACAAGATCGGAAAAATGAAATCCGTGATATTAAATGAAGACTCACGTTTTAGAATTTTATTACGGGTACCTGTCGTGCCGCATCATGTTAAATTCGGCATAAAATATTTTTGGCATAAAAATTTAATTTTTTTTAAAAATTAGACAGAACTGCGAACCTGCGAACCCGAACTGTTGCTAGAAGTGGGTTAGGTTAGGTTAGAAATGCGACCCCCAAGAAAACGAACTGTTGCCAGAAGTGGGTTAGGTTAGGTTAGAATTGCGACCCCCAAGAAAACGAACTGTTGCCAGAAAAGTGGGTTAGGTTAGGTTAGAACTGCGACCCCCAAGAAAACGAACTGTTGAAATTTAAAAGTGGAAATTTAAAAATTGGGATATTTAAAATAGGAATCACGTTAATTCGGAATACGGGCAATTCCGAATTCGTGATTTTGAAAATCGTAAATGTTAAATTCGGTGTTTGCCACCATCGGAATTGTTATAGTCGGAATTATGTAGTTCGGAATTTACAATATTCGGCTTTTTGGGTTTTGTAGTACGAGCTAGATGCATAGAAAGTAAGTTACGCAAACAGCGAATATTGAAGTGTTAAACTGATGGTAGGCATATTACGCGAATTGCGGCTAGTTGGGAAAACATCCTACTTATATATACGGAGTAAATCTAAGTAAAAGCAAGTAGTAAAAAGGAGTAATAAAAACCGCAGCCACAATATAAGGGCTTCACAAACAGTTACTACGACGTATCCGTTAGACGCGTAGCGGTTTCGCTTTTTGTCGCACATCACTTCACCACACATTTACACATAACTGCTGTTTTAATCCACTGGTGACATGATTTATTGTACGATTAAGAGACTTATAAATTGTATATTGACTTGACACTTTTGTAGCTCGCTGTACATACAATTGTATGTTTTAAATTGTATGAAGATGACAGCTGTCACCGTACCCAAGATATGTGAGAAATAGTGTCGTTACTTTCATAGAAATTTGCCGTTTATGACAACACTTCCACACTTTGTTCTGTCAAAGTCGGTGCAGAGATCTAGCTTAGGGCTGATATAAACAGACTACAATCCTACGCGTTGCAGTTTGCAGTCGGGTTACAGTCCGTCTGTACGGTACGAAGTCTACTTTACCTTAATTTGCCTTCATGCTTGAGCAATCCATTTAAGCTTTTTGATTGATACATGTAGTACAAAGGCAAGTCCAGTTGGCAATATAAAAGCATGTCTCAGATATTTCATTCTTAACAGAAATTCATTCAAATCTCTTTTAAATGCTCGCCAACAAACTGCAATCGCAGTTTGGCGAGGAATATAATTATAAGAAAATTGTTGTGTTGTACTTTGAGATAAATAATAAATTTAAAAAAAGTAGGTAAGTTAAAGTACTTGTTTATTCCGTAATTTTTAAAATATTCTCCTTATTTATCAAAATTAATCTTGACTAAACTGCTTTTTATTTATTTCATAAACTGCTATTATTAACCTTTATAAACCCGTTTAAAAATTAGAAACAATCGATCGTCGATCAAAGAGACGTGGATGATAAAGGCGGGTACAGACTCATCGGCAGTCGGCCCGTTAATAATTCATGAACACGCTTAGAGCGCTCCTCTCATCACCGCGTGGCGCCGATAACACCGCTACAGTAGTGCCGAGGGTTATTAAAGCCTGACCAGTAATATATGATCATTGTCAAAAGGGCGCTGTTGTTGTGCATGTATAGGGTTAGGGTGACAGTTCAGTATAGTATGGAAAAATTAGTTCCAGTGAAATTCCGCAACATGGCGAGTGATCATATATTCCTGGTCAGGCTTTAGTTCAATACAGGATAATATTTTTATGTCTGACCACACTGAGGGGTGAATATGTGGGTATAACCTAGGAGAATATAACCAAACGGAGCCGCCACGTCTGTAATTTGCTGTACAAAAAGTGTGCCAATTTTTGCGGTGGATGGGAACGTCAAATATATACGTAACGTCAAAATAGCCATGTCAGATAAACGTCAGTACATTGTTTATGACCATTGGCCGACTATTTTCGACAGAGGGGAATGGTTAATGGCTACTCCGTTTGGTTATATCCTCCTTCATACGGAACAACTTTTACTATTCAGTCAACCCCGAAAACTCGATTAAAAAATCTGCTGTTCATAGAAAACATTGACATACGATTCACTGAAATGTATAAAACAGCAATTTTTTTGCGTTTTCGGGCTTGACCCCGTAGTTAAAGTTGTTCAGTATGACCTACATATTCACTCCTACGAGTATGGTCAGACATTACAAAATCACTCTGTATGTCAGTGCCATACTTTGACATTTGTTGTTGTTATACGATTGTGAATTATGTTTAGGTCATTCTGTACTCGTGTAAAGGTAAATGTGCATTTCCACGTTTTACAAGATATTTTACCGCGTAGAACTTCATGATTTGTAAATTGTAACGTGAATATGCTACTAAAATATTACCTATTTGTAAAATTTGTATTGCATAACCCTTCTTTATACCATTTCATTTTTTCGTTGTGGAATTGAAACCCTAACCCGTCTACTGCATCTTTCTCCATAACAGTTTTAGCCGCAGCTTACTCGCCCTTTACTCCCGCTGTAGGGTTGACACAAAATGTTTCACTTCCAAACCAGTGCATACCAGGGTTCTGCATCGTTAGTTTTATGTATCATATGTATAAAACATCAAATACGACATAAAATAGTAGAAATTAAATAAAATGGAACTAAAAAAATTCTAAATTGTTGCCGTTGTTGCCATATTTAATCATTTTACATCAAAAATGTGACAGTTACGTAGGAAGTGGCGCCCTCAATTATTTTCTACAATTTCATGTCGGACTATAATATGTAGGGTCACTAACTAAGGTAAATTATTCAGCCGTAAATCTCTGACGTAAAATTTAACGAAAAAGTCGAAAAAGCACACGAGTTCAACAGGAATATTCATATGAGTTCTTTCATTGCATCATTATTTCGCATGAAATCATTCGATTTACCTGAAAGCCATTTCATTTCCGTAGAAAGCCCAATAAACAGATGGATAAAGTTCGAACCACGTTTGAACAACAAGTACCCCCTTTCGTGGGTAATAAGAATAACTCTCATCTCAATCTTCGGAAAATAAAATAAGTACTCGTATACTTAAGAACGGCGGTGTATGAAAATCCGATACAAAGTACATACCAGTTTTCATGGCATATCAAAATAACACAATGTGTTGAGGTACGTGATGTAAATGGTGTAGTATCTGCCACTAATCCTCTAACTGTTACACGGGGCGTTCAGCAAGGCTCTATTTTAGGACCATTTCTATTCATTTTGTATAGTGCAGATGTTGTAAATAATATAAATTATTGTAATTATTACTTGTACGCCGATGATATGCAATTGTATATTTCATTTATGGCTAATGAAACTGACTCTGCAGTTGACAAATTAAATTCAGATTTAGGACGCATTGCAGTGCTGCTGCTGTATGGCAAATAATCTTGTTCTGAACACAAATAAGTCAAAATTAATAATGTTTGGTTCAAGTAAGCGACTAAGTGATCTTGAGACTTACGTGCCACA
This sequence comes from Cydia strobilella, assembly GCF_947568885.1. Taxonomy (NCBI): domain Eukaryota; kingdom Metazoa; phylum Arthropoda; class Insecta; order Lepidoptera; family Tortricidae; genus Cydia; species Cydia strobilella. The sequence goes on from NC_086048.1 coordinate 7,808,379, forward strand.
AGTAATAATGGGAGATATCTTAGAGAACGTTATTATGGATGGTAAGCTGCGTTTTGAAGAGCGCATCACGGAAGTTCCGTGACGGAACTATTGCAAAATTGTTTTTACATTGAGTCTCGTCATTTTATATCGTTTCCGTGACTTTATCAGCGTTGACTTGCGAATAAATCTCTGTGACTCACTAATTTTATCTGTTGGGTTATGCCGATGTAGTCTACGGTGGTTGCTTGCTGACGCGTACTTCTACTTTGGTACAGCGTATAGTATAAAATGCTTGCGCTCGATATTGTTTTGATGTACCATGTCGTTCCCACATCACGCCATATATTTTTAAACATCAATAAACTATTGAATATGTCGGCCAGGCGAACGTTGCACTTTTCTTAGTAAATTTTTAGAAACATAATATACCAAACAACCATCATGTTTTTTTAAGAAGTTACAATGCTCTAAGCGTGAAGTGTGGGCCCCTCAACGGCTTGTTGGCCCAAAACTGACTGTACGTCTGGTTTTCGTGGCAGCTTCCAATACGCCGCCATGAAGTGTTGGAATAATGTGCCACCACCTATCAGAAATTGTACGTCGATAGCAACTTTAAAAAGTAACTTTTTACGCATTTGATTAGGTAAGTGCACTGCAAATTTAAACCACGCATTTCTAACGCCATGATGCCCATGCATTGATCTTATATCATGTGGTGCAGATATAGTATATTTGTTATTAAGTAGTTACCTAGTTACTACACTTCACACATTACCTAGGTGTTAAAAATTGTATCTATAATAGAGTCGATAACCTGTTTGTAATTACTGTTCACTGATATTTTGATAGCAATACGATAAATCTCTACTAGCGAGGGTTTTATCGAAGAGCGGTTATCCGACATCAATGGGAAAAGCTTTTAAAACAATTAGTTCTGTTGTCCAATAACGTTGCGGGCACTCACTCTGATTTATATTAAAAATATACTGTTCGTATTTTCAATATGCTTGCGTCAGTTAATATTTTTGATGAACGAAACATTTTACATTTCCCATTATCATTATTAGCTTTGACACAAAAATATATAATGAAAACATAAAGTTTTATTAAATAACAGTTCCAATATTGAAAAGCTTAATTAACCTTAAAAGCAGTCACAAAAAAGTTTCATCATTATTGGCTTAATTTCAAATTTTTGGAGAAGTTCATCCCCTTTCTGTTTTTCATACATACGGGAAATTTAACAAAAAATATTGGTTTTTTAAACCGGACCCAATGGTTTTTAAATGGTTTATGCTTTTTAGAATGTCTTAATTAAGCCTTAATATTTGGATTCATCTATGTACAATAATATAGGTACCAATAAAGTGCATTATATCTATCTATCTAATATCTGAATATACATAATCAAAACACTATTTTGATTATGTATGTTGTGTATTTTGGAACTCTTCCTTTGTAGAGATAAAACCGCCTGTCGCACTGTATGTATCTTTATTTACGTACATTGTAAATCTGTTTCTGATTTTGTTTTTGTTTTGTGGTGCTTAACACGTTCGCGCCTTTCCTTTAGACATCGCATAGTTAAAATAATCAAAAGCTAATTTTAACGCTAAATTTACAAGCGGGATAATTTTTTTCAGTATTTGGGATTCGTGAAGAGACTTATTATTTATTATAATACATTCATTAAAAGGGCTCTACTTACTCCTAGATCTAGTCCCATCCATTATTATTAAAAGCGTTGCTCAGTAGATAAACAGCAATCAATAAGGTCTATAATGGCATGCATCGATCTCGTTAACCTGAATGCTCTACTCCAATAGTCATGTCGGCTGGGCACGAGCAGGTTAGAGTTTTATTTATGTGCCACTTTGAAGTAGGGCAGAGGACTGAAAGGGGTAATTAGGCGAGAGGCTCACACGACCGCTGGGCCGAGTGATCGCATTAGACAAATTAGAACGTATTTATTGAGCAAAGAATTTGTTTATAGCTACATAAATTCTCGCTTGAACGCTGCCTTAACTTAACCGGTTACAATGTTCTTGTCGCTAGAAATGAAGGATGAAATGGACCGATTTTGCACAAGTGTTATTTTATTAGGTACTAAAATTCAGAGGCTGATTTCGTGTGTGCTGTTGTGCACATACATTGTGTAGGTACTGCTAAGAGTAATTTTAATTATTTTGTTAAACAAAATACAATAAAGAAAGCATTGACTGATGAGATGATGATCATAAATAAATAAGTTTGAACTAGCCTTTCTAAATCACCATTTACGTGAAATACCGTTTTTAATAAATAAGAATGTGGTATGCAATTAATAGTTATTATAATACATATAAGCCTCTGCGTGTTTAACCAAAAGTCGACATTAATATTATGATGTTATTAGCTTAGTCGGTAATCTACAAAGCTATCATTCTTGAGATCCAATGCCGGTAAATAAGAGCATCTGTTTGGTTGATCAAAACACACATTAATTAATATTTATTTTAACAAAACGGTGTGATATAACTTTACAAATACAAACTGGTGTGAAACTGGACTTCAAAACTCTGCCCAACCACGCTTAACAACCTGAAATTACTTTCAAAAATTCGTTTTATTCTCGCGCTAGTTTGAACTGATTTTTCAATGTCACTCATGGTCGTACATTACTCTATTGACTGACAAAAATTATCTACACAAGGCAAAAGTGAATATGACAAAACTTAAATCTAAACCATTCATAAAACTTAACAAACTTAACAAGTAAATTTATATTTTGTCTCTGTCTAACAACACAAATGTCAAAATGACAGATAAAATAAAGGAATAATTAATAAATAAGGGTTACAGCGAAGCATTTGCTTGACAGGTAAAAAAATAATATTAAATTTCAACTTTTACCGGTACCGTTATTTTCATATATAACTTTTGTGTTCTGGTATAACCGGGGTTGCCAGCTTTAGACGGGACTTGACATTCCAATTTTCGTTCAATTGAATTCACTCCCGCTACCAAATTTGATTCCGGACGAAACAAAAGCCCTTCAAAAGTCCATCAAAATATCAAAAAATCCGTTTCAATAGCGCCTGGCTGGAATAGTATAGCAAAACAACGATAATTGTATAATGCTCAAGTAAAAGGTACCACATTTTCGCTTACCACAAGAACGCTCTGACAGGTTTCTCAAATTTCACCCTTTTGGTAAGCGACAATGTGGTACCTTTTACTTGGGAACGACACAATTGTTGGTTTTTGTTAAGGCATTTGTTTTTATTTTGCAGAATTTCTGGTTAACGAGCTATTTTTTGTTTTATTGTTAGTGCTCAAATGAAAGGTTTTCACGAACAAAGCTGAGTTTTAAATGCTTTCGTAAATCCTCAAATATACTTACGTGTAAACTTTCATTAAACAAAGTAGCAAAAGTAATGTGGAAGAGGACTGATGCTAAAAGAAGAAGAAACTGAAGTTATTTAAAAAACATAAGTACTTACTTTAGCTGGAAAATCTTATTGATTACTTTATGCCCCTGATGGTACGGTCGGGTTCTCAAACATATATTTCCAATCACTAGCTCGGAAAGCCGTTTTTTATCCTTTAAAGCGGGTAAAAACGCATTTTATCCACTAGCGGGGAAAGTAATTTGACCTTGGATGGAGCGTTTTTAATTAGCTATTGACATTAATAAATAAATATATATATATATATATATAATATTTGACTTTTTATTGGTTCAATTTTTAGTTATAATTTATGAATCTATCCTGCACCAACATTTTTGTCTCTGTTTGACCTAATGGTTGACTGGTAGAGAATGCCTTTTGGCATTAAGTCCGCCATTTGTACATTTTTCTTTGCTTGTGTATAAAGTTTAAATAAATAAAATAATACAAAACATAAAACGCTCATAATAATGAGAGTTTTGAATGATTCACGGTTAGTTTCACTAGACTTATATTGACCGGGATATAGAGTATATAGACCGTGAGCCGGGGCCGTGACCGGGGAGCTCACAAATAATACAAAAGGTAATCACGGTCTATATCCCGGTCAATATAAGTCTAGCTCATAATAATGGTCTGTTCGATATTAATTATCATAAATAAATGGTTTGAGAATTTAATAAAAAATACCAAATTTAGCTTTATTTTATGATTTAAGTCATAAACCATAAAATTCCATAAGAAACATTTGTTTGTTTATAATGATGTTAAATATAATTCTGAACCATTCTGAACGCACAAGTTGAGTCGATGCAATTTCAAAACGCATCGTCAGAAATGTCAACATTGTCAATTTCAATCTCACCGACTACGACTCACGTAAAAATACACAACTTCTGTTTTCTTTTATAATATCGTAAAAAAATGAGTGATTCCAGTGATGAAGATGATCTAACGCCTGTTTAGTTGCACTTTCCTCGCTATAGTGAGGTGAAAAGTTTTGTGTTACACAAGGGTGCAAATGTATTTTACTACCCGACCGTACGGGTTCACAAACATCTTTATAAGCCAACGTTCCAAAAATACATTTACACGATGTCTGACAGTAACTTGAGTGTCTTAAGGAGCCCACTGATTACCAGTCCGCCGGACGATATCGGCATGTAAGTTGTTCGGAACTGTCAAATTTTTGTTCTAACTAACAGGCTCATATCGTCCGGCGGACTGATAATCAGTGAGCCCCTTTAGAGGCGTGTAAATATATTTCGGAACGTTGATTTGTAAATGTGTTTGTGAACTCAACCATACCAACAAGTAACTAATAAGATTGCCCCAGCTTACTAACTTATTTACACAGTAGTATGGATAATAATAGGACATGTGTTTTGGTAGGAGACTTGACATGTCATCATTCATCATTTTTTGACAACTCGGCAGCAACAGATGAGCGCTATAATATGTCATGTCTCGTCTATCTAAAATTCCATTGCATTCAACTTTATCAATAAACACATCGGCGACAAACGCCGCACGTACCTACGCGTTTCAGAAACCGGAGCCGTGTTTCTATTTCGATTACTGAAATATTGGAAATAAAATATAACCGCTATCGCGTTTCCACGCGACGGCCGGAAATAAAGCCCGTCAACATATCGCAGCCGTGCCACCTATCCCACGTATATCATTCGTAGCATAGATTAAACAAATACTATTGTACCTAATGTCCTAATGTGCATTTATAGTCTGTCAAGCCATTTCCGTCAGTAGAAAAAAGCGGCATATTTAAAAAATATAGGCGCGAAGGGTTATTGTCCCATAGAAAATTTAAATTTCGCGCCTTTTTCTACTCACAAAGTTGTTTGACAGACTATACCTATTATAATTTATGGCAGCGTTTTGTCAGTTAAATTTTAAATTTCATCTGTACTAGCCAGATGCATTGAGAGTGATGTCAAAATTAGATCTAATTGTAAAGTTCGAATACTGCTAGTATAGCAGTGAGACGTACGATACATATAATACAAGTCATAGTCATAATGTCACACTTAATCCCAATTTTTTTATGGCTCCTTACTAATTAGTATGGAAGAGCGATTGTTTAAATGCGTCCACGTTTATGACCTGAAATCTTTAGAGATGGATATATCTCAAGCCCGGTTCACATTTGTCTGACGTGTCGTGTTGTGTTGTGTCGTGACGCATATCGGTTTCATACATTTAATATCACATTTGTCTGATGCACACTGCGTCAGACAAATGTGCACGCAATCATATTAAATGTATGAAACCGATATGCGTCACGACACGACAGACAAATGTGAACCGGGCTTCAGTATTCCTGTTCGCGGCATATTATTTTACAAGTAAAATTGTACCTACGCGTAGTGACCTTGTGCTCTTCGTAAACGACACATACTACAGTACATATTCTGTTTTTTTATTCCGTATTAGACTAAAATGACATTTCATGTGGTACTAAGAAATGTCATGTCTTACACATGAAACGTCATTTTAGTTTGCGGAATAAAAAAACAGACCTTACTTATCTGTGTTACAAATGGTAATTACAAATATTAAGAACAATAATCACAGCTAATTGCTCGAAGGGCACGCGAACTATAATTAGAGGTTGCAATCGCAATCGCGCTGCACCTATGAACAATTCATTAGTGTTTTCATCGTGACAGCGTCGTATCTGCTATCGTATTTTGTACTCTGTGATCATAGTGTTTGCTGTCACCGTCACCTGAAACGCACTGTAGTGTCCGCGCGCGAATTCCGTGCACGGCTGAGGAATGTTAGGAATGTTAGGCGTCATGACAGAGTGGTGTCATTTTGTACGTACGGGCGCGGCGCACACCCCCCTACTTCCTCGACCTCCGAATGCACGGAATTGGCGCGCGGACAGTACGTGCCGGCAATCTTTGATCCGCCTCGGTGTGTGATTGCTAGTTTGATGTGCATTACTGGTAGCTTTCATCATAATTTGGAGACTATCGGCCGAGTCATTTAGGTTCAGATTACCATACTTAGGTAAGTAGGTATATTCTGCTGCTACTACCAAGTATAAATCCGTCAACAAAGTTTCTCAACCTAAAAATGCGACCTTTAGGGGAGAACCGCCGGACATACGAGAGCGTTTTTTTCCTAAGCTGAAACGGAGGCTCACACGAGACTCCAAAAACTCCGCGAAAAATAAGGACTAATAATGAGAAACCATAACATTTGGTATCTTATTATTTTGAGATGGAAATAAATATTAGGACGATCACACATCAGCTACACGGAGCTGTCTGTCAAAAACCCCTGCGCAAGTTTATGTATATTTAAGCAGGGATGGTGAATAAATATTACATTTTCATTTTTCATTCGGCGTTCAGCCAGGCCCGAAGCAATGAGCACGCGTCGAAAATATGATGATAGACATTTTTTGGCCATTCTTTTCGGTAGCAGCACCGATATATAGGTAGATAGTAAACCATGAAAACGCCTACCTACTTTGCGAGTCAACAATCATAATCCGCAAAGTTTTCATGCAATAGTATACTCACAATTCCAGTTTCAAATGTTCTCAACATTAATTAAAGTATTGTTCTACTCGCTTGTTAGAACTTGCCTTCATAGTATTCACGCCGGCATCTGGCTAGCTAGATATAAATGTGGTTGATGTGGTAATCAAGAAATATGAATCAATGAAAATACATATTTAGTAACATGTTGTTAAATTGTACATTACTGTTAGAATTGACAACATAAGCCCAAATGTATTGTCTCCGAGTTCCAGGTACCTCCCTAGTACATACATAGTAAAAACAAAGTCACTTTCCGCTGTCTGTATGTCTGTCCCTATGTATGCTTAGATCTTTAAAACTACGCAACGAATTTTGATGCGGTTTTTTTAAAAGATAGAGTGATTCAAGAGAAAGGTTTATGTATAATTTGTAAAGGTTTTGTGTAAATTAGTTGAACTACCCTTGCGAAGCCGGGGCGGGTCGCAGCGCTAGTATATATATTTACACAGGCGCTATACTTAATCTAACTGCTGGAACTAATTCCACGCAGACGAAGTCGCGGGCAAAAGATACACTATTATTACAGCCTCAATTATACCTACAAGTCCTACAACCAGCTACTGTCATCATTTTATTAGAGCAAATTTCAATTGGACTTTGAAAAATGTTTCTATTCTACCGGTCTTCTTCTACATGTAACACTGTGAATAGCAGCAATATACGAATACAAAGTCGAGTGCTGCGACGTGTAATGGCCAATAAGAATAGTAAGCCGGTAATATAAAGGACTGCCATCGGTCACTTTTATTATTATTTCTCACGAACCTTTTCGGCCCCTATTGTACTCGGTCGCTGCGAACGATGCTGTTAAATTTGTATTTGGGATTTCCGACTACAATGGAATGGAATGGAACGGAACGGAACGGAACGGAACCGAACGGAGCAGAACGGAACGGAACGGAACGGAATGGAATGAAATGAAACCAAAGAGAGAGTGTGTGGACAACAATCAGATCTTATAAAATAGTTACACACAGTATTCAGTCGACACAACATCAGCATGCAACATATTTACAAAAATTGTACATTAAGGTACTAATTTATGTACTAATTATTAAAATGCAATCATTAAAACAATATAATAATAAAACAATGTAAATGAAACTAAAATTGAAAAATAAGAGTATTGTGGGACATTAGTAAAAATTAAAGTTAATTACATATATCAAATACAAATCGGCAATTGTCAAATTGTCATTTTAAACATTTCACTTTTAATTTTAAATAATCCTTAATACTATAAAAGCGATGTTCATGTAGCCATTCAGTCTATTATATTTTAAATACTTCCCTATTCAACATTCCGAGCTCCTTAAGGAGGTTATTGAATATTACAACACACATATTAGCATTTCTCCTATATGTATATATCAGCACCGGTATCATGGTCGCGACTTTGTCACTTGTCAAATCATGCGTCACTTTCTCACTTACGGACTTGTTAGAGCGTGACAGGTATGGTGACAAATGATAGACGGCCGTCCATCTTAGCCCCGCTGAAGTGCAGGCTGGCTCTTGTAGTAGATGTTGATACTGAGCCCGGAGCCCTTGCGCTTTATGAAGTACTCCGGGTGGTATTGTAAAAAGACATACCAAAGAGAGAGTGTATAGAGAGTTACTGTCATAGTAAATTTTATAGTCACAGTAAATTGACTGCCATCTATCGACACATCATTAAAACTAAAAATTAAAATGTATAAAAACATGAAAAAAATTATATATATATATATATATATATATATATATATATATATATATATATATGGATAAATGTTTTTTTTTTTTCATTTACCCGAGTATAGGCCAAAGGTGTGGCACCATATATTCGAGAATAACTTTTTCTTGATTTCCGAGGCACGTTTTTTCCTTAGACTTTACTTATCTTATACGGAGTTACAAAGATATAATTATATATCTTTGGACATAGTTTTAAAATGTACCTACATACAGGCTAGGGGGAATGTGAAACTGGTCTGCACGGGTCATCAAATTTAACGCCACCCAATGCTCGTATACAATATTTCTGGATCAGAAAACCCTCTGGACGTCAACAACAATATATGGCCATTGGAGTCAAACGATTATTTATGTTTTGTAGTGAAACCTTCAAAATTTTGAAAAACTTTCCCAGTTGTGTAGGTACAATGCGTCGTATACTACAATATAAATAAACTAGAGGTACTGCCTTATTTTTTTTTACGATTTCACGTCAGAATAACGCTACCAATCTTTCTCCAATGCAATATCGCTCTCGAAACGTCGGAGATAATTTTCAAGTTCAAGTCAACGCTACTGTAATATGTATAATAAGTACCTAGATCCTTTAACCCTATCCCACGTTAATAAATAATAAATTAACTATACAATTTGACCTTTACACCTAAATTGCAAACTAGGCCTTGTTGGAATAAGGTTCCACAAAAAAAAGTGAATACTTAACTAAATTTTACCTATAATACGGATTGCTGTTGTTGATATTAGCAACCATCATCCCTGGGAACAGCCATCATCGCGTTATCCCGGTTATCCCGTTATTTGTGTCACCGCTCATGGGAGGCTGGCAACTAAGAATTTGCGTAGATACTTATTAGTTTTTACGAAAGCGACACTGCCATCTGACCTTCCAACCCGGAGGGGAAACTAGGCCTCATTGCATGGGATTAGTTCGGTGTCTTCACCGAAAATCGGCTAGTAAATTTCAAATTATATATCGTACATAAGTTCCAAAGCCGAAGGGAACGGCTTTCGTAAGAACCGATCCACTGACCTCGCTACTTACAAATTTATACAGGAGGTGCTTAATACCCTAAATAACAAAGAATATGCAGTTGGAATCCTCCTAGACATGTCTAAAGCCTACGACCGCGTACAATGTAATCTTCTATTGAATAAATTATACGACATAGGAGTGAGAGGTATAACGCATAAATGGCTTGCTTCCTACCTAAAAATTCGTAAGCAATACGTTGAAATCCAATACCACGATCATAACACGGGTCAAATAACTAACGAAAAATCAGACGAACAAATCATTAATCACTCTATACCGCAGGGAAGTGTAAGTGTAGTGTTGTTTGTTATTTATAATCTATATAAATGAACTTCCTAAAGTCATAGACAAATCATGCGTGTTATTTGCGGATGACGTCTCAATCCTTACATCATGTTCAAATAACGACACCTTGGACACCGACCTAAATGACACATTGAATAAAGTGGTAAGCAGGCTCAATGACCACAATCTGGAAATAAATTTAAACAAAACAAAAATCATGCAATTTAAACCAGTACAAAAGCGCGCTTTAGAAACTGATTATTCGTTTAACGGCCACAAACTGGAATGTGTAGAAACCTTCACCCTTCTAGGGTTTGATATCGATACAGGCGTAAACTGGAAAGCACATGTTACGAAAATCAAGAATAAAATGCTTAAGTTCATATATGCCCTGAGAAAATTAAAAAAAACGACTAGTCTACAATCGGCAAAAATAGCCTATTATGCTTATGCCTACTCTTGGCTCAAGTACGGTATTATCCTTTGGGGAAATAGCACAGACGTAAATGATTTATTTTTACTTCAGAAGAAATGCATACGCATCCTCGCGAATATTAGGAGTCCAGCGAGCTGTAGACCACATTTCATTAACTACGAAATTCTGACCCTAACTTCGATGTTCTACCGTCTGTACAATGGGGAATGTTCCGAAGAACTTTTTGATCTGGTGCCATCGTCTCGTTTCTATCACCGCACCTCCCGCCAAAGGAGCAAAGCTCATCCTCACTTCTTAGACACATGGCACACCATGAATAAGCGGGCATCCCGCTCGTTTCTTCCCAGAACGTGCAGAATGTGGAATGAGTTGCCTCCTGAGGTATTTCCTTTGTGCTACGACATGGGATTCTTCAAGAAGCGGGTATTTAGGGTTCTCAAGGGTCGGCAATGCTTAAGTGGCTCCTGTGATGTTGCTTACGTCCATGGGCGACGATGACTGCTTCCCATCAGGCGGCTCGTCTGCTCGTTTGCTGAATATCACATAAAAAATAAAATAAAAAATGTATATTTTTGAAACCTGTAAATTCGTAAGAAAACATTCGGAACTATTTACAAAGTTAGTAGACCAGCCCCGACGCTTCGAAACAAGGTATAAACATGATTTAGCTTTGCCGTCAACTTCTAAACTCAAACTCCATAGTACAAGTCCAAACGTCATGGCAGTTAAAATATATAACCACCTTAAAAACGACATTAAAGCTCAAGCAAATGATAAACAATTTAATAAAATGTTGAGACTTTCTAATAAATAAATGCTACTACGACTTAAAGGACTTTTTTAATGATAATGTTACAGACACCTTCTAAGTAATTTATTAAAACAATGACATACTTACTTAAATTACTATGACATATATACCTAAATTTATAACACAACAATTTTATAATATGAATATTGTACAATAATTTATTTATTATACATTTATTAATGATCTCATGTGTAATTAGAATAATTGTTTCATGACCTGATATTTTTTTTTGATAAATTAATAATTTGCTACATACAATACAATAAATATAATAATAATATGTTATGAGTAAGCTATTGATATGCTGTGCCCTTACAGGGTCCATGTGAGACATTGTATATTATAATTTACATCTATACTGTACCATGGTTGCAATAAAGAATTATGAATTATGAAAAAAAACAACCTCAGATATTGTGCTTACCCATTGGTTGACCGGTAGAGAATGCCTTAAGGCATTAAGTCCGCCTTTTGTACCTTCATGTATTGTGCAATAAAGCTTAAATAAATAATAATAATAAATAAATATTGTGCTTATAAGGAGCAACTGATGCGAATGTGCACTGCAGGTGCCACACGGCCACGAGCGCTTCAAACTAGGTATATTCACAATAAAATTAGAACCGGTTAAGCAAGGACATGATAAGGAGCGTAGCGCTCATTAATTTCAAGCGTTATGCATGAGCAACTGCAGTTTAAGGTGAAACTCTTCATGATTCAGCGTTGAAGATCACAAACATACCTATTGACCTATTGTTATGTTCGAAATATGTATACCTACACAAAACGTTGAATACAACCGAAGTAGTTATACAAAAAAGTTATAGAGGGAAATGCTAGAAACACAATTTTTGACTTCGTAACTTTATTTGGACTAGCTAGGAGGTGAACATATCAAGTCCCTGGCCGTAGCCCTTGAGCCGGGGGGGTAGAGGGGGGTTTGAAGGTCCCATTGTTCGGTTTTTCGCTTATATCTCGGAAACTATGCGTCCTAGCACACAAAACACATTCATTCGCATCATTTACACAAAATTATAGCTGATAAAATTTGCTGCAAGTATTTATTCAGTCAAGTTTTTCGATATCTTGTATAGATTGAGTAAAAATGGGACCTTCACACCCCCCTCTCCCCCCCGGTTATATGTAATATATATGTTCACCTAACTAGTCTACAGTTACTACGTCCAAGATTGTGTTCCAAGCATTTCCCTCTATACCTTTTCGTTGCCTGACCTAAAGACCCAATAAAAATAATATGACGTCTTATTTATGAAATTACTCTTAATACCTAATAAAATACATTGAATTTCACAAATCAATCTATAAAAACAAATCGTAGGTAATTTTTTTATGTATTTATGCAATGTAAACCAATGCAATGCAATGTAATGTGACCGATAAAATCAATAGAGAGAACACACTCATTATTATTTATAACACCCTCTGAATACAACAGGAGGTAAATTACAATAAGTGATTTCAAAAAAATGCACACGACGGTACAAGGATACTGTTAGTGGATATCGTGCTGTTGTAAAAGGCAATAAATAATTAAACCCCTCCACAATTAGGGAGTTATTTTAAAACGTGACCTTTATTCCCGACCGATCATTACTGTCCCATCCAGCAATGAAGGACCTGTCCTGTCGTCCGGCTTACGGCCGCGTTCATTATGTTGGACAAAGCAGAGTGTTTTCCACGTTAAATTGAGTGTAGAGAGGCAATACGGCCACTATCCCTCACAACCTCATGTCTCTGTGATACGATTCAAGATTACGAACCTTAAATCTAATAATCCAAGATTGTTTTTGCGTCAAAAGGCGTGAGTGGTATACGAGTTTGACACAGAAAATGGTGGAATTTGAACTGGACTGCTGCTCGCGACACCGGTCGACAGCGGGGTTTTTAATTTTTGGCCCAGCGCAGGTAACTCATGTTTGTTTTACTTTTACCTACCCGCCCGGTTAGAAATGAATGTTGGCATAACCTGTTTTCCTATTTGATGTGAGAGATATACAGAATGATTTTGTTATGTCTGACCAGATTCTGAGGGGTGAATATGAATATGTTGGTCATACTGAACAACTTTTACTACATATATGGAACCAACCCTGAAATTGCGAAAAAGAAATCTGCTGTTCCATAGAAAACTGACTAGATTCGCCGAAATGTATACGACAACAGATTCTTTTTTTGCTTTTTGGGGGTTGGCCCTATAGTAAAAGTTGTTCAGTATGACCTACCTACATAATTACCCCTCAGAGTATGGTCAGACATAACAATATCACTCTATATATATACTAGCACATTCTGAACTTCCGACAAACAATCATTGTAGCTACAAAACAAGAAACACTTGAAATCGTGGTATGTACAATCAAATAATTTAATTTCCGACCTATTTGTCACAGTGACAATCAATATGAAAGTCGCTAGAGACCTCATACTATTGTCACTGTGACAAAGTACAAAATGAGTAGGAAATTAAATTCCTTCACTGTACCTACCTCTGAGAAATTTATTATAAGTAGTCAATATGAATTTTGAGTAAAAGTAGGAGCCTAATAACTGATTTATACAAGAAGAGGTATAGTAGAGTTGTGAGTCAATTGGATTGAGAAGTATTATACCTTATCTCTTAATTCCTCCCTAAATGAATTTTCAAAATTAAGAAATATTAAATTAAAGAAATTGAAAAATTGTCCCGGTAAAATGACGAAAGAAGCAGGAAGATAACGATTATTATTGTTTTGCGCACGTTAAATAAACATCAAGGTCCCTCGGCTTGCGAAATAATTTAAGCGACTTTCCTTGTAGTAATAATTGCTCTGATAATGCTGGCCAACCAAGCGTAACAGCCGTAACAGACATAAGAAAACTCATTTAAGTAATTGTTCACCGCATTCTGATGCAACAATTTCCAAATTATGAGTGGTTAGAAGAATCTACTCAGAGCAACTCAGAGTAATCCAGACCGAACCGAGTTGAAAGCTATACAATAATAATATTGCATTATGTAACTTTATTAATATTAAACAATATGCCCCAAATTGTTAGCGTGTTCAGTAACCTAGTGGCACGCGAGTTTACCTATTGAATTTTCACATGCTCATAAAACTTATACAGGGTGAAAAGACACGACGATCCTTCTCGCAAAGGGAGGTTAGTTTAAGTGATGGAGAATCGATTCTTAATGTTTAAATTTTTGTTACGAACAATTAGTAAAAATATTAAAATTACTTAATCTTCTTCTTAGTGACAACCCTACTATTACTCCTCTACCTACATGTAAGTGTAATGTGACACTTATGTTTGCAAGAATATTTGACATAAAATTGACATACGGCTAGTTGGGTGTGGTGGAGGATATTTTTGTCTGTAGCGTCGTAACGTCTCGGCGGCATTATAATTACACTCCCCGTATAACATAAGCAAATTTAGGTAATCGCGAGCTCCCAAAGGCATTTTGAAAATAGGTTTTTTCGCGTAATTTGCAATTTATTTGCGTCACGGTTTTATCACGGGTAAAGGTGACAGTCCATTTCCAACCGCAGCTGCATTACTGCTCCGGCAATACTGCAGCGGCCTGAACGCTTCGGTGTTATTGTCAATTTCCATAGTAAAATGAATGACTATATCGACTCCACGTATGGTGATTTTAACGTTTTTTCCGACCGCAGCTGCACTACTGCTCCGACACGTCGGTGTTATTGTCAATTTCCATAGTAAAATTAATGACAAGGCCGACTGCACGTAGCATGGGCATTTTTACGTATTTAGTGTATTATTGATACTGCGGCTGCAGACCGCACGTCAAATCTGTCACCTGCAGTGAAATGTCTTTGAGCATGAAGTTATACCCTAAACAGGAGCGAGCTGTCACTTTTTTTGCCATACTAAATTGAACCTTATCACCGAGCCAAAAAGGTGTTCGTACCAGACTAGAGAAAACGGTCCACATGAGATAGCAAAAGTGGGTCGCGGTGTCCCACTCGCACATGTTGCCAATGTTAAAAAAATACCATTTTGGTAGTATTTATATCAATAAATACTACCTAGTCGGCTCATAAGTTCTGTCATATACATAGTATCAAATAAAATCAAAAGTTTAAGTTTATTCCGTATAATTTGTACAGCGTTTGAAAGCTTATAAACTAGAGAATCTAAATGTATAACATTTATTCAAAATGACCGCCATAATTATCTACACAGGCTTGAAGTCTTCGTGGCCAGTCGTCAATGGATTCACGCACCACTTTCATTTCGATATTGGCCACTGCCGTAGCAAGAGATTTTTTCAGCGAGTCTAGATTTGCATGAGGTTTTGAGCACACCTTTTCCTCTAAATACTGCCATATTTTATAGTCTAAAGGATTAAGATCTGGGCTAGAGGAGGGCCAATCTTCATGCCGTATAAAGTCGATTTTATTGGAGGCGAGCCAGGCTTGTGTAGACTTTGCCTTATGGGCTGGAGCAGAGTCCTGCTGGAAAACCCAATGCTGGTTTAGAAACATCGTATGGGATAGTGGTTTCACAATATTAGTCAACACCGTGTCTTGGTACACTTTGGCACTAGTTTTTACTCCTTTCTCACAAAAATGCATACTAGTGACGCCCGCATAAGAAACTCCCAGCCAAACCATCACAGATGAAGGGTGATGACCTCTTTGAATACGGGGAATGCTATTAGACGCTTCTTTACTATTGCGAGCGTACACTCTATCATTTTGTTTATTACAGTTTTCTTCTATGTCAAAAATTTTCTCGTCCGAAAACAGTATACAACGGTGCTTATTTTTAGCGTACTTTAAAGCTTTAGATCTTTTAAGCCGACCATTGAGAAGATGGCCAGTTTTTCGTTTATAAGCACGAAGTCTCAGGTCTTGATTAAGCACTCTTTTCACCGTGTTTTTGCTCAAACCCATCTGGAGGGCCATAACTTTTTGTTTCCTAGCGGGATTTCTGGCAATGCGTGCCCTAATTGCTTGTACAACCGCTGGAGTCCTAGCTGTACGCGGACGACCGCTTCTTTTCTTGTCATTTAAACTAGAGACCTCACTGTATCTTTCTATGGTACGATACACAAATCTTAGAGAGAATTTTAAATTTTCAAGTAGCTTAAAAATTTTAGTCGGCGAGTGACCACAACGATATAGTGCAATTATTGCGGTACGGCTATCTTTAAGCGTCCACTCCATGTTGAAGAAAACAGAAAATTGCAAAATTATACTACTCAAATATTTAATAAAGATTCGAAATTCAAATGCAGAACGGTTTTTGTTTTAGGAGTTCCAAGTTTAAATTTTAAAGGCCAGTGACAGAACTTATGAGCCGACTAGGTAAAATTAAATACCTTCTTATATTATTTAAGTGCTATATTCAGAGTGCGGTTCTGATATATTTTACGTAATTTGTAAATAGTTATAATGTCAATATTATTAACTGATTTAACCAAGCATGTGCACAACAAAAAATACATTAATTTTAATATGGTAGACATTGTAGTAACTTTGAATATTAATTGGTATCCCCAACTTGATAAAGAAATTTTCAAAATACATGAATGGCGGCGCTCAAGATTTATTTGCGAAATAAAGTATAAAATGGGTAAAAATGTTGTGTGAAAGGTAGCAGAAGTGAAAGTTTTGTTGATTCTGGTATATCTTTTCACAGGTAAGCCTCAACTATTAAAGTTTACGATAAAAATACAAGAAAACATTGTCAAACTCATTAGGGTGACTATGATGTCGGCACGATGTGAATCGGCCTTACAGAGTTCTTATTACCTACGTACTTACTTAATGTAAAAATAAGTTTACCTAAATAAGTATATCTTTATTTCGGCATGTTTAATTATTAAGTTGATAGATAAATAGATAAATGATTTATTTGTGCACGTAATGAGAGCTATATAATTGCCAAAATTTAAATCCAAAATCCTTAAATATTACAGACACATAATATTCTATATAGGTTGAACACACATTTCCGTCAGTACACAAAGGCGGCAAATTAAAAAAAAAATGGTGCAATTAACTACGATGACGCTTAAAGAATAGCTGAAGTGTGCAAAAGAGAAGCCATTACGTATATGAACATACCATGAGTGCGAAAGAGGCAGACTACAAATGAAAAAAACGTGACCATTTTTAGGGTTCCGTACCCAAAGGTTAAAAACGGGACCCTATCACTAAGACTCCGCTGTCCGTCTGTCAGTCTGTCTGTCATCAGTAACAGCTTTTATAACGACTAAATTAAGTAAGGTTTTGTGAAGCGTTTTACAGAGGAGAAAAAAACTATATCCATTCTCTCTGACTTCCTATGCATGAATGAAAAAAGATCTTGGCCAAACTATACATTCCAACTTATCCTAATATCCCACATATCCCACATGACTTATGGTCACCCTAATTAGAAAGAGATGCAACCGCCCACTTTGACTTCTCATGTGGACACACTTTTTGGCCCGTGTACTCCATCCGGTTTATTAAAATCTAAATCCGTGTCTTTTAGTCACAGAGATTAGTAGTTCTAAGCAAAGAGGATATAACTATATGTGTTACTGAACCTAATGAGGGTGGTCACTTGCATTATTTTGCATTAAAAGTTAACTGCCTAAGGATAAAAATAAAAAAAAGTTAACTGCCTATAACTTCAAAACGGTTACGAATACGAGCCTAGTTTCTTTAGAGGAAATACAGTACTAAATCCAAACAATCCCCCTTTTGCGGAAAGGATCGTCGTGCCTTTCCACCCTGTATAATAATATATCATTTTGTATAACATTAAATTTGTTTATGGTATCATACTTAATTCACTGCTATTGTAAAAGCAATACATTGTAAAATTTGATCGCTTGCGGCGTTTTAAGCCAAACAATACTGATGCATACTAATTGTGTTAATGTTTAGTACCTAACTATAAAATTACTAGTAGCTCTGTGAGCTGTAGACCTGCGTTAGAAAATGTAAAAGTGAAAAATACTTATTTCGTTGATTCGTTATCACAGTGAACTCACAATAGTCTTGCGCCATAGATGCTATTGGCGCTTATATCCTTTATGCCAAATTCCCCAATTTGAAAGATTTCCAAAAACTGAATCGACAAAAAAAAACTATTTAATCATAAAATCTGGTCACACAATTTCACGGATTCGGTTAAGAATTGCGACCTGTAGAGCAGAACATCCGGACATACGAAAGCAAAATGCCCGAGTTAAAACGAAGACCTTTGCTAACGCTACGGTCAATTATTTGTATTATGTATACCACAACAGGTCTTAATCGCTATTAATTATTGGCTTTCATTAATTTATTTAAACTTTATGGCATAAAATAAAAAAAAAATGTACAAATGGCGGACTTAATGCCTCATGACATTCTCTACCAGTCAACCATCGGACTAAACAGAGACGTATAAAAATTATGCAAGGAGAAAAGTAAGAAGATATTTATGAGAAATTAGAACCATCGGAAACAACCGAAAAACTTGATAAACTACATACATATAAAATATACAAATAAAAATATTAATTAAATTTCATTTAAAAAATGTTAATATTGGCTAAAATTTCTCCAATATCTTTTCAAAGGTGTTGTCACTTAAATGATTGTAACGATCTGCTTTTTAAGATCTCTAACTTTAACCTATCAGACATCGATTTTTAACTCAGTTAATTTTATGTAAATTATTAGTGGGTCGATACTGTTAGTTTTAATCTGTGTTTAGGTCTTATTGTGTTTATGACCACTTGATCAGATTCGTACTGGGGCTAAGTGTTTATTGTTCAATGACCCGGTGATCGCATAGTCGCTAGCATCCGAATTAAACCGCCCGGCCCAAAGCCTTCCCTCGGGGTAATGCCAGTCATAGGGGTCATAGCCTGGAGGTATTGCTGTGCATTCGAAAATACCCTGCTAATTGAAATGTATCTGCCGCACAGCCGGTAAATTTCGATCAAAGACTTCGACGCCCTGCCAAGAGTGAAGGTCGATCACCGCGAATGAGCATCCAAATGTACGCTTCTATGTTAGGCCATAAAGTCAAACTTTTTTAGGGTGACTGTAACTGACATCGGACAAGACCTAATTCTCACCTCCAAGCTGCTCCGAGAGCCTAAAACCTGGAGCGCCAGGTGTGGTGAGCGTCCGAGCGAGGGCAAGCTGCAAAAGAGCCAAGATCGATCGCTCGCGTAATAAAAGACGTTTCACGTAGGTATTGTATTGTAAGGTACAGCCCGTTTTTCAAAACCTCCTCCTGTTAGACGAAACGATGAAAATTTGACTTGCTTTTAACAAGTTAAACAAAAGGTCCCAATGCAAATGTAGTAGGTCCCTATCTAATAATTGATAACAAAAACAAGTAAGTATTAAGTACCTATAGATTCCAATTATAATAGAATTAATGAGTGTGCTCACTGTATGCATTTCAACATTGCTCGTTAGTGTCACCGGTAATAACTACTTCCGCTACAGTGTTTTTAAATGAAAACTATTAGTCGACCAAAACAAGTTTCAAGTATTTGTAAGTGTAACTGATATTTATTCAATGCTAATGCTATGCATAGGCTATGTGCAACGTGCTGGGTGGAAGAACTAAACGCAATGATCACATGTTAGAATTTGCCAACATATGAATTTTAGTTAACCGAAATATTAAAATATAAGTAGGTACTTTAAGTATCCAACAGGCATGTACCACTCGGGCACACAGACAATTAATCGTGTAACATATAGACTTGCATACATTTTAATGGCACGGGTAAAATTTTCTTAGGGCGTATTTAAGTATAAAGTTCTTTCACCTTAGCTACGGAACCTTAGCTACCGGTTAGCTACGGAAACTAGGTGGAGAATTGGACATCGAGCTTCAATACTTAAAAAGTTTTTAATATCTTTACGCTAAGTAAAAAACTTGCTTCAAATTCTGAAGTAGCTAAATTACCTACCTAAATACTATGAATCCGGTTAACCGGTTAAACCGTTAACCCAGTGTCAAATTGAGCCCTGGGCACTGGAGGCCTTGGTCATTCTTTCCTTTGTATACGATATTTATTTCGTTTACACTAGCAGCTCTTGGGGTGAATATGTCCAATAAATTTTAATGTTTGTTTGCCACAGATTCGCGATATCCAGGCCAAATTATGGAGCAAAGGCATGCTCAGGGTAGGTAAACGAGCCTTACACGTATCCAAATGTGTCTCAGATCTGACATTCCTTGGCTTACATGTTTGCTTGTGAATTCGTCCGCATGTAGACGTCGTTGCGTATACACTGGATAGTTACCTTACTTGACTCACCAAACGATTAGTCTCGTCTGTAGGCCCGTGCCAAAATAACTTGACCCCTAATTGTATAAACTATGCACAGTCAACGGTCAGGCTTATGCTGGATAGCTGTGGCGAAAACAATAAACGTTATGAACGACCTCTGTGTAAACTTGTTAGAGAACCTTCGTCATAGGCAATGGTAGAGCATATCGACAGAATTTGAGTTTGCTCTGACCACAGGTTTCTACGGAGATATTGATTGACAATTAATAAACCTGCGTAGGTTCCTAGCAAATGAAAATATTTACGATATGTTGTTTAAATGTATTTAGTTACGATTATTTATCTTACGTTACAGTTGTAAAAACACTTAAGAAAACTTATTTTTTAGACTTCGCAATTTTCATTACGTAGGCGATAATATTATAACGCGTCAATTTTGGAACGCCTATAACCTATCTAGAAGGTTATAGGCGTTCTAAAATTGAAGCGCTTACCTTGTACAAACTGTACAAGTTGGCTTTAGTAAAGTTGCGCCTAGGCAAGCGAGTAATGTGCACGTGCTAACTAGCTCCTGCACACCAAAAGAGAAAGATCCTACAAGATGACTGTTTAACAGCGAATATAATAAAGATAAATAATATATGCGAAAATTAATTTAAAAATTAAACAGATTAATTTGTAGGTAATGAAATAAATATGGTAGTACTATTTGTAATATATTTCCCACCAAAAACATTTTCATGTAAAATGTTGCCAAGACGAAACCATAAGGCTCGCACTGTCAAAAAGTTACCAGATCTCTTGTAGAGCCAAGCTTCTAACTCTCCTCTAGCGAAACGGCCAACCCACATATTTGTGAAGTTAGAAGAAACATATTAATTAATTGAAATATTCAGAAATATATCTACAATATATAAATCTGATTCGCTGTGCGATTTGACATGTGATTTGACCTCTATGGTTGCAATAAAGAATTATGGATGTGATTCGGATGTGTTAATTACATGAACACCGTAATTTTAATTAACCAGTATTGTATTCTATCGCACAAATTCAATTTGTGGTTTAATATTGCCCATAACAACAACAAATATCCGGAACTAGTCATCCTAGTAAACTATATTATTTTGTTTGTGCACAATTGCACTATTATTTATTTTAGTAAAAGTTACTATACACAAACAATAATGTTGCATCGATGAATAATCATAATGATATGCAATCGAGTTATACTCAGCAAAGCAGATTGGATGGCAATTCACGATATGTTAATCAATGGACAATACCTGCTGGTATTATCCATACATAGCATACCAGCTGCCTATTAGTACACAATAGGGCACCTATAAGTAGGAGCCTCTTGATAGGGGTAAATCATTTGCCATCGGAGTGGAAAGAGTGCAGTGTGGTAGGCAAAAGTGGACAGACAAGTTAATCAACAGCGTTTTAATTTTGTTAATATGGTGAAATAAGTAAAGATCATATTAACTTTTTTTATGTGCGGATTTAAGAGGCAAAATAAAGGGGGACTAAATAAAGTATCTTTCAGTTTGGTACCTACAAATTCAATTTTTTGAAATTTTATTGTTGTCTATTTGTTGTTGCAACCAGTACCTTACAATTCTTCTAGTGAATGCGTTGAGTGTTGAGTGGTGTGTAATTTTTAAAAGAACGTGAATTTGTGATCATCATGCAAATTGAGCCACTTACCCGCAGCTGTCCCGTCGCTGGATCGCATTATTGATTCTGTAACAATAAGTGTGGCCTTATAGTTTTGTACGAATTGTGAAATTATTTCCTAACTGTGGTAAGTTTTTTTTTTAAATATTATTTTTAGCAAAAAAGGAGGTGTAATATTTTTCGGTATGAAATAAGAACACAATATTCTTAAAATGGTGTTTTATATGGGTGCTTGCCTGAAATAAAATCAATTTATTTTATTTATTTATTTTATTTTATTTTTAAAAAACCGGGCAAGTGCGAGTCGGACTGTTTTGTTATAGCGGCATCATTTGTGAAAATTTCTATTGTCTAGCTATCACGGTTCATGAGATACAGCCTGGCGATAGACAGACAGACGGACAGTGGAGTCTTAGTAATAGGGTTCCCGTCTTTACCCGGGTACGGAATCCTAAAATATGTTGTAGGCGACTTGTTTATTAAATTGTCATTTAAATTTAAGTAAATATGGAAGGATTATTCTTAAACCAGTCTAAAGAAACGCTGGCCTAGACACATTCAATGCATTTCGATGAGATGATGAGACATCACCACCCTTATTAGCTACCTACTAAAGAAGAATGTATTGTGAGTAGAATAATATGATACATTGCCTTTTGCGTCAAAACAAAAACTTACGTACATAATTATAAAGTTTTAGGATCATTGATATTTAACAATCAAAAGAAAAACATGTATTGGGACGACAGATGCTACAAAAAGTCACGTGACATGTAGGGTCATTGTGCTAGTTTTCGTCCACTTGACGAAATTTGAATATAAACCTAGTGTTGCACAAATTTGGACTTATTGCAATCCTTAATGTCTAAACAACATATCTACATAAAAAGGATATTTCGCAAGTAGCAAATAAATAATGAAATAAATATATTATTTGCTAATCCCACAGAGTAAGATTTCCTTTCTCAAGATATACAGCCAGATTTGTAGTAGTTTCTAGTTTTAAGATTTTTGCATGCTAGTACAACCTGTATAGTACAAATAGCAGAATAAGCAACCAATTGTCACTTACCACCTAAAACACTATTGTAACTACTTATTCTTTGCAAATAAATACTTACTTACTTACTTAATCCGTCAAGTGGACGAAAACTAGAGCATGGACGGAAACTAGCGCAATGACCCTACATCATTTATGTTTCGATTGGCGTTTTCTATCAGCGATTGTCATTTTGTATAGGTAGGGCCTCTGTTCTCTACTTCTCTATACTATATTGTTATTTCTACGCCAGTATTGGCAGAATAGTCTGTTCACTAACAATAACTTTTTGGCAAAAATTTCATTTTTGGTACAAGCTTTTATCGCTGACTGTACTTTTTTTTCCAAAGCAATACTCATCGACACAGTTCTAAAAATCCCAAACACATTTAGGTTGCGTTGTTATCACAAGAGTTCCTATGACCACCTGTTTTCATCAGCAGATCAGCTCGATGGTACCATAATATTGCATTGTCACCCGACTTACATGCGTATGCAAATTTTCAGCTTCATCGGAAACCGGGAAGATGGTTAAATTAGTTACCTTAGATTCCATTACATAGTTACATACAGGTCAACTTAATAAAATCTTATTATTTGTAAAAAAAAGTATGATAATCATTAGGATTTTTGCAAATGCCTAATCTGATAAAGGCAATAAGACATTCCTCAGAATAAGCGAGCACTAGACAGACCAAAGACACATGCAAACAGTAAGTGTTACATGGGGATCCTACTTAGAGCGAACGTCCTCAAAGATGCACGCAACACTTAAAAGAGCCATTTTAAGGACATTTTCCGAATACTATACTACCTTTCTCTATAAACAGGGCAGCCCGGACGTCAATTCACTTACGGGGAGTCGATCACGCCACCGCTTGCTACTAAAAGCTACTAAAAGCCCTCCATAAAAGCAATAATTAAATTGGTGTAACGCAATTTATATTAGTAAGGCGATGCTCTGAAGGTACTACGGATGTGTGCGTTGCAGCTAAATCGTTAATGAATACCTTTAGTTACGCTATTTGACTATGTTTTACCTACCTATTTCCTATCTGCAAGTATTTACCAGGCAACTCATTATAATTAACTTTCAAATGTATATAGCTTAATTTTAAGATCAATATTTGCATGCTGCCATTGGCTAAACATGTGATACTGCTTATAATGATTATGTGAACTTAAAATTACCATGTTTAAGCAAATAAATAATTATCTTATCTTATCTTATCTAATGATTTCTTTTTTTTAATTTATTTATCACAAAGTACAACACAACAATTTTCTTATAATTATATTCCTCGCCAGCAAACTAGCTTTCAAGCTAGCTTTCAAGCTAGCTTTCAAGTGGGTATTTTAAGTTGCGATCTGGGTTTATGGGGATGAGACCAAAATCAGAAAGAACATCACGTCGTTAACTGTCATCGATTGTGATCATCTCAGTTCATTAGCTACCTTAGTACCTACATATTTTTAATAAAAGTGCTGTGCTGTAAATGCAAAACCGTTTATCTTTTTTTTTTAAGTTTTTGATGGTCGCAACGTACGTTGTGGCAACCTAGAATGTGGAACGTAGCTGTAAATATTGATGATCTATATGTTCCAGAGACGTCACCGATAGTTTCATGCGATTTACGATACATTTCCGACTACCTAAGGTGCAACGAATTAGAGCAATCTCTCAAATGCCGCAATGTATCAAAAATTGCTTGCGAATTGCGATCGGTGAGGTTTGTAGAGTAGAGCCCCTTACTATTCCGCAGGGGTTCGCTTGTATAAAACACTGCGTACCTGCCTATGCCCACGTCACCATGTGACATGTCTTCGAAAGCTGCTAAAATATATGCCATCGAGCAGCAGCAATATATAGAGTTGACTAGACGCCGACCCTCAAGACGCTAGGGTGGGGTGGCCCTTATGGCTCTACAAATAAGATCGTGTCAGATATTTTTGCGGCCTTCGTTGTGTAACATATTATTGCAGGTGACTGTATGTAATTAGGTGGTATTCGGACCGGACTATAATTTGACTAAATTGCAATTGCTGTAACAGATTTACTGGCCACTAGCCATTACCTAATTATCGAGATTCTGGCTTCATGCTCATTGTCCATGACAATAATAACCTAACGTTATGTCAATAATAACCTAGCGTTAAGGGCCACTTGCACCATTCACTAACCCGGGGTTAACCGGTTATATATGGAGTTTTTATTTTAATTTGTAACTGCGTTAACGGTTTAACCGGTTAACCCCGAGTTAGTGGGATGGTGCAAGTGGCGCCAAGATACATTAGTATCTCTTGTACCGAAAATCCATAAATTTTAACTATATAAACTATGTACAGTCGAGTTCTCAAACATCTTTAAGTCCCATCGCCCACACTGTTAACTGTACATCGGAGGGCCTTTTCTGCCTTTTGTAATAAGGTCCAAGCTATAAGTACTACATTAAAAAAAAGTTTAACTTTATTCGTAGGACTGACAGGTAAAACCTACGCTGGCGCCATCTGTTAAATACTTTGACCGGCCAACCCCATTGAATAGAATGTAATACCAGCAAAAATGTGCAATTAAACTGTGTAGGGTGTAGGCGTGTTATAGGTATCTAGGTACCTATTAAATCTTTCTTTCACAAAGTAAATAAATGAAAACAGATCGACCGTCGCATTAAGTGGCATCACGGTCCAGTAATTAGAGTTCTGTACCCAAAGGGTAAAAACGGGACCCTATTACTATATAAGACTTCACTGTCCGTCTCTGTTACCAGGCCTTATGTCATGAACCGTGATAGCTACAGTTGAAATTTTTACAGATGATGTATTTCTGTTGCCGCTATAACAACAAATACTAAAAAGTACGGAACCCTCGGTGGGCGAGTCCGACTTGCACTTGTCCGGTTTTTAAATTCATTCAAGGGAATACATACACCCGAACAAGTACTGCATTGTAGCAGTCGCTGTTTTACGTTCCAATCTGTCAACTTTCATTCATTTCATAATAGACCTTATTTATATAGATTGAAGAATCATTTTAAAGTGCTTTGAGCTTAATTAATTAAAGAAAACTAGTTAGGGCTAAGTACAAACAAATTTAACAAATACTTAAACGTGCTCGTATGTCATATATGATAATAGATAATTCTGTGTTCAATTAAATGTTTACCGCAAATACAAGGTTGCAGAATAACAAGAAATTATATGTAATGGTTTCATCAGTTAAACATCAGCCGCAGCTGCTGTCAATCGTATGTTTCGTCATTGAATTAATAAAAAAAAGAAAACAGTGAAGTGAAATGGATGTGTAAAGTAAAGGTGACTTTATTTTGTTACAGAAACCGTTAATCAATGCCAAAGCAGTGCCAAGATGACGACGTTAAGTAAAGTATTTAATTACGATCAAATGCAAAACATATGTGGAGAGTTTAAGCGATTAAAAGGTAAGTTGCGCACATGCGAATATATGTAAACATCTTTCATTATAACTTAAAAGATTACTTGGAAATATTTTAAATCACTTATTCTTGTACACAACTGTTGCTATAACTTGAGTAGTCTGATTTGATCTCAAATCCGTTGAGTACTAGTTATTCTGTGTATTGCCCTTAATATGAGAAATTCAGAACCTTAATTGAGTATGTCATTTACTGCCTAAGTACCTATCAATGTCTGTCTCAAAGGACATTAATTTGAAGGTAGTCGGCAAGAGAGGAATGTCCTTTATAACTTAACATTTTATAACCTCTAGCTGCCCAGAGGTCTATAAAAAGACTCCCGAATCTTAGTTTTGAAATATCACAATTGCTTTTGTCTTGGCAAGTTACGATGCCTGGGTGGCTAGAGGATAAGTGACATTTCAAAATGGTCTCGCCGGAAGATCAGCGCTGACTTATGGGTTAGCACTATGCTGAGGCGGGACCATTTCGTGGTAAACTATTTAGTTTATATTTATATTTCTTTGTTGTTATTATACTTTTTGCATGTTATAGTTTACCATGAATAAATGCGATGTTTTCTGATTTTCAAAACTATAAACTATAGCCCGCACACACGCTGGGCTGACGAGATAGTTAAGTTGTCGGAGGCCACCTGGGTATGGGAGGCCCAAGATCGAGAGGTGGAAAATTCTGGAACAGGCCTATACCTCATAAGAGGGTTCTGGTGTGATTTTTTATTCTTTACAGATAAATTAGGTTTACTCCTAGACTAAGTTTGCAAATATTTTATATTTATGCTGTTACCCAGAAATTAACACCTTTTTATTTTTATCCATTTTAAACTATAGCCCATAAACAATTCAAAACAACTCCACTTCTTTTACTAATTGCCTAACTTATTCATTGACTTGTGTAAACAATATTAATGTTTTCTCCATACTTATAACTATTATTATGCTAATTTCAGGCAGATGCTACCTAGACAATGCTGGCGCTGCTTTGTTCCCAGAAAGCCTTTTACGTCTTGTCAACGATGACTTACTAAATAACATGTACATGAACACACATACAGACAAATATACGGCAGACTGTGTTGAGCAAGTGAGGTGTATGGTTTTAAAGCATTTTAATACAGATCCGTCAGAATACACTTGTATATTTACCTCAGGAGCCACTCAGTCACTCAAGTTAGCTGCAGAATCATTCCAATTTGCTAGTGATGAAAATGACAACTGTGGCTCCTTTGTATACCTCCAAGAAAATCACACATCTGTTCTCGGGCTCAGAGAAATTGCTAAGAATAAAAATGCAGACGTGATTCACATTTCACATAAAAGCTTCTTAGACGCTTTGAACACGTCAAAATCTCAAACCTGGAAGAAACAAATTAAAAATAAAGGCAACACTCTTCTGGCGTATCCGGCACAGAATAATTTTAATGGATACAAATATTCCATAGACTGCATTGACAATATAAAAAATGGCTGCCTCAATCATTATTTAAAGAGACAACTATGCACTTTAAATAATAACTGGTATGTGCTACTTGATACTGCATCATATGTGCCTACAAATAAATTAGATTTATCTAAGATACAGCCTGATTACCTGTGCCTATCTTTTTACAAAATATTTGGCTACCCAACCGGATTAGGAGCGCTATTAATAAAGAATAGTAGTGCGAATGTTCTAAATGACAAACAGTACTTTGGCGGAGGTACAGTGGATATTGTGTTGAGTACTGAAGATTTCCATATGAAAAGGACAGTCCTTCATGAAAGGTATTCATTACTTACTGTTGAAAATGTTGAAGCTATTTGAGGGGACCTACTTCAATAAAATTGACTCGTACTCAGATATCAATCTTAATGTCGAAAGAAGGAGATTAAATTATTATGAATGACATCCCATGATCCCAGGTCAAATCTTAGTCATTTAAATGTCAATAATTGACCCTAAAATGACCCTTGAGTGACATGGGTCGGTCAATTACATCACTTTGCTACCTGGGATCTTACTTAAATTCTTTTCATCTCAAATTATTTCAACTTGTGTAGTAGGTACTTATACAGTAGCTCTATATTGACATAAATGCATTTAAGAAACTAACATCTCATCTTCTCTATTTGTTTTTACAGATTTGAAGATGGCACTGTTAACTTCTTATCAATTCTTGCCTTGAAACATTGTTTCGACACAATGCAAAGATTAATACCAAAAGTAATAAATGATGACATTATGGATTCTATATCATATCACACATTCTCCCTGGCTCAAGACCTCTATGAGCAACTGAAGAATCTCAAGCATCCGAATGGCGCACCAGCAGCTGTTTTATATATGGATGACCAGTTTACTGATATTAGAAAACAAGGAGCTATTGTAACCTTCAATCTGTTGAGAGAAGACGGAACATTCATTGGATATGCAGAGGTAAGACCATATTCAAAGCTGCGCTCGCGGCTCCTTCTGGGATTTAATCTACGTCACTAAGGGTCGGTTGCACCAAACCGTCTGTCACCGTTTTACCGTTCGCTAAATTTTATTGTATGGAAAGTTTCATAGTTCTCTGCTGCTTGACGTTAATCAGTCTGTTAATTGTGGTTTGTGCAACTGGCCCTTACAGTATAGTTTCATTGGTTGATATAAAGCTCTGTAGGCGCTACATGACAAAAAGTGAAACTCATGCGTTAATGCGCAACTATCTATAGCATGCGTTATGGATATCTCTCGTAACGTAACCCTCATATTAACCAATGAAGCCTCTATCTTCAACCAATAATATAGGTAGGTATGCTAGGCATATAACAACAACCAACCTTTAACTGCCCATTGGTGGAGTGGACCTTATTTCTTTGCAATAAGCTATGTATATAATATAAGCTATGAAATGTCAGTTAACAGTGTGGATGGTAATCCCCGGCAAAAATCCGAACTTACCTATATTAAAACTTGAAATTAATTGATTTCATTTACTTCGAACGCGATAATTGCTTCCTGTTACCCTATCACAAACTTCGCGCAGCATATTATATTTTAACTACCTTTTATACCTATGTGTTTCCAACTATTTTTTCAGTTCCAACATATGGCAGAGCTTTTCAACATAAACGTGAGAACTGGCTGTTTCTGCAACTCAGGCGCCTGCCAACGCCACTTAAAAGCATCAAATAAAGACTTGAAAGACATGTTCAAAGCCGGCCACAAATGTGGAGACCAAGTAGATTTACTTCACGGCAAGCCTACTGGAGCTATACGAGTTTCTTTCGCGTATTACAACACGTATAATGACGTCGATACGCTAGTCCTCATGATCTGCCGTTGCTACCTCAAGAACAAATACAGAAAACCAAAGCGTTTCACTACCAAGAATATCATAACTGTAAATAATACACTGTACAAAGATGACACGAAAATTCCAATTGAACTCTTAGAAACTCGTGATGTTACTGATTCTCCTGAATTGGAATCTAAAATAAAATTAATAGAAATGAATGTATTCCCCGTAAAATCATGCGGGGCATTCAAAGTTACAAGCAATTGGAAAATGGGGCCGAAAGGTTTCGAATATGACAGGGAATGGATGATTGTGAAAGACAATGGAGTTTGTTTGACTCAGAAACAGAATATGCTGATGTGCATGATAAAACCAATGATAGACTTAGAGAAGAAATTGTTGATATTGAATTTTAAAGGTAAGTTTTTAGTTTTAACATAATTCTCTGTAATAAGTTTTTTTTGGCCCAGGGCGACTTTGTCCACAGTTCAATTACGTCACCTTCTTAAGTTGTCCATACTGTCTTGTTTCGTAGACTTTCTTACCTCGACCACATTCCTATGTCGTCCACAGTGCTAACTCGTCACCATTCCTATATCGATCACAGTGCTAACTCGTCACCGTTCCTATATCGCCTTAGCACTCTACTATGGAAGACATAAGAATGGTGACGAGTTAGCACTATAAACCATATAGGAATATGGACAAGATTTAAAATTGACGATATAAGAATTTGGACGAGTTAGAAAGGTGTCGATTTAGGAATTGTATGCTGTCGACATGCCATTGTGGATCATTTAAATAGGTGACGAAATAGGATTGTGGACGAAGTCGTCCTAAGCCATTTTTTTTCCTGAAAAATTCTATACACGTGTTTTTTGCTAAGAGTAGGTACCTAGTTAGTTCATTCCATATACATTTAAGATCAGGTGGAGAAAATACAAAAACGTACAGGCCTGTTCTAATTCACGTATTATAAAAAAATAGATTTATTTTCTCTCCCAGAATAAACAACTAGGTAGCACTCTTTCATTTTATTTCACATTCTCTCAGCAAACCTAAGCATACAAGTTTGTGTGCTCCAGTTAACCTAATAAGAAATAACATGGGTGACTGTATCTTAAATTTCTGTTTCAGGCAAGGATCCCATTTCGATACCTCTATACCCCCCATCAGAAAGTAAACTAAAAGAATCCAGAATTTGCAGCTCCAAAGTCTGCATGGACATTGTCCAAGGCATAGATTGTGGAGACGAAGTGGCAGACTGGATATCTGAGGCTCTAGAAATCTCTTACTTACGACTAGTGAGACAGTCAAATGACAGAAAAATAAAAAAGAAAGGTGAATCGGAAACCAAGCTACTCTCTCTAAGCAACCAAGCACAATTCCTTCTAATCAGCAAAGCAACGGTCAGATGGCTAAAGGGAAAAATCGATGATCCGTGTTTCACTGATGACGTGGATCATTTAACGGATCGGTTTAGAGGAAATCTGATTATAGATATGGATGAAGAGCTTGTTGAGAGAGATTGGCAGCGAGTGATTATTGGGAAACAGGAATTCAAGGTAATAAAAATCGTCTATTGTGTAGTACTATTAGTTATTCTGTGCTATTGTATCATTGTTTCTTGCATATGAACCATAGAGTAGAAGTAAAGGAATAGTAATAAGGTATGCCTATTTTCTTCAAAATTTGTTTTATTAATGCTATTTTTAAAAGTTATCGTAAGTGCTGGTCCTGTGCTGTCCTCGTCTAATAATCCAGTAACTTTGTCGCCTTTTGTAACGTGGTTCGTTTGCGTCAAATCCGGTAGTTCTGATTTTTTTGCAGACATGTTTATGATTATGAATTATGATGTTGGCCCAATAAACGGAACTTAGTCAAAAATCGAAAAATCTAAAAAAGTCGAAATTTTCGTGGTAACGCAAACTCTTAATGTATAACGTTACTGTATCATAACCTACCTGCTTAAGGCCCACCGTCCAAAAAAATGCCATTTGAATTTGAAATCAATAGTGAACATGGTAGAATTTCTTGTTTTGAAATCGATCAAAACTGTTCCAATTGAAAGTGGTTTTTAGGGTTCCGTACCCAAAGGGTAAAAACAGGACCCTATTATATATGAATATGAATATGAATATACTAAGACTCCGCTGTCCGTCTGTCACCAGGCTGTATCTCATGAACCGTGATAGCTAGACAGTTGAAATTTTCACAGATGATGTATTTCTGTTGCCGCCATAACAACAAATACTAAAAACAGAATAATATAAATATTTAAATGGGGCTCCCATACAACAAACGATTTTTTTGCTGTTTTTTCCGTAATGGTACGGAACCCTTCGTGCGCGAGTCCGACTCGCACTTGGCCGGTTTTTAAATTACATTGAAGTAATTAACAGTACCTACTACCAGTAGTACCGTGAGCCTTATTAGTTTTTTTGCATAATCAATTTCCAAATTTAGGTTAGAACACAAAGTAGATGATTTTTCGTCCGAAACCATTCATTTTTGCTGAGCATGGGGACATGGACCTCAGATGAGTAGTACAACCTGCAATAATAGTTTACTCTTCGAAGGCTTAACAAATAAGATCGTGACAGACATTTTTGCGACCTTCGTTGTGTAACATATTATTGCTGGTGAGTAAAGTGTTAGATCACACATTGATATAGTTATTTGTGCAACAAGAGAGGAAAGTTGGTTTTTCTTGCGAGTGTTTATTTTGAGTCCCGAAAAAGCGAAATATTCTATAATTGCATCACGAGTGAAGCGAGTGATTCTAAGTTAGAATCTTGAGCGTAGCGAGGGACTCAAAAACACGAGATGTAAAATAACTTTGCTCTCGTGTTGCACATATAATTTTTCACCTCAGTAGTAAGAACATATTAAAGTTTGAAATTTATTTCGAATTACACAGAATAAAACTGAAAAAAAATATTAAAAAAATTGTAATAGTATGAAGTGGCAGTTCATGGCCTTCACTAAATTAAAAACCTACATTGTTTCACTCCCTGGAGTGAGGAAAGTCGCACTTTCCTCACTCCAGGGAGTGACGAAAGTAGGCTTGTTCGAGGTGCTGAGGTGAAAAATATTTAGAAATAGAATACCTATTTTTTTTTAGGTGGAAGGCCAATGTAACCGCTGTCAAATGGTCTGTATAGACCAGTCTACGGGCGAGAAGACTGTGGAGCCCCTTAGAACAATCTCAGAACAATTTAGCGGGAAACTGCGATTCGGAATCTATTTAACATATATTGGTGCAACTGACGGTTCGAATGATAGCACACTGAAAACAAAATCACCAGTCAAACCAATAATCAATGATGATAATATAAGCAGGTGAAATTATACTGTGAAATTAGAAACACTAATTTTATAGATAGAAATGTTTGTACCTATATGCACTTTAGTTATTTATTGGTGATAAAGACATCTGGTCTTCACTAGAAATTAAACTCAAAAACACTAAAACAGGTCACACAAATAATATTCAAAGCTAAGCAATAAAACTGTCCTCCGAGTTTGCCAGCTAAAGGAGATGGCGCTAAGGCGTCATTTGTATTATGATAATTGACAACCATTAAGTTACCGCATGATTTTTGTTATGAAGATGTAGTGAATTATAATCCTTTACCATCGTGGAACGAAAATGCACGAACGTGTTATGCTATTTCAGTCAGTCTCAGTACAAAAAGTACCGAGGTTGACTGAAGTAGCATGACAAATACGAACGACGAACGTTTCCTAGAAAATACAATGGCAAAGGATTGTTTACTACATCTGTACAGTCTGCATAAAGGCTGGCGTGCACTAGACTCGCCGAGGCGAATCGAATCTAATCGCAATAATTCGCCTCCTATATTTTCTAATGCAACTGCGTCCATTGGCGAAGAGCCGCGGCGCTCCCGTCAATGGACGCAGTTGCATTAGAAAATATAGGACGCGAATTATTGCGATTCGATTCGCCTCGGCGAGGCTAGTGGACGCCAGCCTTAAGCGGTCTAACTCAAAGCACAACTTTGTCTTAGACATTTAATACATTATATAATCATTGAATCTCTAATGCAACTTGGCCTATTTATATTGCTCTTGAGTGTATCTTTATGTATGAGGTTGTAAAGTGTAGCTCATGTTTAGCTTAATATTGTTAGGTATGAGTATGTGCTAACAAATATGCAAGTCTGATTAATAAAATTAATTTTATATGGACACAGCATTGACAGTAATTACTGTGATTACTGATTAGTGAGTCTATTGAATATATTGAAGCTCTGAAGACATTTCATGTATAAAGCAAGTCCATTGCACATGCTATGGAAGTTTTTAGACTATTTATTAGATCATTGCACCTCATAGTATTTTTATATTTGGTTTATTATTGTTAGATAATAGATATTATAAGTAGACTAGACTCTGACCGCGCTAACTTTGCAGTACATACACACATAACCATAATAAGGTCCATGCTTGACGTAGCACTTGTCGTAAAAACAGCGTGTTCAGACTATTAATAAACATACCTGTGCTAACTCGGGGCACAAATGCTAGTGATCAAATATTTTATCGACAAAAAATTAAATTGATGTTACTACCAACATCTAGATGTTATTCAACATACTTAAATAAATAAGTATTATTATTTTCTCTTGATTTTAAACCAAAAACAGTAAACCAATTAAAACGTGTATTAGTTATTATTCTTATTTAAAATTGATTTCATAGTAATAAACAAGTTTGATTAAAATTACATCGGTATACTTTCATTATCTTAAAGAGGCTCGATATCAGACTTGATATAGAACCTATTTAGAGAAATCGAAGATTTTCCATTAAGCACATGTATAAACATATATCAACATCAAATCCCTATAACGTGCCCCAAATGAGCACAGGTATGTTGATAAATACAGAGCCTATTCTGCATATTAATAATCATAGATCAGCTACATTTGAGAACACTGTATATTGTTTTACTTTCTTCCTTTCCTGCACATTTATTAGTATAGCTCTAAGATTATATTTTCATAATAATACAAAAATGTTATTATATTAAAAATAAATTATCGAATGGGATATTTTATTTGTTATTATCACAGATGTGTATTTATTTCTATGTATCTTTTTTGCAAATGTTAAGGTTAATTTATTTTTGTTTACAGAGTCAAATATAAGTTCATATGTATTTCATAACACATTGGTACATTCATCAAATACTTTGGAATGTCATTACTGTGCATGATATTTTGGATAAAAGTAAAATGAAAAACATTCATTTTTCTGAACTTGCCTTATTATTAAGATGCATTTAAGACTAGTTTGTTACAGGGATTTTTCAAAGTTACAGCTAAATATATACATTATATATTTTACAAATACATATTATGATATTACACAGTTGATTGGTTGTTGTCCTTTTATCTCCCTTAGCGCATTTCCATTTGATACATCATTCACTACTTGAGACACTTCATTGTAATCAGGTAAAGCCATGGTTTGGAGTTTTGAATATACCAATTTATCATTTATTACTACCTCGAAACTGCCTGGAAAGTAAGAAAAGTACTTTTTTTTAAATTCATAAACTGAAATAGATGTCACATATTAAAGAAAAATATACAGACATAATAAAGAATATTTATTCAAAAAGCACAAGCAGAGTTAAACTAGAAAGGCATGGCAAACCATTCACAATTGGGAGAGGAAGGAGACAAGGCGACCCACTCTCTCCAAAACTATTTATAGCGGTTCTGGAGGATATTTTCAAGAAAATGGACTGGAATCGAAAAGGAATATGGATATCAAACTGAGAAGACTATGTATATCTGGGAAAATTAGTATCTTTTGCAACAACCAGTAATGAAAATGAAATTGATAGAAGAATAAACACAACCTGGAAGAAATACTGGGCACAAAAAGAAATTCTCAAAGGCAATTACAATCTTAACATGAAAAAGATCATAATGGACTCCTGAATTCTTCCAAGTTTGACATATGCATGCAAAACATGGGTTTACACGGAAAGAGCAAAGAACAAAATTCTATTTTGCCAGCATGCAATGGAAAGAAGTATTTTAAATTTAAGAAGAATACAAAAAACAAGAAATATAGACATCCGCAAGAGAACAAAGATAACAGATGCCCTGCAGTTTAGTCTGAAACAAAAGTGGAGGTGGGCAGGTCATGTAGCAAGATATCAGGATCAAAGGTGGACAAATCTTGTAACAAAATGGCCAGGCCCAGCTGGAAAGAGAAGAGCGGGAAGGCAAAGAAAAAGATGGGCAGATGACATTGTACAGGCTGCGGGAAAAAATGGATGGATGTTGCCACCGACAAAGAGAGGTGGAGACAGATGGAGGAGGCTTATACCCTTGGGGACCACTATAAATAAATAAAATAGCCTTTATTTACAACACAAAGAACAGTTTCACATTAACTCTACATATTTTATTTATTATCTCCCATTTTTACTTTTTTCTATTCTTTGTTTGCTTGCCCTTCGGCAAAGGCCTCCTCCAACCTTCTTCCCTGTTTTTACTTTGTTGCGTTTATTTTGATTATATAGTGGTGGAGCACTAATGTGGGATAAAGCTAAATAATAATAATAATAATTAAAGAAAAAGTGATGAAGCCCTCCAGTGGTGAAGGCCGGATTTGAACCGGCGTCTTTAGCTATTGCGGCTAACATCATGAACCTCTAGGCCACCTCGCCATGGCAATACCCGTCCCAATTTCTCGACTATATGCCATCTTAGTAAGACTAGGCGTCTTTGACCAACTCGAAGGGCAAGCAGTGGGCGCTTACACCTCCAAAAACACAAATCAAATAAATTCAATAAAAACCAATTTGACCATTTAGAGGGATATTTTGCAAGGACTATTTTATAATAAACTAACTATTTTATCATACAATAACTAAGAGAAAATGGTTCTTTGAACATTAAATTTCAGAATAAAATCCTTTAGGGAAAATGACTACAGGTCTACTGAAACCAGTGGCATCTAGGCGTGGACAAAGCGGCCCCTTCTCCCACGCGGCCTCGCACTTAAGGAGGCCCGCAAAGCGAACCCTTATTATTACCAAGGAAATACACATTAAAGGAAAAGGGCCTCGCACACGTGACTTCGCCCACTGTTAGTTTACGGTTTACGCTACGCCACTGAGTGAAACATCTCCCATGCCAAACCTCCTAGTAGAGTGTTTACAGGAGGTCTGTGGCTGGAGATGACGATTACATAAATACATGGTTTAAAAACAAACCTTGTCGTCCTCGTTTGCAGGACACTGTTGCATTTGGAGTACTTTGACGAATAGTTTGAGCAAGTGCAAGGCAATGTCCCCCATAATCGCAGACACCGCTGCAATAAAACATTCATTTTCTCGTATTTTTTTTGTTTTTATGACAAGTGTAAATGTAATAAATTTATTACCAATATTCTACGTAGACATTTACACTATTTGCAGTATTCGGAGGTTCTTTCTTTGCTAATTCTGTCATTATTGCAACAGTTTGCAACATTGCATTTTAAATAGTTTTAAATATAAAATACAAAGATTGTAAATTTTTAAAGTAGTAATGACAATAAGGTAAGGCAGGCCACAGACGTTCGGTTTCCTGATCAGTGGGAATCAGAGATTCGGAATTCCGTAAGCATAGCATAGCGCACACATTCGATTATTCTATCCCAAAGAGTAGTATAGCTTGTCAAGGTACTGTCTCATTTCGGGCGTAGACGGAGAGAGTCATACTGTCTTTGTCTTGCATTGGTGCTGGCGCCCAGAAGAATGAGATGACTGTAGTTTTTTTTGTTCTTATTTATTGACAAGATTTGCTTGACCAACTATATATGTTCTATCCTCTCCAAATCCTCTCGCAGGGAAAGTTTGTTGCATATTGCTTATGCTTGCTCAACCTTAATATAGTTGGTCAAGCAAATCTTGTCAGTAGAAAAAGGCGCGAAATTCAAATTTTCTATGGGATCCTTCGCGCCTACATTTTTTAAATTTGCCGCCTTTTTGTACTGACAAGATTTACTGTACCAACTATAATTGATTTTGATATTTAAGAAATTATTTAAAGCCTGATCCCGAGTGTGGTGCCGATATCGCTGATTAGCGAACTAGACTCCACACTCGCGTTCGCGGCTTCGCGCCGCGATTTGCGCATGAGTGTGGAGGGCCCTAAGAAATTTGAAAATTATTTCAACATTAAATTACATAATTTTATCATATTTCAAATGATTATTCAATAATGTGTATTTTTTTAATAAGCATTTTAATGAACTATAATTGTTTTAAGCAGAACCAAAGCAGAGCAGAACACAATAAGCCGCTCCAGACTACGAGTGTGTACTGCTGTGTAGTCGATTTCGCTGATTAGGGAACTAGACTATAATTCGACGCAACCATAAGTAAGAGCGAGAAAGCGATATTTCTTTCTCGCTCTTACTTATGGTGCGTCAAACACACAACGCTTTTTAAGCCCTCGTGCGAGTCGTGCGAATGGGGCCTAACCCGCCTAACTGTCATTCTGTCATTTCTGTCTTGTGACAGTTTTGCAACGAACGGGTGTGTTGTTGTGATTTTAAGTTTATTTAAATTTACAATTCAGTGAATTTTAAACTTACAAACATTAGTAATTCCGCAAAAAAATATTATGAATCATATTTAGTGGCAGATTAGACTCCTCCATTTACGTTTGGCTTAATTGAAAATTCGTTCAATATGGATTACGACTATCTTATAAAACTACTGTGCGTTGGCGATTCAGGAGTTGGAAAAACCAGTTTCCTGTATAAATATACCGACGGCGTTTTTCACACTCAGTTTATCTCGACAGTTGGTATTGATTTTCGGGAAAAGTCTGTGGTAAGTAAGGTACTTTTATTTATCGGTTGGTAATTGGCATACACTTACTTAATACAAGCAAAGAATAAAATTAATATATACAGGCAGACAATTACTGAAATACTTTCGCATTTATAATATTAGTAACGAACGAAGAAAAATATATAATGGGGTGAATTTTTTGGTATCGTTTTTTTTCGTAAGATTTGAATAAAATTTTATTGATTTGAAGACTCCTCATTGACCTCATTCTGGGCGGGATGATCACAACTTGTCCCAAAAAAATGTGGTAATTTTTCGTTGAGTTATGAAAATACCATACTTTTTAGGGTTCCATACCCAAAGGACCCTATTACTAAGACTCCACTGTACATCTGTCTGTTCGTCTGTCACCAGGCCGTAGTGATACCGTGATAGCTAGACAGTTCATTAAAAATTTCACACATGATGTATTTCTTAAAAACAGAATAAAATAAATATTTAAGTGGGGCTCCTATACACCAAACATGATTTTTTCCATTTTTTGCGTAATGTTACGGAACCCTTCGTGCGCGAGGCCGACTTGCACTTGTTCGTAACTCAATGGAAGATGTTCTAGGATAGATATAGTGAAATTGCGTTTATATGTATTGTATGGAACAGGGAACTCTATCTATCCACAAATTTTGTCGAGATCTGACGAAAAGTTTTTTTTACAACAAAATAAATATTTGTTGTAATAGGAATCTAACTTTTGTCAATATCTGTATTTCAATAGTTTCAATCTAGAAGAGTGATTGTAATATTTTACATTGTTTACGAGTATGTTGAAATTACAGATTTATCAACAGAATGGAAGGCAACACAGAATACATCTACAGTTGTGGGACACCGCAGGGCAAGAGAGGTATGGGGAAATCATTTTTACTTATTTTTGCCCCGCCTGATGTTAAGCAGTTTCCGTAGCCTATGTATGCCTGCAACTCCAGAGGAGTTACATGCGCGTTGCCGACCCTAAACAACCTTACTCACCAGCAGGAACACAACACTATGAGTAGGGTCTAGTTTATTTTTTTTAATTAAGGAAAATTTTGACATTAATTACAAATTAACCATAATTAAAACAGTAATCCGCAATGTAATAGTTTCATATCATGGCATAGTAACATTGCATGTTAGTGTCATCTTCATTGCCGCTTGGTAAATTTTCATAAATTTATTACCAAGTGTCAGTTATGAGTAACTTGATAAATCCACCTATTTAACATTTACATGCATACATATAATTACGCCTATTTACCACTTGCTACGATCCTGACATACCTCTTTCGCTTTCTTTACTTTCATAACATTTATGTTACTAAAACTGTATGTAATACCTGCACAACTGTTGACTTGTATCGCACCAATGCACCAGTACATGTACATGTTGTAACATATTCCAATGGCATGAAGTTTTTTTTATATCTGGTAATGTGTTGGCTTCGTTTCTACTTTTAAACGTATTTTTCTTAAGCAGTCACATAAATGTAGGTCATCGTCATACTAAGTCATGGATGTCATAATGCACAGGCTTCAGCTTGTGTTTTAGTACAGATTTGCACCCTTAGACTAAAATATATCGCTAGAAATATGACAGTAAACCTTGTCAACAGACTTGGAAAATATTTGTGGCATTCTTGAACTGTTACAGTGGCTTCTCACTTCTTCTTACTTGAAGGATAAGGATACCAAAATTTAAATGTGAGTTGACGAAATTAGACAGTGGCATATTTTGTTAGCGGTTTTTAAACGATAAAAAAAGAAATAGAGCAGCACATTCTTCCTTTATTTTCATTATTCATTCACTTGTCATTTCAAGAAATTGAGCAGAACAGAACAGCCTTCCTTTATTTTCATTGTTCATTCAAATCATTCATTTTTCATCTGCATATCTGCATTTGTAAGCTGTCTGATGTGTGTTGCATGTTCTAATAAAAATAACATAGTGTATTGGTAAGTACTTTGCCTATAATATAATAATCTATTTAAATCAATGTGTCCATAATGTCTCAACATATTATACCCGTAATATAGTTTGATTTTTGAATTTTGCATGAATAAATTATACATCTAGATAACCCACCATTGAACATTTTGTGACAATTAATTTCAGGTTCAGAAGTCTAACAACAGCCTTCTACCGTGACGCAATGGGTTTTCTGCTTCTCTTCGATCTGACTAATGAGGCCTCATTCCTGGAGGTCAGGAATTGGATTGAGCAGTTAAAGGTAATGTTCATCTGAACTGTGTCAAAATTAGGTGACATTTGACACACAAAAAGTAGTCAGTGAGGATGCTCCGTTAATCAACGGTGTCTGGGGACGGCCGCGTGCCCCCGCCAAGACGAGACGAAGGGCAAAGTCATAGTCATAAGGTATAATTAAACATATTATTATATTATTCATGTAGAAGTTTTACTTCGCTCAAAAGTTACGTTTTTTTTTTGTTTTTTCTCTCAGTGCACCCACCTTGACGCTTTTCTGTTTAGCCCTATGATTGACTGGTAGAGAATGCCTATAATGGCATTAAGTCCGCCTGTTGTACTTTTTATGTGCAATAAAGTTTAAAATAAATAAAT
This sequence comes from Cydia strobilella, assembly GCF_947568885.1. Lineage (NCBI taxonomy): Eukaryota > Metazoa > Arthropoda > Insecta > Lepidoptera > Tortricidae > Cydia > Cydia strobilella. Next base: position 7,849,814 of record NC_086048.1, read on the forward strand.
AAAAGGCAATGCCTATCTTTTCTCGGTACGTTTCCTCGTGTTTTGAACGCTAGTAGTTTCGGTTTGGATAATGCTTGATAGCTGAAGTTTTTAGTATAGGTACCATGTTAGTATAGTTAGTAGATTTTGATTTCACTCAATTGTTCGAGCGCTCAGCTTATTTAAGACTGCTTAGAAGTCATTAAGGCACGGTCTCGTAAGAGAAAGAGAATGTGTCATACGACTTTTGCTTTAGATAGAGACTACGGTATTCACTGTCAAATATCGGTTTTTGTCAGACCCAAGCTATACAAAAGTATTTTAAATAGCTTTGGCCAGATTAAAACTGTTATGTATCAATATAATAATTTTAATGTTTATTGTATACTAACTCGTCTGTTGTATTGAATACCTCACTTTATTGTCAATTTAATTCCAGACACACAGTTTGAGTGACGACCCTGACATTGTCCTCTGCGGGCACAAATGCGATCTTCAAGAGAAACGCCTGGTCAACCAAAATCGAGCTCGAGAGTTCGCTAAAAACTACAACTTGCCTTATTTAGAGACCAGCGCCAAGTCAGGCCAGAACATAGACCGGGCTATAGAGATACTGTTAGACAAAGTTATGATCAGGTAAGTGTATTTAACATTGTCATAATATATCAAACAAAAAAACTATGTAGTGGCGTTTTTGGCAAGCGTTGCTGGAGGATAGACAGAGAGAATCATAGGCACAGGGGGGACACGCCATACATCAAAAATAATTTGCGTTTCTATGTGTGAGCGGCACGTCCGTATACGCGCCATGCATCATTGTGTGAGTAAGTTGCTTAAAAACCGAACTGAGCGTTCGTCAAAAGCTCGTCAATCTGCTGTCGCGGGGCGAGGTAATTCGAATGGGGGCGGGGCGGTGCGTGGCCGTTCTTTACTATTACTTATTTTGTGTCATAGGTAAGGTCAATGTGGAGAAAACCAGCATATAAAAATGATTGCAAGTAAGAACGATGAGAACGATCTCCCGTATTTGTATCCGTACGTCGCTCAGACACAATCAAAAAGGAAGGGCTTCATTCCTTCTGCTCCACCCTACCCACCTTCGGAAAATTGAGTACAGACACAGGAATTAATAGCGAGATAGCAACCAAAGAGCTTGCAGATGGTCATCCCCACTTTGACCTTTAGTCTTTTTCTTAGTATCACCAGGCGTGGCTCACTTCGCGATTTCGTCGTACAAGTACAATGCAGTTTTGTTTCTTTTTAAAAATAAAAGAATGTTTCCTTTAAGTAAAATGTGCTAACTTAAGGTTTTAAGGCACTTTTCCTCCGGGGCCCATAATTTTTTTCCACCCTGTCCACCTAGTCCTACCGGTTTCCACCTACTTATATATGGACCTGGATGGCGATGTGATTGTTTTGTGGCGCTCACAGAGAGTGGCACTGATGTGTGTGTGTGTGGATGAGGCTTACACGGTTATAACACTAATGAGGATCCGCAAGCCGCTCCGGTATGAGTTAAACAGGGCTATGCACGTATATAACGCTGACCCGCTCGCATACCGGATAAGCGTGCGGGTCCGCATCCAACGCCTAATATTTCGTACCGTATCTTTCAGAATGGAGTCGTCAGTAGAGTACGCGATGCTGTGCGCGTCGGGACGGCGGCGGCAGTCACTACAGAAACTGCAGGCCAAGCAGGACAGCAAGCCTTGCTCCTGCTAGACTTAAGGCGGTCCCACTGCGACGCACACTACAGAAGCTACTAGAATGACGCACGAAGCTAGGTAGGCGCCAGTCGCACATTGCACACGATCAAGACGTGTAGTAGAACATGAATGCGCTCACTCATTTGCGTACCTAGGCCTTGAATCTGTTCCAATGTGCGACCGGCCAAAGAAAAACATGAATGAAAAGCGTGTTGGAGAAAATTCATTATAATTACTAAGCGAGTCTTAAAAAAACGGATGTAGTGTGGCCGCGCCGCAGTGGGTTTTCGGATCTATTATCTGTGATTTTATACACTCCTAACATTTTACATTCATTTTCGATTTTTTGTCATAAGTGCCAAATACGCAATTATCGTAAACAGTTGTCTAAATTTTAAATGAGAAATATTTTTTTTAGTTTAGCCAAAAACAATATTGGGACTAAATACAGTATGTGAGACTGATTTTGATTTTATAGTACAAATGAACTTATTGGCGGGCTAAAACGCTCATAGGCGGTGAAAAATACTTGAATACGGTAATACTACTGTTAGTTTTGCTTACCTTAAAGGATTGAACTTTTACTTGGTCTCGAACGGCTTTGGAACTGGGGAAAATGCGCTATTTCAGTTCACACAGCACTTTTGGCGTTTGCCATCTGTAATGCCTCCTCTACACTATCGGCGATGATCGTCGATAGTGTCATCGGCAAGATCATCGTGCAAGCATCCACACGATTGCCTGTCAACGCAACCACCCGGCGATTCCCTTTGATGCGTGCCCAAAAACCGACAACTCACGGGTCGCAGGCGATGATAGACGATGACTGGCGGCTGGCGGGGACTGCCGAGTATGCCCGCTAGTCATCGTCTATCGTGTAGAGGAGCCATAATGTCGTATCGCATTGCACCTACCTATTAAAGCGTCCTGCATTTGAGATGAATAGACATTCAATACACTAGAGCCTCTTCCACACCATGATACTAAGGTGTAAAGATAAATAGTGCATTCTTAGGATTTCTGTTAAACCGTATTTGCTGTAGATTAATGCAAACTTTAGAAAGTTGTATTATATAAACAATTGTTGTATAATATGCATTCTATTCCTTATTATTTATGTAATTAGTAAAAAAGGAGCTGATCTAAAATAATAAACTATAATAGATGTCATATATTAATGAAACAGAGATGAAGCCCTCCAGTGGTGAAGGCCTGATTCGAACCTGCCTAGGGGTTCATGGCGTTAGCCGCGATAGCTAAAAACGCCGGTTCGAATCCGGCCTTCACCACTGGAGGGCTTCGTCACTTTTTCTTTAATATATGACATCTATTACAGTTTATAATTTATATATAGTAGTAAAAAACACAAATCAAAATATTTAATAAAATAATTTGATTTATTCCCAAAGTTGAGCTGATCTAAATGTTCAATTTTTTAAGCACAAGTAGTATTTTGTGAATTTCTAAATGGTGTTTAAAATACCCTGTATACTTATTATTATTTTTTACCTTATTGTAACGATACCAGGGTTTTTTGTGAACCAAATTATATCTAGTCAATTTTTTTGTATACCCACCCTTAATTTGTAGCACAAAGTGTTTTTATGATACCTACTTACCACATTTTGCACGATATTGTTTTGTGTGCATAAAATTGTATTCATATTATATTAAAGTAAGTATACATAAGTAAAAAGATCTCTAAACTTTTATGTATTTTAATAAAGCTAGTCGATTTAAATAATCTTTTTCTACGTATTTAAATACATATTTTCGACCAAATTATTCCTTTGTCAGGCCTATGTATAGGTCTATAATTTAATTATACATATTTATATGAACACAATATTTAATTATACTGTAGATTAGTACCTAAGATAATAATTATTTATCATCAAGTCAACTAATGTTTTTATGTATTACTAATTCGATATATTTCATCAGTATTCTAACTTTGACAAGGTTAAAAACTTACGAATTGAGGGTAAATGAAAAATAAATATAAGTGTGCACTTATCAATATAGTACATTTTCTAAAGGAATTTATTATTGTAATATATTAATAAAAGTATAGTCATGAGCAGGAGAGTCGAGGTGAATGATAACACACACAGCTACGAGTACTTTAGCACAATGCCCAAAAGCCAGATAATGAACGAACATGGGTTAAGCCCAGCGACGGAATATATGTATACAGACGAAGCTCTCAGTGCATTTTTGACCTTAAAAACGATCCATATAAGTGACACTTATCTGACAGTTAGTTATCCGTTCTCAATAAATATATACCCCGCGCGCAGTTTTGATTATTACTCGATACAAAATTTCCCGCCATAAAAATAAAATTGTGATTGGTCAAGTTTTGATTAGTAAAAATTCCATTCTATATGTCAAACTCCTTGTGCGGCATTACAACGTTTTGATGTTGTCAAACTGTACAATAGGGTATTTGACTGTATTAAAAAAAATTACACCATGCATGAAATAAAGCACCAGACCAGAAGATTAATAGAGACGTAGACAGCAGTTATTTTTAAACACAATTTCTATTTTAAAACTCGTACCAAACTATAAAGAGTAGGTAATTTGATCGTGACGTCACATGCTAGTGTTTTATATAAATTCCTTAGTAGCAAAATCGTTTTGACAGTTCGAAAAAAGAAACTGATTTGACTAGTAGTCAAATACCCTATTCCGTCGCTCGCGGCACAATACAAGTGGGGTCATTTTTGAACTCTATTCAGACTTCTATGGTTATTCTAGTTCGTTGTTTAAGATTTGAAGAATCTTTTTGGTCAATATTGTATTTGGCTGCCATACGCTGTGTGATCTTAACTCTGGTGCCGATACCTATCTCTATGCCTACTTTAAGCTGTCTAAATCCTATCCTATCCTAGTAATTTGAGTAAAATTGTATGAAGATTTTGTCACTGTACAGACGAAATCTTAATTTTACAGTATTTTGACTGATCTCAAGTATTTCTAGTTATAAAAAATTATAAAATCGTGTAGTACCATTGGATATTGACATGATATGTATTTGTAATATTTGTATGAATGTAATAAGCGCCTATATCATCTAAGCTATATTGGTTTATGAGAAGAAACGTTTTGAATATAGGCTTTAAGCTTGTCAAATATAACTTTATTGAGCGGGTATTATATATTAATATTTATAATATGAAAAGTGATAAGACCATGATTTTGCTTATTATTTTTGGTACAATAGAGTATTTGACTGTATGAAATAAAACAATAAAAGATTTTAATACAGAAACCTAGACAGCTTTTTTAGACACAATGTTTATTTTAAAACAAGTATAAAACTATAAAGAGTAGGTAATTTGATTGTGACGTCACATGTCACATGCTAGTGTTTCATATAATTCCATGGTAGCAAAATCGTTTTGACACTTCGAAAAAAAGAGACTGATTTGACTAGTATTCAAATACCCTATTGTTAAAATTTATTCATTCGCGATCGACACATACAGTTTAGTAAATTCAGTTTATAAAGTTAAGTTAACGCTATAATCTTTTGTTTGTATGTGATAAACTCCTAAGGGCCTGTTTACACATTGATTAGTGTTAAATGCGAGTTCATACATTTGCTACTAGCGTTTAGTAGCAAACGTATGTAATCGCACTTAAAACTAATCAATGTGTAAGCATCCATAAGGCTCATGGTCCTAGCTACATTAAGCCATCGCCTTTGTACCTAAATTTATATGATTTTCATGTTAACAATTTTTATTTTGTACAATAAAGTGATTTACTACTACTACTACTACTAAGTACCTACTTATTCAGTTCGATGAAATTTAAATCATATTTATTAAGTTGGAACAGAGTTCTGTTGCATTTATTTTGTTTCCTTCAATTTTCAAGCAAATCAAAATCAACTCTATTTCCTGCACTATGGGTTTAAATTTTAGTGGCTAGATTTTTCATTTGTATGGCTGGGCCTCAAGAGGATAAGACTCGGTTGGTGGTGTAGATTTAAACAGTTTGGAAGCGTGCGTGTCGATTGTGGGTAATCATCAGTCATTTCCACAAAATCGCCGAATTCTAAGGTCTTTTATATCTGATTAGATTTTGTACAATAAACTGTTATCTTACAAAAGTACAATTAATAGATTAAGAATTATGCAAAATCAATGTCATACCCAAGAATTATATGATATCAAAAGGAAGGTCAGAAAGTCTGCCTTGAAAGTAGCTGTAAACTTAATTTTTTGTCAGTAACACGTAAATGCTACTAGTCCAGGTCCCACAGAAGATTGCTGTATGCGAAATAATTAGACAGGAATTGTGATTCGTGTAAAAGTGTTCCCAATGTAAGGTTGTGTCAGTTTCGCCTTCCTCACAACTCGGAGAGGCCTCAACTCTTTGTTTCCCTGTCAACTGTTCACGTTTTCGCGTAAAACAATTCGTACCTTTCCACAAATAGGATTCAGCTTCAAGCCATTTTACTTTTGAGCAATATTACACTACTAAACTAGACCGCGAGCCGGGCGCAAATTTCGTCGGTCACCACATCCCGGGCAAAAACTGGTAGTGGTTAAGGGCGATGTGTAATGAACCCTTGTGGACGTCAGCGGCAGCCACCCAAAACGTAAAAAAAGCCATCATCGCATTCCCATTGAAACTTTGTCATATGATAGTTTAGATGCAATTTTTTATGTGTTCGGGTTGCTGCCGTTCCTCAACCAACAACGGAGCGACAGCTGACGTCCATGAGGGTTTATTACACATCGGCCTTAACAACTTTACGAGTTATCGCCCAGGATGCTATTGGACATGGAAATCTGTTGCTGGCCCGTGGTTTAAAATGGTCACGATGTTTGTTTCTAGATTAATTCCAAGCTAACTTTGACTTATTAAGCGACAGAGTATGGAAGTTCTCCCGTGTTCGTCTAATTCCCATGAATATATGACGTTTAATAGAGCACTACCACACTTTGTCACTGCACAATCGGTGGAAGTTGAATAGCTTAGACGGACTGTAGTGGCATAACTGTTTGGCAAAGGCGTAATGACCACCTGGGTTCACTACTCCGCAACAACAAAAGTTAAGTTACGCTGAAACTGATCAAACGGGAAGGTTGTAAAGTATCCCTAAGTACTTTCTAGGCAGACTGTATATTTTGAATTTATTATTATTTTTATTGTATTAAATAAGATTGTTTAGAAATCGGCGGCCACAGAGCGCTGTTGGTGGAACTGCCATTAAGTTTGTTAAAATTCACGCGTAAATTTTATGCACGCCTAATGGATTCGTAAGTGCTTATTTATATGCATTCTATCATCTACCCATTAAAAATCACTTGCAGTGAAATTCCGTTTTTTTTTCTTATTCTCTATTTATGACTCCTTAGATCACATGTTTGCCCTGCGGCGGGCAATTTGCCCAGCAAAGAAAAAAAAATGTTCAAGAAACCTTCAGCATCATCATCATCTCAGCCGAAAGACGTCCACTGCTGGACAAATGCCTTCCCCAAGGGTCTCCACAACGAACGGTCATTCGCTGCCCTCAACCAACGGTTTCCCGCGACTTTAACCAGATCGTGGGTCCATCTAATCTGGGGCCTTCCCACGCTGCGTCTTCCGGTACGTGGTCACAGAATAAGTAATAGTATTAACATACAGAACGGCCACGCAGCGCCCCGCCCCGACTCGAATTACCTCGCCCCGCGACAGCGGATTGACGGCCGTTTGCCAGCCGTTCAGTACTTTTTTTAAGCAACTTACTCACACAATGACGCATGCCGCGTGTACAGACGTGCCGTTGACACATAGAAACGCAAGTGATTTTTGATGTATAGCCTGTCCGCCCTGTGACGTGGTTGCCACTCGAGAATCTTTCTGCCCCATTCAAGAAACCTTAGCTTACAAATATTGCATATCCATAACAATGCACGAAACTTGCAATACTGCATTAAAAGGTTAAAGGAATGAATATTAGAAACAACAGTTCTCTTCGTTTCTCAGGGTACGAGACTACATAGGTACTTTCATTTGTTTTCCATCTCTTTCTTTGATATCGTAAAAGAAAGTGACGCAACCACATTTAACGCTGATACAGAATATACTTACAATTTATTAAACCTAGAGAGACATGCAGTGTTATTGTGTTATCTTCGAGCAACGCCGGCTCCCGACATGTCGGAAGGGAGGAGCCCAAGCGATATCTTACCGTACAAATCATTCTGCCATTTCTTGCGGGGGGAAAACGTGCACACAGTCGCACTTCTCACTCACTAGGTACATACAAAATCCAATCTGTAATGACGACACAAATACATAGAAAATGACACACGTCAAAGACAAATATTGCACACCTCATCTCTTTTTGTGTACGTAGTGCACTGCCTTATGGGAATATAGTTCAGATCCGGAAACCGCTACCAAATTTTTGTATGTTGTTGGGTATGGTACTGGGTCTCCAAAACTGCCGGGAGACAGCGGCGCCGGCCATCTACTTCAGCGGAATGACGTCATCAAAATGACTCCCGCGTCGTTGCGAATATTGCATTTTGCACACAAACTATGCATTGCACATACACGTGTGGGGTATATATAGGGCAAATATTTCACTAATACACTATGTACCAAAATATACAATAGTTTAAGAGAAATTTAAAAATAAATAAAAATTATGAAAATTTTTTTTTCGATATTTGGGTTTTTCAACACATGTACATGTATTTTATGTAATGTTCTTTCATTTAATACCCCATAATTAGAACTACTCCTTGCATAATATGAGCGCATTAAGGTAGAATTGCTGGCGCGCTTTAGTTTTTTTGGTACAAGTTCCACAGTTTTTATCAGAAATTAAAAATTTAAGCTGTGGCGTTTAGTTGAATAACTGGTTTCTTTTATATTAGACGCAACATTGTTATAACGTTTTTAGTTGAGCTACAAAATATATATACACAAACTTTTCTCTAAAAAAGTGGTTTTTCTTTGTTTTTAGCTCCTAAAATATACATTGTTTTTATAAATAATGTATTAACGAATCATAATATATTTAATAACATCACGTCTATGTATGACTCATGGTATAGTTATAATTTAGATTTTGCAAATTTCGGCAGCGGTCACATGTATGACGCCATTATTTGTTACTCAGGCACTATAGAGATTGTCTCCCAGCAGTTCTATGATCCTTTTTATATTGCTAATAACATACTAGAAGCTTAATAATTAATTTCGATTTTTGTAACTAATGCATTTTTTCTAGCAAATACCTACATTTTGATGCATAATTTTCACATTTTTGGTCTGATTTTGATTATTTTGATATCAGTGTATGGCTTGAGACATCAGCTTTAATTTTGTAGTACATTGCTTTAACGTCCGATTTTTGGTTTGGTTGAAAAACCCAAATAATCGAAAAAAAAAATCATCAAAATATTTATCAGTACGGTTTTTACTCACTATTATTTTTAGTCGCTAGTTCGCAAAAGCGACTAAAAATAATAGTGAGTAAAAACCGTACTGATAAATATTTTGAAATATGTCTCACGATAGTTTAAGTGCAAAAAAATCATCATTTTTATTTATTTTAAATTTCTCTTAAACTATTGTATATTTTGGTATTGTATTAGTGAAATATATAGCATTTTAGTGGCTTTCGTTTAATACCCCACACGTGTATGTGCAAAGCATAGTTTGGGTGTAAAATGCAATATTCGCAACGAGGCGGGAGTCATTTTAATGACGTCATTCCGCTGAAGTAGATGGTCGGCGCCGCTGTCTCCCGGCAGTTTTGGAGACCCAGTACCATGCCCAACAACATACTTAAATTTGGTAGCGGTTTCCGGATCTGAACTATCTCTTCGACCGTTTCCCATAAGGCATAGTACTAACGGAGTACGGACGAGTCACAACACGCATAGCCAATAGGTATAGGGGAAATAGTACGAATGCAGTCTCCCTTCCCGGTGTTGCTCAAAGAGTATTATCACTGTTATCCCATATCCATAACGTGAAAATTTAAAATACATACATCATCATAAATAAGAATTGGGCTTCGTAAGTATACATATATTATTATAATTATAACGTACTTATTAAAGGTATTGGAATCAAATTGGACAGTCAGATCAGATAGGTAATAGAATTTTCTGAAGTCTTTCTTTGGTATTGGTGAAATCGTTGCGTTCAGTGAAACTAATGGGATGGGAAAGATGTATTAGAAGTGGTTATGGAACAGGTCATATAATTCAATCAGTGCGGACAGAACAATTTCTTAGAGCATGTCGCACTGAAAATCAGATTAAATTTGGATGAAATACGAATTTTATTGACAGACGCTTGGAATACACGTCCGTATTTTAAACCATTTCTATAAGTAATGTTTTGTTTATTACTTAGACATAGAGTTAGAGTAGTTAGACCAAGATAAGCTGGCAGCGATTTTGATAGCACAGACGGTGGAAGTGTTATTTAAACGTCATAATTTCATAGAAGTTTGACGTTTAAATGAACACTTGCACATCTATCTGGGTTATGCTATCAAAATAGCTGCCAACTTAGCTTCGTCTAACTCCTATTGAGATAATACCCTAAAAACCAAATTAATCCTTAAACATTTCACGAATTAATAAAAATAAAGGAGAATCCAGCTGGGTTGGGCGGCATTTAATAAATTAGCGGACATCCTGAAACCTGCTAACATTCCACAATGCCTGAAAACTCGCCTCTTCAACCAATGTGTCCTGCCCACCATGACATACGGTGCTGAGACATGGCCGCTCACTAAGGAGGCTGTGCATAAAATACGCGTAGCACAGAGAGCCATGGAGCGCGCCATACTCGGTATCAAGCTTCAAGATCGAGTAAGGAATGTCGAGATCCGTCGACGCACCAAGGTGCAAGACGTTGGTTTCGCCATTACCAAACTAAAATGGAGTTGGGCGGGACATGTTGCTAGGCAGAGTGATGGCAGGTGGACTAAAATGTTAACGGAATGGTGGCCGCTTTCGAATGAAAGAAGCCCCTGGCGTCCGTTGGCTCGTTGGGTGGACGACATCCGGAAGATTGCGGGTCTCTTCTGGATGAGATTAGCTCAGGACCGGGACAAGTGGCGTACTGGAAGAGAGGCCTATGCTCAGCAGTGGGCGATAAAGGGCTGATATGATGATGATGATGAATAAAAATAACATTCATTCAGTGCATAATGTAGGTTAACTACAAAGCTATAATTTCCTTGAAACTAATAGAATTCCGCAAACCGGCATAACACACGTGAATGCAATTGGAACTTTGTAATTTTGTACGATTTATTTTAAAGCCAACCATATGGAACGGGGAATGCAATATATCTCATCTCATGAACACACACGGTTTTATTTAGTTAGCAATCCGAAACTTTTAGGGGCTAGTTGAAGCTCTGCACTGCAATCATCTGGCCCCTCTTTAAACGCACGTGATATACACCTACGAAATGCGGGTGCAGCATTTTTTTCACGATCCCCAAGCGACTTTCGACCTAAACATGACGTTATAAAGTTGATTTTTTATTTGGTTTTATCTCTTGCGCTGAAATATAGGGTGACCATGCGGTGCGTCAAACATTGCGTGGGCTTTATTAAAGGGGCGGATGGTATAAATTGGCGTATCGAAAATTGCGAAGCATCGGGCGACCCCAACGCGCATCGCGCAGACGCGGAAGCGACGTCACTGTAGCGCTAATCTGGGGCCTACCCAATGTCCCGGTTGCGTATCGCTGTCGCTTAAACTCCATAAGCACATTAATTTAATTTTGTATAGACGGAAATAATCAATCATAGCCGTTTGTTGCTCTTAAAACGTTATAAGAAAATTATTTGGTCCGTATGAATTTCTTATAGTGATTTTTGAACTAGGTATCCATTAGCATTAGAGATTAGAGTTCAAACAAGTAACGATACAATTTTGTTTTTTTTTTAAGGAAACATGAATATTTGGACAAATCCATATGATCAAACGAAGCCTTATAAAGATCGCGCTCACTTTGGTACGATCATTCGGCACCTCAGTAAGCTAGCTTCAAATACAGTATCTCGATAGCAGAATTTGTGGTAGCCCCGCAAACGCTGCTAGCTTCAGTCCGCTGTGAGTTTGTTTATGTATTGAAAGACAACAGATTGGTACAGCCGCCGGCTCCAGGCACGGATGTAAGATGTTCCGATTTCATGTGCGTTTACTACGGTGTAATTATAACTGAATAGTGTCGTGACTCAGTGCTGTGTTGACGTTTTGGACTGTGTGATAAATTGTGCATTCAGGTAAGGGTTGATTGGTTTAATTAATAGCTCCATATGCGTTGTTCACTGCGGCGTAAGCTGCTGTTGTGCACTTAACTTCAATTTTTGTGGCCCGACCGGCTTTTACTTCAGCATGAATATTAGTGTTTTGAACAATTCTTAGTGGGAACCAAGTGCTTCATCAGTTATTTGGTTCTTTAGCAAAAAAAAAATATTTTACGGGCAATTAAATTAAATTTAAAGTCAATGCGTGTTATGCGCCTAGTTATCTTGATAAATACAATTGTCATTTGTAAAACCATGTGTGAAAACCGTAGACTTTAATTGACAGACACAGGGAATAAGATTATGTTTCGGTATTTATCAGTAGAACCTAAAGCTACCTAGATAAACTTTAGTTTTAAGGGTTTTGTAGAGTTATTATCGTTCCATTTAATCTCATTCTTACTAGAAGCCAATTAATTTTTTTAATGGCAGTCCGTTTCAAATAAAACATATTTTACATTTCGCAACTTTTCAGTTAAGTCAAATAAAGTTAGTCTTAATACTCTTAATCGTAATAGACTATCTCTATTTTCGAATTGATAACTTTTCGTGAATTGGGTGTCGCTAAAGTCGATAATATTCCACCCTGAAAGTAAGTGGTGTTTTGTGTTACATGAAACCTTACTCTGTCCGTCATTTGCAGCATGTGTAGAACATTTCTCAAACTTGGTTCGGAGCCGTTTATTAACTTAAAAGGGAACACAAACAATTAGTTCCGTCGTGTTAGCACTTTGGCGGGTTTATTCATCTTTGAGGGTAAAGATAGATGGGTATAGTTGGTTAAATAGGATACGTTTGAATTTCATATATGAAGCTAAAAATATACTGAATAATTTAAATTTACATTGTCCAAGTTATGTTGTGAAAAAAAAAACCTACTAAAATGTTAACCAATCTCAAAAACTGAATAAAATATAAGGTGCGTTGGGCTAAGATTGAAAGGGCTTTTCATGAGGGGTAATAGACAAAAAATCGTCCGTATGCGTCGTATTACGGGCGACTTTTGATCTTACCCCGCATGAAAAACCCTTTCAATCTTACCCCAACGCACCTCACGGTAATCTTGGTACCTACCATCTTCATGCTCGCCAAATGGTTGTAATGTAAGATACATTATATATCGGCATGAACCGTTTCTGGTATCCCTGTATTGCAATAGGTACTGGAGGGTTCAAATTTTCAGTGTGGTAGCGACCCCTATAATGTAATCAAGAATTCTGAATAAAATCACAGTAGTTATTTACAGGCCGACACCGCAGATACTAAATACATTAAGCGGTTGAGACGTAGATGATTTATTAACTTCGAAGAAATTTGAACCACCCTTACCACCCTAATCCAGAATGAGATTGCTTTTGAAATGACAATGCGAGTATATGAAAATTGGAATGAAACATTCTTAATGATAATGCCTGACTCTTGGGTGTATGGCCTATCTAAAGCATTAATCTCTAATCTATCTAAGTATTTATTAGCACCAAAAACTACGGCGAAGTACAGTCGCCATCAAATATATCGGAGCGGCCGAGGTCCTCAAAAATATCTGAACACGCACTCTAATGCCTTGACAATAGAGGCGTGTGCAGATATTTGTGAGCACCTTGGCCGCCCCGATATATCTGATGGCGACTGTACCTACTTACCTCACCATTACCTACACATATGTTGACAATTGTATTGCAATGCCAAATTAAATTTGCCTAATTTTCTTCGATTATATAAAGACATTTAAAGACTTAAAAAAATTCTAATAAATTACTGTCTGTGTAGCTTCCGCTGTGTCATACCTATCCAGTGTTAGAGTTAACGGTCAATTAAACAATCTAAATTATAATAATTATGATTGATGCCTCGGCCCTGAGTTTTATTTTGGTCTGTTTTATTTAATTTTTTATTACCTTTACTAAGATTATGAAGTAAATAAACAGACACTGTAGATCACGTACCTCATGTTACCAACTGAATAGATAGTAACATTAAAATTTGAGTTAACGCACGAAGTGTCAGTCCAATTTATTGGGACTGATGTTCAGAAATCGGCAAAAGTTTAATGTTTCCGGCCACGTGTTTCGATAAAATAAGTAACCAAGTGACCCTAACAATATACTTAATTAAAGTAATTAGTAATAACAAACGCTTCTCTGTGACTGACATATCGCAAGCAATATAAATGTTTTATCATTAAATTTTGTATCGATGCACTCTAAACGTGCCTTCCTTATATAGATATTCTATAGGCTGCCTAATCCACTGAGGCGGAGACGCGCGGAGATGAGAGGAATCAACTAATAGCATTGTCTGTAATCAGCAGAAGAGATGTGGCACATTTTTGCCGCGATTCAGCTGCAATACAATCGCATCAATACCATCAATGTTGACAGTACCATTGATGTAGTAACACTAAGTGCCAGTTGCACCATCCGCACTTGACAGACTGATCAACGACACCCGGCGCGCCGCGGCGGTTTACTATGAAACTTTCCATACAATACAATTTAGCGAACTCTTTAACCGACCCTAACTGAAACAAAAACGTTACAACGCTAATGCGACAACGATTAAATCAACAGGGATAAGTGCGCCTGCCACCTACAGGCACTACTCTAGATAAAACCGTATATAAATGGGTAACATGGAGACCCACCGATTGTAACCACACTTTACCTACAAGGAAATTAAGGGAAAAGTTGGCCATGCTGACGGCGTCTCTAACTCTTTACTTACGGTTGTATCTAAGGTAGATGCAGTTAACCCTATGAGCGATTGAGCGCACTTGACCCCACCGTATTTATAGGCCAGGAAATGAATGCTCAAAAAAAGTTGTAAAGGGAAATGCTTGGAACACAATTTTTGACTCCGTAATTTTGTTTGGCCTAGTTAGGAGGTGAACATATCAAAAGTGCCCGGCCGCAGCCTTTGAGCCGGGGGAGGGGGTTGGTGGGAGGGGGGTTTGAAGGTCCCATGTTTTGGTTTTTCGATTATATCTCGGAAACTATGCATCTTAGCGACATGGCCTTAGGAAAATAAAAGTTAATTTAATTTGTTACGTGTTTAATACGCAAACATGGCCTAGTACCTTCACTGATGTAGAAGTCAAGATAAAATTGAGAGCCCTAAATAAACTTTCAAGAGAGGATATCCCTAAGTCACGTAGTCGTGTCAGTAGTCATGTATATATGTCGCTAAGCTGACGCTAACGCAAAATTTCCAAGATATGTGAAAAACCGAAAAATGGGACATTCTTACCTTCCTCTCACCCCCGGCTCAAAGGCTACGGCCGGGGACTTTTGACATGTTCACCTCCTAACTAGTCCAAACAAAGTTACGGAGTCAAAAATTGTGTTCCAAGCATTTCCCTCTATACCTTCTTATTGCTTGGCCTATTATACGACCATCTGTTTCGTGTACATAGCCGCCATAGGGTGAAAACAAATAAACCATACTTCAGTACTGAGTTTACATTACAAGCTCAAATTACAGATAGAAGGCGCATGAATTGGAATTCCAATTTTAAAAATAAAGATTAGGTATTTTATATTGGTTCCAGCGTATCTCCCTCCCACCAATATAAAACTGCGAGTAAGATGCACTTCAGCGCCACTCGTCGTATAGGAAGAAATACCTCTAGGCACTTGAAATGAGGAGCAGAGAATGTAAACTCCGTATTGGATTAAGATTTATTTGTTTTCTCCGAACGCTGGATGATCAGTGCTGAGCACAAAAGGAAATTCCACAAAAAGGTCTACATTGTCGGGGACGGGACGCGTATAAACAGCTAGGTACTTTAATAACCTGCATAAATCTGTATTAGGTATTATATACCGTTGAATTTAAAGCTAAGTTATCAATCACGCCAAATATCGGCTTCTTAGCTTTATCAGAATGTTAAAAAGTAGCGTCAAGTCGCGACACTTATTTGAAATGCCCTAAGGCCTGAGATACACTTGTAAGTTTTATTTACGTAAGTAGGGAAAAAGCTATTTTTTAGAATGAGATAACGATATTCATCTCTCATTCTGTAGTATAGCTGTGTCCCTACTTACGTAAGTAAAACTTAAAAGTGTATCTTGGGCCTAAAGACAACCGCTACTATCGCGCTGTTACATTACGTTATAAATATTATGCGTGTTATAACGACAATGGGTTAGTTACGATCAGAGTTGGGCAAAAATTAGTTTCATTCAAACTAAGATAGAAATTGGAAACGTTATTCGTTTGCGAATTTAATCATGACTTTACCAAATCTTGAAAGCTTGAAATCGACGTGACTAAATAAATGCTTTGATTTAGTAAAACTTAGTTATAATTTCTTTACTTTGTAACTTTTTTGCTTTGATTAGTCCTTACATATGAAATAGGCGATTTATATAGCAATAAGTAATCAAAACGATTTTCTTTTATGAAACTGTATCTATATTCAATCAAAGTATATACCATCGCTATCGATGCACTTTTGCCATCTGAAAGGTACACTCTGGCAAAAAAGAGTAGAAATTAAAAAGTGGCAACACTATAGTGTCGTCCCGTTTTTCTTAGATTGATTTGAAAGGGACGACACTACCGTATTGCCACTTTTTAATTTCTACTCTTTTTTGCCAGACTGTAGTTCATTGATTCCTTTGCTGAAAAAATTGTCAGAGCGAGAATCAATAAAATCTTTGAAGGCCATTTGGACGGCCTCATCCAAGTTGATTTTTTTTCCTGCATGAAGTTGTCTAAATTCCGAAAAAAGTGGTAATTCGTTGGAGCAAGGTGCGGGGGAGTACTACGTAGGGTGTCGAAGACATTCCAGTCGTAGCTCCCTTAATTTAGCGACCGTCAGACGTGCCGTGTGTGGTCGAGCGTTGTCCTCGTTTGCGTCGCTCAATTCATGCGGTACCTACCCATTTTTCAAGCTTTTTCACCTTTGGGTTAATCCATTAATTACGTCACACGAATTTCGAGGTTTGTTGACCCCTCCCCCCCTCCTTGTCACACTTGGTCACATTTGGCAAACCCCTCCCCTCCTGGTGTGACGTCACATTTTTTCAATGAAATCAGCAAATATAATTAAGTATTATTAATATTTAATCAAAATATTTTTGACAAAAGAAATATTAGTAATTTTATCAAAACAGATTAGGAAAGAAATTTCTACACTGGATACTGTTACCTATGTACTAAGTCGGTTTTGTATACTCATAAAGGTTCTTCTGAACAATAACCTTGTTTTATGATCGGTATCAAATGAACTACAAACAGAAGAATGACGTGAATGTACCTATCTAACAATGAACAAGTGTTCGTTCGTTCATCGACCTGATATAGACTCTAATAATTAGGTAGATAGTAATTGCTCATTTTTGGTTCAAGAACCAAATAGATAATGTTATGTTTCGTTTTCTAGAAAATAGGAGGTTTTGTTAGACAATATTGTTGTAGACAATAAGGCACGATTAGAATAGAGTAGGCACGCAATTAGAATTCGTTAATGAATTTTGGCTTAAAACGTCGCACATATGCTAGATATATCCATTAGCAGCATTTAATTACCATTGGATAACGAACCCGATGTTCAATTCCTGACTTATGGTGTACGCTTTCGGTTCATACGGTTGTAAATTTGCACGACATACGCTTCGCTCGAACATCCTAATGAAGCATGGTTTCCTAGTAGGTATTAGAATTACAGTGAATGAAAACCGAACTGGAATGTTCCGACTGCCCTTGCTTGCAAGTTTCCTGGCAACTACCAGGTATTGTAAGATCGATAACTACAGCTTCGTCTGTTTCCGAGTTCGATTAGGCATTATTATGGTTTTTTTTCTCAGTGACAAAAAAACAAATTTGATAAAAAATTGTTAAGAGTCCGTCTAAGCTAACTTTGCACCAACTTGAATAGACCAAAGTGTGGGAGTGATACTATCATTGCAAATGTCATGCAGAGTTAGCTAGGTCAGACTCTAATATCTACTTATGATCTGAGCTAAAATCGAAAACTCTAGCTTGGCGCAGAGTCAATATTTAGGGTTCCGCACCTAAAGGGTAAAAACGGGACCTTATTACTAAGACTCCACTGTCCGTCTGTCTGTCTGTCCGTCTGTCTGTCACCAGGCTATATCTCATGAACCGTGATAGCTAGACAATTGAAATGTTTACAGATGATGTATTTCTGTTGCCGCTATACCAACAAATACTCAAAATATTTATCAGTACGGTTTTTACTCACTATTATTTACACAAACAAATACCAATGAGGATATAATAAGATAGAGTGGTACTGTCATAGTAAATTTTGTAACCACTGTAAATTCACTGCCATCTATCGACATACTTTAAAACTAAAAATGAAGATTTAAGAAAATACGTTAAAATGTATTTAAATATGGATAAATTATTTTTTTATTTGCATTAATTATTTTTATATGATTTTGACCCATGTTCTTTCACTGGTATGCGTTAAAATTATAAATAACAAACGAAACAGTCAACGCCCTCTATACGAGTGTAGGCCAAAACTAGTGGCGCCATCTGATCGAGAGTCAAATTTTCGTGATTTTCGAGGCACGTTTTTTCCTTAGTCTGTATCCATCTATTACGGAGTTATATCTATCTTTGCAAATACCAACTAAAAACGGAATAAAATAAATATTTAAGTGGGGCTCCCATACAACAAACGTGATTTTTTTGCCGTTTTTTGCGTAATGGTACGGAACCCTTCGTGCGCGAGTCCGACTCGCACTTGGCCGGTTTTTAGAGCACAAGTGTATTTAAATCGAATAAAAGTCGATAAATGTAATGTTCGGCTTTCCGATCTCTTTGACGCGCATTTCAGTGTACCTATATCCAACAAAAAAAAAAGTCTATCCAACGACTAACGACGGCTACACGGAGGAGGTTGCAAATAAAATCCAGTTAAATACTAATATGAATAAAATTGTTTCACAAATACAGATTCTTCTTCTTCTTTCCAGTCGTATCCTCAATGCTGAGGGTGGTGATTACCACAAACTTTCTTCCAGGAACTCCTATCCTGAGCCATTTGCAGGCAAGTCTGGGCCTTTTGGGTCCGGCATATGCCTTTACTGTGTCTATCCACGGGAAAGGGGCTCTTCCTCTACTTCTCTTCCCTACATACAGATTATGATAGACAATATTCGTATTTTTAGGTTATCTAACCAACCGAGTTTAAACTAATCTGCCAATAGTGCCAGTTAAAGGACGACTATAATTTTGCGTGACCCAGATACTCCGTTCCAATATCTGCAGGACTAAGCTAAGCAAACGCCCCATTTCCCCGCATTATCTCTATAAGCTTCATGGAAATCATTTCAATATGAAAAGATTTGCGATAAACGGCTCCGGTGATAGCTTTACGATCCGTCGACGACCGTCCGGCGTTATCTGTCCCAACCCTTTTCACTGCCACTCATTTAAAACGTACCGTATAGCACTCCACTTATCTATTACGAACAGTCGGCGCCGCGTGAAAGATTATCGATATTTGGTGACATAAATTTTGACAACAAAAATCTCTAGATCACACCAATGCACTTGATAATACTAAGAAGATAATACATGTATTCAGGTTGAAAGTCAATTATGACTGAACGATTTGTTTCGAACGATAATTTCGATACCAGAATTTATTTTACTTTACTGTGTAGTAGTATTAAAATTGTAGGCTATAAGTTTTTTCTCCTACAAATGAAAATGAAATGAAATGAAAATGAAAATGAAAATTGATTTATTTCCTTGTAAGCTTAGTCTACAAATTGCCATCAGTGGTTGCTATAAGCTTTATAATTTATAATCGATGTAAATTCCTTTGGGTAAGAACACTGAAATATTTTCTATTACATTATTAAGACGCCCATAAAATGTTATAGAAGTAATAAATTATCGATTCTGATCTGTAATAAATAATTTGATTTTGTATTAAGTACTTATATCTATTTCGAGTAACTCGTATAAGTCGAAATATCTGGTAGACCGAGCTTTGCTCGGAAAACATATAAAAACTCGAAAATGCGCGTTTTCCCAGAGATAAGACCTAGATCGATTTTTCGCCCCGTAGCCCATATAGCAAATTTCATAGAAATCCTTAGAGCCGTTTCCGAGATCCCCGAAATATATTAATATATGTATAATATACAAGAATTGCTCGTTTAAAGGTATAAGATACAAAAAAGGTATAAGAAGGCTTATACCTAGTAGATAACATCAACACTCTGCATTTACATGTATATAGTGTCTTATCGTGGACATACTTACTTAAACCCCGAAACCCGTAATTCTTGCCACTTTCTTCCCTGCACTCTAGTAATTTGGCCCGCTAAGCATATTCTACGCATTTACATTTGCAAACTCATTCGATTGTGTGCCTTGTTACCATGCCACAGGTTACATAATCAAGCGTGTTTTAAAATGCAGAAACAGCAAATATTCTTTACGGGATAGTAATGTAGGAACGTTGCAAGAAAACTGAACGAAATTATGACTAGTCCAAAACGAAGTTTGCTAGCCGTAAGGCTAGTAGAATTAGCACTTCGTGAAATGTTAGCAAGTAACTTAACAACGAGCTAATTAGGCAACCCATTCAGGGCATTGAACGAGATTCTTCGTTAATTTTCAAGCGAATGTGCAATGTAACTTTCCTAAACGTCCATCATTGTTTAGATTGGATTCAAACTATATAATCTGTCACTATAGGTTATACCGATAACTATCAAGTAAAATACTGCGAAATGCTTAAGTAGAAAAACCAACACTAAAAAAATTATGTTGACTAACTACTTCCTTTGAAATTCAAAATCTAATGTTTTTTTAAATTTATTTTTAGGGCAAGATATGCATCTGGTACTAAAACATCTCTTCATTGGTCTGGGTAAATTCAAGTCGACTTAAAAAAAAACTTTAAATTCATTTCACTGCAATAAGTATACGATTATAGCAAAGATGACAATCGTACATCGACAAACACCAAAATAAAAGAAAAAAATCTACCGGGATGACAGATGCTACGATAAGTACTACGTCACTACTTTCATAACAAATATAAAAACCATGATTTTCGTAAACGAAAATACAAATAATTAACAGCATGCAAGTAGTTAAGCACCTAACAAATGGGTCGCTCAGGGTCGTATCACACACGGTCGGTGAACTACAGATAAGTGAAAATAAGGGTATATAGCCCTCATAAGTTTTACTATACCTTCTCGTAACCCTTTGAACGCTATTGTCTTTTATTTGCGACTCATTTAGCTGGGATGCGAAAGGGTTAAAAGGAAACGGACAGTTTTCATCTTCGAAATCATCGTCGTTAGATCTGAATTCGGTAATTGCGATTAATATGGCAATTGGGAGCTTTGAATGAATGATTGGCAAAATTATGACTGATGACTGATGATCAAATTCAGTAGGGTGACTGAGATCACCTTGTTAAGAGCTTCGTATTCTAAAATTTGTCTTCATGGATAAATCTAACAAATCTGCTACAAGCTTATTAGGTAATTGACGCGTTTTCTTTATAGGAGGTCTCTCATCAAAGCAAAGTCTCTTTCATATTCACAGAATTTCAACGGCTCAAGTCTCCTATTTGTCCCGTTTTATTACCAAACTAAGTAAAATCGACCTCTACATTTTGAAGGAAATGTAGGAAAGTAAGTTAGACTCACATTCATTAAACGTGTAGGTACGTCTCCGAACTTTTGCCAATCAGGTTTCGCTAAGTTGCCAAAAGTATTTGTTTTGTGACGTTTTCTTAACCAAGTCTCTCACCGTAGTTTTAAAAGCGTAATAACACGATTTTTCTTATTAAGTTACTTAAGAACATGGTTCTTAAGCAATTCATTTTCGGGGAAAGTAACTACAAATATCTCGTTTTATTTTTCATTAAATATGTACAATCGAGTTTTTATGTTCGTTAAAGAATCAAACGAGATTATGGCCAAGAGTAACGTAACTTTATAATGAACTTACCTTTTTTTTTAGTTGGTCGCGGTCGTATTAAATATGTATAATGTATGAAATAAAACTATGAAAACGGATTATATCGCGTATATTGAATTTATAATACATCCCGACGTTTCGAACTCTTTACAGCGTTCGTGGTCAACGGGTGACTGAGGAAAAATTACAAAATGCAAAAATACCCACATACTAAAATAATGAACAATCATAGACTACAAACTTTAAGGCTGGTTGTACATGCAAAATCGGTTCATAAGGCTAGTTATACACTATAATTATTTTTCAAGTAAAGAAATATATATATACGCGATAAAAATAAACTATGCCGGCTCCAACCCTACACCACGGACCCGAGAAGATTTAATTCCCTCCTAAATTGTAGGAGGGTATCCCAATATGGGACCGGCAACAAAACCGTCCCGCCGAGTTTGTTGCCGGTCCCATATTGGGATACCCTCCTACAATTTAGGAGGGAATTAAATCTTCTCGGGTCCGTGGTGTAGGGTTGGAGCCGGCATAGTTTATTTTTATCGCGTATATATATATATCTTTACTTGAAAAATAATTATAGTGTATAACTAGCCTTATGAACCGATTTTGCATGTACAACCAGCCTTAAAGTTTGTAGTCTATGATTGTTCATTATTTTAGTATGTGGGTATTTTTGCATTTTGTAATTTTTCCTCAGTCACCCGTTGACCACGAACGCTGTAAAGAGTTCGAAACGTCGGGATGTATTATAAATTCAATATACGCGATATAATCCGTTTTCATAGTTTTATTTCATGAGTAACTATCGCGGTAACCGAAGACAATATTATGTATAATGTAATTTATGATTCGTCAAAGACTGTGACCGTAGATACAGTCGCCATTAGATATATCGGAGCGGCCAAGGTGTTCACAAATATCTGAACAAGCACTCTAACGCCTTGACAATAGAGGCGTGCTATCTGATGGCGACTGTACAATGATTCTGCCAATCTTTGAATTTTAACAACGCATAAAAAATATAATATATACGATTATAAGTTTTAACACTTCTAAAGCCTAAGCTCAAAACAAACAACCTAATTTTATAGAAAGATTTTCTTAAAGTGAGGGGTGTTAATAGGTTCACCAAGGTACGGTAAGGTAGGTTCTTGGTAATCTTGGTTGTTTAAACGAAAACTGTGTTTTCCTCGCTTCTGAAATAAAGAAAGAGGGTTGCTACGTACGCGACAGGACTGGTATTTATTTGTACCATTCTCAACCAAAAGGGTAGGTACTTA
The DNA here is from genome assembly GCF_947568885.1 of Cydia strobilella. Taxonomy (NCBI): domain Eukaryota; kingdom Metazoa; phylum Arthropoda; class Insecta; order Lepidoptera; family Tortricidae; genus Cydia; species Cydia strobilella. Next base: position 7,873,025 of record NC_086048.1, read on the forward strand.
TTGTCGGTTGTCAATAAGGCGCTATTTCCCGACAACCGACAATGTGGTACCTTTTGGTTTAAAACGTCACATTTGTTTTAATTTTTCACTGCACTATTGAATTCTGCATTTCCAGTTGGCGCAGAGCCAGGCAATTTTTTGGCTGGAATTTACAGATCCTTTGGACTTAAATGAGCCAACTGAATAATGGTTTTACAATTTATTTTATACAGCGTAGTCAATTTAAAGAGATCGTTCCAAAGCTTTTTGATAACCGTAACTGTATATATCAGTGGTTTTGTAAAGCCGAACAGAACTGTTTTAAAGCTATTCGATGGTTGTTCCAATGACGAGTTTGTGGGAGGAGTACTTGTTTGCTTTAAAATGAACGTAAACCTCTGATCCAATAATTGTCTTTGCCAATGGTTACCAAGCCGAATAGAGATACTTCATAGATCATAGAATACCTTGACATATTGCTAACATTTGAATTCTGATAAGTAACCATTGCTGTTGTATATTATTATGTGCCTATGTCAACTTTTGGCAGTTGAGCAAAGCCCAGGTTAGGCGATGGTATAAGATGGCTACATTTTAACATTTAATTTGACCAAGATAAAGTAATTACGAAATGTAGATATTTTTGTTGGAGATAATGTCTTTTTGTAAAATGGTTTAAAGTTTAAACCTCAAATTAAAAATACCAACTTTTTGTATCTTCTTAATCTCTCATAGGTAACTAGGTATATCGAAGATCACAAGTTTACTGATAGAAGCTATGCGATTGGAATACACTGCGCTCAAGGATATCTGTACTTGGCTTTTACTTACAAACAGTGACAGTTGTCAAGTGTACGATAAATTTAATACGTTCGCGCCTGAAACACCCTCAATTCTTCAAGCACCTAACCTAACTTGATAGTAAACTGAGACAATATGGTGGCGTAATGCCTACTTTATTAAAATACACATAATTTCAGTGACGTGACGTGACATTTGAACAGACGGACAGACAGTAGATGATGAATTGCAGCTATATAACCATACACACTTATAAGTAAGTGCTAACTAGTACCTAACTTGCTGATAACAAATATAACATAAGAATTTGTAATGAAAGTATTCCAATTTTACTTAACAAATGTTTTATGCAAACACAGTTGAAAGGCGAACCACCAAACAGCTCATAAATCCTCTTAAAATATTCAACACGCGAAGCTGTTTTCTTTAACTGTAGTTCGAAAACTTTCACAAATAAAATGATTGATAAGTTCTAGAAAGACCACTTCCATTTTAATATTAAAATCGTTTGAAACGTCGTTCTCGTCCAAGTAGGTGCCACTTCAAAGACTTATTGTGAGGGTATTGACCGCAGCCTCTTTGTACCACAGTGTGGCTTTGTATGCTGGTAGCATGATCGATTACAGATATTCTTTATCATTTACATATCAATATCAAGTTAGGGTTAGGATGATATCGGTGTGTGCAACTCCGCATTTTTCGGATAGGAATAGCTTGCAAGCGAAAGATGTTATTTACGAGCATGTCGAGATTTTGCGTTTTTGACCCCAATCGTGAACTTATCGACTTACCTTCTTAGAAATCATTTTTTTTAATCGTTTGACGAGTGTCTAACTTCCCCTTACCCGTCCTATTTAGAACACTTTCCCGCCATCGCTTCCACGTGCCCAGTTCATAATTTAGTAACCAAGTTTTTAAAAAACTTAATGTACTTTTTGCACGGTGTTTAGGCGTAACTTCAACTAGACATACTCAATAGTATTGCGTTGTGTTATTACAGAACTCTGGTTCCGGCTACATTATCAGACCAGCTGTATCCCATAATTCGTATTTATAAGTGAGTGTTATTATTACATTACGAGGGACTATTTCTCTTTCCATATTTTCACAACTAAGCTATTGTCGATTACAGAAGCGAAACAAATTACCATTTCGTGACCTATTTTAATAAGATAAAAAAGGTATGCTGCCAATGTAATATTTATTATTCAGACTGAGCGTAAAGAAACTTGTGCAAAGTAAAATTGAAAATGTATGCTTCGTAGCTACGAGTATGCGCAGAATTCCGCAAGTTTTCCGGTCAAATAGTTGCTGGAGAATTTTTAATAGAATATGGCCTAAATAAATGGTTCGGTGTTTATGTTCTCGTATCTCGATAGGATTCTTGCCGTAGGCATGAAGTTGTTATAAAGTGGCTATAGGTTATGATATTCTATAAGTATCTAACTGCAAGCAAGTAACGTAGTTGATTGTGGTTTGCCGGAATATCAGACTTGCACTCATCTATAAATTCAATTGATGTCTTTTGATTTTGTTATTACCTATTTAGTTATATCTTTGACTACCGATCTGGCCTAGTGGGATATGAAGCCGATGGTCCCGGGTTCGCATCCTGGGAAGGGCATTTATTTGTGTGATGATATTTGTTCCTGAGACATGGGTGTTTTCTATATATATGTATAAGTATGTAGTCGCCTAGTTCCCATAGTACAAGCTTTGCTTAGTTTATGGCTAGGTCGATCTGTGTTGTCCCCAAATATTTATTTATCTATTTTATTTAGTATTTCAGAAGCAATCTGTTTACCAAGTTGTGGGACATTTCGCCGGGGTCAGTAACGAACTATTTTAGGTTTTGATCCAGTTCCCATGTTGCAATGATCGGATGCGGTTATAAAGCAATTGCAGCATGATTCATACACGGCCGGTATTTGCGTACAACGGCCCGTTCATGCTGACCCAATAGCAAATATGGGCCGTTCCACCGTTGGGGTTTTTAGTATTTGTTGTTATAGCGGCAACAGAAATACATCATGTGTGAAAATTTCAACTGTCTAGGTATCACGGTTCATGAGATACAGTCTGGTGACAGACAGACAGACGGACAGTAGAGTCTTAGTATAGGGTCCCATTTTTACCCATTGGGTACGGAACCCAAAACAGAAAAATTTTATCTAGGAAAAATCGATACAAAACCGCAAAAAAATCATGACCATATGTTCAATTAACCATGACTGAAAATTCACCAACTAATTAAATAATTATGCTTGGTGTATTCACGGCAAAACTCAGAGGACAGAGAGAGCGCAACAAGCCTATAAGTAATGCTATTAACGTGGACTTTGAAATCCTTTAAATGTGTTTTAGCACAATCGTATTAAGTTTAACCTCGAAATCCTTCCAAAGATGTGAAATTTGGTATGTATGTTAATTAAAGGTCTCTTTTTCATGTCCACACTATTTGACATTTGGGGACCTCGAGGAATCGCAGCCATCTTGGGAAAATGTGTACCATCCTGGAGAAATTTGCGTTTTACTCTAAATATACGTTCTCTATGAAAATATGGTATAAGGCAACATTAAAGCTTATTAAATTCTACACAAAAAAGTCCTCGATATCTTTGCGAAAAAAATACATCTTGTTATAGAAAATAATAGCTGAACCCAGATTTAGCGTTTATACCCTTTCAGGGGATATTCTCTTAATAGGAAACTTGTAGGAATATTAATTCCACTTTCACCATTCCACAATCATATTTTTACTTCTAGCGCCGTTTAGGCTATTGGCTATTGAGTGGATTTCAATGAAATGGACATCAGTAAGATAAGATAAGATAAGATAATAATTTATTTCATTTCAATCTTAGTTGGTAAATACATAGTGGTCGAGTCCTCCTATTAGGTATGAAGTACCTGTATCAGGAGACCTCGCTCTTCCAGAATTACATTTTTTTTTTAATCTATACTAAGAGAAGTAAATAAAGTTAACATTAACATTATAAATTTATAATGAATTAACTAGTTTGCCAAATTATCAACTACATTTACATTTATTAATCTTACATATTTACATAGCTAAAATTATTCTTACATATCTATTTTAATCATCGTGTGAGTGCATGCGCGCGCGCGCGTGTGTGTGTGTGTGTGTGTGTGTGTGTGTGTGTGTGTGTGTGTGTGTGTGTGTGTGTGTGTGTGTGTGTGTGTGTGTGTCGTTTTATTTACGAATTATATCTTCAGTAGCTTTATAGTCAAGTGCACTTAACCATTTAATTATTGCTTTTTTACATTCATAGTTATTTAGCGAGTGTATATTAAGTTCCTTATTTATCATGTTATATATGACTGCAGATTGAACCTCGTATTGCCTCCTTGCAAAGGCTGATTTACATCTGGTCTCAGGTACAACTCTGTGATTCCTTCTTTGGGTTAGTAAATTGAGATTAAGCGGTGTAGAGCTGTGGAGTTTTAAGGTCGCAGAGGTTATGTACAATTTACGCATACTAAGTGCCTTACAGTGTGCGTACAGTTCTGTAGTGGGGTATCTTCGAGGCTTGAAGTACATAGTTTTTAGTAAGTACCTCTGCCCTCTCTCTACTTCCAGGTATTTAGTTTTGTCTGCGGCTCCCCAAACTGGTATGCAGTACGACATTATAGATTGCGCTAGCGTTGTATATATTTGTTGTAAAAGAGTTGTATCGGCTACATGTCTTAAGATTTTAAATAACCATACTAGTTTTCTTATGCGGGCAGTTATGTATTCTATATGTTCGTGCCAAGATAGTCGTTGATCGATGATGATCCCTAGGTATTTCGTAGATGCTACTTTATTTAGAGGTGTGCAGTGGCAAGTAGTGTTATTTGAATAGTTACATCCGTGAATTTTTAGGTTAAGATTTTTTTGAGGTTGTGTTCTAGAATTTTTTGAGAAGCATATGTAGTTACATTTTTCTTTGTTTAGCGTAAGTAGATTATCTTTCAGCCACAAACTGATACTGTATCAGTAGATCCATAATTGGTACACGAGTGCTATGCAATACAAATTTACTAAAATAAATAGAGGAAAAATATTTAGGATTTAAAAATGTGACTGCAAAAACAGGTTTTAGCTCTTAAATGGGGTTTAAACAATAGCGACAGTAACGAAATTTGACACCTACAATTTCAGGGATCCCTGTTTGCGTGTCATAAAATTTGAGCTTCGGGGACTACGGGGATCAAACGCCATCTTGAAAAGTAAAAGTCTTTTTTGTTTTTTTTTTCTCTGTATATCTGGGTTTAATGTGAATACTGTGTATGGCAAAACGAAAGCTTATTAAATTTCACACTAAAAAGGTACACCACAATGTCCCAAAAAACGAAGCCTTTTTCTAGAAATAGGGCTGAGAAGCTTACAAGTTTCCACACAATTTTTTTTTCGTGGTTGAGTAGATAATGTTTTGTGTTCCAAAAATTGGTAAAAAAATTATACAAGTATTTTTTCTGATCCCGTTTTAAAATAAAATTTTAGTAGGAGATGATAAGTATAACCTTTTGACTTCTGAGCCAAATTTCTAGAAGAAAGCTCCGTTTTAGGGACATGGTGTTTTATACCTTTTTTGTGTAGAACTTAATAAGCTTTTGTTTCGCCATACACAGTATTCACATTAAACCCAGATATTCAGAGAAAAACCAAAAAAGACTCATACTTTTCAAGATGGCGTTTGATCCCCGTAGTCCCCGAAGCTCCAATTTTATGACACGCAAACAGGGATCCCTGAAATTTTAGGTGTCAAATTTCGTTACTGTCGCTATTGTTTAAACCCCATTTAAGACCTAAAATCTGTTTTTGCAGTCACATTTTTAAGTCCTAAATATTTTTCCTCTATTTATTTTAGTAAATTTGTATTGCATAGCACTCGTGTACCAATTATGGATCTACTGATGTCTATTTCATTGAAATCCATTCAATAGTTTAGGCGCTAGAAGTAAAAATACGATTTAATATTCGGCATCCTCTCAAGCCGGCTGTATTGATTTTTCTTTAATAAAACAAGTGTAAACACGTTGTGAAAGGCAAGAGGAATCTACCGATATGTCTATGTGTTTGGACCCGGGTATGTCCTTAAACTACGTCCGGACCCGGGGGTATGTCCCATCGTCCAAAAGAGAGGTATGGGCACTGTGAATGACCTTTCGCTTTGTGTGGTAGGGCACAGGACAGCGGATGTCATTCCAGATCTAGAGCAGAGCCCAACTGGGGAAGTACCTCCACTTTATAGAAAACCGCAGCCAAATAACACTAGACCCTACTCATAGTGTTGTGTTCCTGCCGGTGAGTAAGGTTGCCAGAGCTCAACGAGGGAGAGGAGTGTTAGGACTGTTAGGGTCGGCAACGCGCATGTAACTCCTTTGGAGTTGCAGGAGTACATAGACTACGGAGACTGCTTAACATCAGGCGGGCCGTATGCTTGTTTGCCACCGACGTAGTATAAAAAAAGTCATTTTAAGAAATCCGTCCAGTATCCTGAGCTACAGGGTATACTGATTATCAGTATTTAAACCCATAACCCTACTTTCTGTTTAAGTCGCAGTCGAGTAAAATGTTAATATAAAATAGAATAGAACATTTTTATTCAACATTACATGAAATGGCAGAGTTAACAGATAGTGTAGTACATTTTTTACAGATAAACCTTAAATTTAGTATATTGTAGTATATTGGGGTATAACGTGTACATATGTATAGACAAAAGTGGAATTCATATTCCTACAAGTATAAGCGGATTCAGCTATTATTTTCTATAACAAGATGTATTTTTTCCGCAAAGATATAGGACTAGGACTTTTTTGTGTAGAATTTAATAAGCTTTAATGTTGCCTTACACCATATTTTCATAGAGAACGTATATTTAGACTAAAAACTAATTTCTCCAGGATGGTACACATTTAATTCCAAGATGGCTGCGATTCCTCGAGGTCCCCACATGTCAAATAGTGTGGACATGAAAAAAAAAAACCTTTAATTAACATACATACCAAATTTCACATATTTGGAAGGATTTCGAGGTTAGACTTAATCCGATTGTGCTATTTGTTGAGCTAGATCAGAGATGCACTTCAACTAAGAAATAAATATACACGTAAAGTTAGCGAGCATTATTAACTATTATTAACTAAAAATTACTGTATTTATATCGAAAGCACGTAAAATGTCATCGGATGTAGGATAAAGTCTGTTGGGTCCGATATCGATATCGTGTCGGATTACGTGAAACGGTTTGAACAGGCGAGGATCGGGGACCGAGCTTATGCGGTATACTTAGATCACTACTCACCACTAGATGGGGCATTCAACTCGTGCTCATAAATTAGCGACTAAATTGAGGGTACTAAGGGTGACATTGGATTGCTTATTACTAACACGAGTTTTGTGTGACATTGTTGTTATTTAATTATGTATGGAAGATTGTTTTAAGCGGTATGAACAAAAACGTATATAAAAGACACGCCGCAAGCCGCACCGTTCAGGTGGTGGTGGTGTTTAAATAAAATCTAGATTTAAGAAGATTTAACTGTTTGCAGTTAAATAAATTTAGTTATGTTATACTAACAGGATCTAGTGAGAGGTAATCTATGTTCTGCGGTAAGTCCACGCTGTCAGCCTGATTTATACCGGTCGTATATATTCGATTCCCACATACGAGTACGTACTTATTATTTAAAGTGCATCCCAAGTACGTAATCCATAACGTCACTGAATGCCGATACATTTTGGTGCATTTAGCATTTTCTATTTTAAATTATGTCAGTGGTATATTGACGTCGCGAACGTACTACGGTTTCAGCTATACCAAAAGTTTAGTACTTAGTTTCATAATAATAATAGTGTTCATTTACGGCAGGGCTCAGCAAACTTTATGACCGGCTACACTTCCACTTCCTTTTTGGAGGCCGAATTGTATTGTATGGATGTGGAATTTGGCCTTTTGGACGGATCCGGTCTGCGGCCCGTAGTTTGACTTCATCGTTGCCGATCTACTAACACATAAATTTCACAAATTGGTCGTGGTCGTAGTTTTAGCTATATTAACTTTTGATGATCTCTATACCAGATTTTAAAGCTTGCCTCAATTGCCGCCCCAGCGTATTCCCGCAACCTGCACATAAATTTGATCATCTCATCTAATCAAATTCTGGATGAAGGGTCTTGGGGTAACGACAACCTGCCGAATCAACCCGACGCAATGGACAAATGCCGTTATGACATGAAACTCGAATTAGTGTGTTAAATGTAATGTATTCAACTATGGACCAACAACAAAAATTTTGATGCCTGAAATAAACGATTTCGCTTAAATTAAATTCAAAATCGTTGGTCCTTTATCATCTAAAATACAAAGTTTACATAACTTCTGAACTCATTGTTACACCACAATACACTCGGCTCATTTGTTTCCAAGACTTCGGAAACTACTGATATAGTTAAAGGTACACTGAAAGCAAATCAAAGTACCTTCGGCGTGTTCTTCATAAACTTATTACTAACAACAGGGAATAAACTCGGTCCCTTTATACCGACCCTTTGCCAGAACACTAGGTGAACCGACCAAGTAATAAAATACCAAATTCTTGACAATTCCGACAAAATTTCATACAAAATTGGCGACTAAAGTGAGGGTAACAAGGGTGCTATTGGGTTGGATATTGCTTGTTTATAGATGCTTTCTGCACCCGCGGGTAAGGGTCAATTTAATTAATTACAGGAACCACGACATGCCTCCTATTAAACCTTTGTTATGCAGTATTATTTTGCTGTCTACGACCAATAATCTTATTGTTATTGTATATTGCGGAGCAAACGATAACAGATTGGATCTCTTTTAATTACCCCAACCACTGATATTTGTAACCCGTGGCGTGAGGTTTTTTGAATTCAGTAAAATCATTAGCAGACATCGGCTTATATTAGTGGGCAAAATTTAACGTCAGTATGGAGTTTCTATATCGATAAACTCAACGATCGATACTTTTTCTATATATCTATGTACTAGTGATCGCTCCAAGTTTTCTCTGATCATTAGACTTGAAAAATAATATTTTGTGCTTGTATAAATTTACTCCCTTCCAAAGTTCCGACTTCTGCAAAGTTATGAAATATTATTTTTCTTATGGTTGATTTCAAATAACCACCCAAGGGTTTAAATAGTTTCACTCAGCGGTATTGTATTACAAAACTATTCAATATTCCAGAACGTTTTCCATCCATAAAACATCGACTGAAAATTAACATTGAACCGCGGAATGTTTGAAATTCATTCCGTATGATGCAAGTTTAAAACTGGACCGCGTTCTTTTATAAACGTAACGTAATATTGATGTTATATTTAACCTTCGATTAACCAAATGTAAGGTGAGTCAGCTTCTATTATGAGCTAGCAACGTCTTTGTACTGACACTTGGTTTGACGCAGGTCTATTCACGTCTTCAATCAACTTGGCGATCCGTCAGCCGTTAGACAGGTACATGTATGCGTAGATGTTCGCTATTTCGACGTTATTACATGCCTCTATTTGCTTTCACCTGTTCCGATGTTTACGAGCAATCGAAACAATATTTCACATATTATGGGCTTATTGGAACTGCATGGAAGTCTTGATGTGGTTGATAACTGCGCCAAGAAAAGTACAGTCGACAATAAAGGTTTACGACAAGGTTATGAAAATTTAAGTTACCTAGTACAATTTTATCACGTTGGTGGCAAAATGCTTGATAGTAAGTGGATACCTACGTAGAAACAAGTACTGCAACTCCAGAGGTGTCATAACTGCCTGACCGAACCTTTACAGAGGATTTGAGCTTGAGGGTTGAGGGACTAATGCAGGTCCATCGACGTCAACGTCATCTTTTCTTACTATCTCACTAAAATAATGTAAGGTCAATGTGAAGAAGACCGTCTTTCAGGCAAGACCGTCTACAAGCTCTTTCGTCGCTTCTAACTTTTGCGTTTGTACACATACAGAAAGTTGGTAGAGCAAAAGGAAGGAAGCTCTCCCTTTCTGACTGTGTCTGAGCAAAGTAGATATACAAACACGAGAGTTCTTGCCCTATGACAGGCTTCCCCACATTGCCTTAGTTAGAGACATACTCGTACTGCAGAGTTAAGAAGCTGTACGTGTTATGCTTGAGATCTTACCTTTAAGGTAGAGCTACTTCCTTGGACTGCTCCATAATCGAGTGTGACTTCACTGCGCTGCACATTTTCTATGCAACGCAGAGAACAAAAGCTGTAGCAGTTGGCTTTGTTAATTTAGGAGCTTCGTATAAGGCAATTACTCACGCAGTGTTGGCAACAGTTTAGCGCAAACTGTAGGTAACCTTATTTAGCGAGTTAGGTTTTTGTATGTGTCAGTAAATCAATTAAAGGTCCTTTAGAAAAAAACTTGCTACTTCCTCATCTATCTTCTTAAAAAAAAACAGTATTAGTTTGCTTATTATATAGCAGTTGGCTGACATTGGCTGTAAAGATTTGGACTCAATTATTTACTTCCAACTTTACCATCGGATTGGTATGACACCCCGCCACTGGTTCCCAGATACCTACCTATTATAAATTGAGCACGAATTCATTGACATAGGAACAATACAATGAAGGCAATCGCATGTTAATATCACAAATACAATTTTGCCATGACGTAACTTTTCCCACTTCTACCCATTCCCAAAGGAAACGAACACTTTAAATAACGGTAAATGAACGTGAACAGGATAGTAGCTTGAAAAGGCCATTGTGGGTGACACGTCGCGATGGGTGACAGGGCCGATTCAGCCGTCACTCGCACGCCACCATCGAGGGCGGGATGCAACGTACGGGCTCAAAGAGATTTCGCAAGTAGTTGGGTGTTGTAGAAAATACTGCGTCACAAATTGGGGTCATATGAGTGAATTGACAGTTTCACACGTGTCTAATCGAGGGATGAAGAAGAAATGTGTACAGTCAGTATCAATCCTAGCGTATGGAATATCGCGCCAAAAGTATTCGCCACCCTCGAATACTTTTCCAAATAGAGAGATATGTACCTACTTATATATCAACAGGACGCGCTCATAAGTATTCGCAACAATCTGAGGGCACGGTAGTGCCATCTTTTTCTCGAAGCCATTCAGGCCATTTTCAACGTCCTGTAATTTTGTGCTGGCTAAAGCTAGAACCCTGAATTTTCAGTGATAATATGAATGAAATATATTTCCAATAACATTCAATTTGAACTTATTATTTAAGAAGTATTGCACGTCAAAGTTTCTTAGTTTTGTCACTGATACACTCACTCACTCACTGATCATCATAATTCTAAGGCACTTCTAGCAGACCCACAAGCTTCAATACTGTGATACTTACAAGCTTTCAAATTTTCTTTCATTTTTAATAATAAAACTTCCGTGAGGCACTGACATATTAAATATATTAAACCGGGTCACTCACTTTTATAAATTTCTTTCATTTGTACTTCAGCAGTTTTATGTTAGTGTTAGAGATGTCATCACATCAGATACGATATGAAAGGAAGTTATTTGTCAAGATAAGAAATTGGAGTTAGAATGCGCAACGATAAACAAAGCATATTTAAAATAAAAATATGTGCAAACTGCGGGTAGTTTTAAATTAAAAGACTTAGACGGAAACGAAGCAGTTCCCGCCACGCCTTTTTAATAGTGCCGCCTCAAGCAGTTGCATTTACTTGCACGAGATTGCTCTTCACAAGACACTGCATATAGACCAGTGGTTCTTAACGTTTCAGTGACGAGGGACCATTCGCCAATTTTTTTTGCTAGGGACCACCAACTCTCCAGTTGCTACACTTGCACTTGCACTACCGGCTAATGTAATATATAACCTGACCCGAGCTGGTCTAAAATCACATTAACTAACAGTTGATTCACAATTAAAACTATCGTTATTATTACCTACTTAATAACGTGATGTTAGGCTTTTTACCAAAAATATCATTAAGTCACCACGTCACGTCATCAGACCAATTTCATGGTACATTTGGACTATCTCCTAGTAAGCACGGGATTTTGATGCATGTTTTTTTCCCGGTCAAAGCTTGTGGTGATTCGACCGCTGAAAGATAAATGTAACTGGATAGCCGCTTATTGCTAAAATGCTGTCCCACGAGCGATAGATTCAGTTGCATCGCACAATGTTTTACAACGGTTTATGTTTCTGTCTGAAACCTAGATTTTGTTGATAATTTTCCCATGTAAATTTGCTGTGATGAGTTCCCAATACTTCAGCACTGAATACAAGCGTCACGTTCACGAAGTAACTGACCTCGTGAAAGTTAGCCATTTCCATACACCATTTTATTGCGAATTACCTTTGTTAATTTCGCTATATTATGAGTCCGAGTTTCGTGCGAATTGTCGATGTCGTAGACTTCATAGTAAATCTAGTGGGAAGTTATCTGTACTTGCACCATAAATTGAGCCTTCACTATCACAACGTCTAGTATATTGTAGGTATAAACCAAAGTCCGGGAGCGTCGGTGTGCTTGGTTGGGATAAACTAGGAAAGAATGAAACTGACATCAAATAGATTTTACCCATCAGTTCGATACTCGAGGGTAAAAGGACCAACACTGGTTTACCGACTTTCGAAATAAAAACGGGGATTAAGAATTACGATTTTTTGACGGAATTCTGACATTTACTAGGGTTCCGTAGTTTCCGTACCCAAAGGGTAAAAACGGGACCCTATTACTAAGACTGCGCTGTCCGTCTTGTCAGTCACCAGGCTGTATCTCATGAACTGTGATAGCTAGACAGTTAAGTTTTCACAGATGATGTATTTCTGTTGCCGCTATAACAACAAATACTATAAAAACATAATAAAATAAATATTTAAGTGGTGCTCCCATAAGTCCCATACAACAAACGTGATTTTTTTGCCGTTTTCTGTGTAATGTTATGGAACCCTTCGTGCGCGAGTTTCCACTCGCTAGTTTCACTTCGTGCGTGTGACTCGCACTTGTCATTGAGTAAGTACACCTGATTCAAAAGGCGTTTTAATTTATTGTTCCTGAAAGTGGTTAAAATTGTGATGCAGTATTTTAAAATAAAAAAGGCGATAATAAACTTAATTTGGCACTGAAATAGTTCCAAATCTAATAACGCTCGACTACTCAGAAGATATGCTTAGATTAAAATATAAATTTCAACGCTCCCGTTACACTTTAATATTCTGCGCCATGCGAGACAAAGTTATAATCTAAACCTGATAACGAAAACCTATTTAATTTTAATACATTAAATACTACCGTTACGTTAAGGCGTTTAAACTTTCATGACTTTACCATATAGTTAATAAAACCATGCAATACCCAATATATATCATCTCGATCCGTTTCAATATAAAATACTTCACCAAATTGCAACTCGGGCAGCATGAATGATTGATATAGAAATATTTTTGACTGCAGTACTGTTATTCCTAGCGCCTCGCTCACACAACACAAGCGTTGACTCAGATGGTCCAGTGCAAGTGATATCAATATTCAAATCAATACCACCGATTTTATTATTTATTCTTTTAAAATTTAGTTCAGGCAACAAGACCCATTTATCATCATCCGCATCGTCATCATCATCATATTAGCCAATTGTCGTCCACTGATCTTAGAGCGTTTTCACATTGTCCGATCCGATATGGAATGTGGGATGACCCCTTGGAAAAAGACAGCTGCTAGAGAGTGCCCATTTGACCAATAGCATTATCTTTTTATTTTTTGCATTACCGCTTTTTTAAATTTTACTTCTTTGTGGTCATCCGTTATCGGATCGGACAATGTGAAAACGCTTTTAACCTCCTGCGGTAACACTATTACTATTACATTGTATATTGTTGTGGTTGTTAGAAAATGCAGCGTTGACGGCAAGTGACGTAGAATCAGACGAAGAAAACTGCAGCGATTTTTATAGCTCAAGACGTAAAAGTGTTATTCAAACGTCATAATTTCATAGAAGTTTGACGTTAAAAATAACACTTGCACTTATATATGCTGCTTGCTATAAAAATCGCTGCAGAGTTATCTTGGTCTGACTTTATTTCTCCCTCTATCAACTCAAATAATCCTCATATCTCCTGTAAAGGTTTGACAACGCGTTAGTGATACTTCTGAAATTGTAAGCGTTCATAGTTTTACGGTTTTAACTTACTACCAGACGAGACGACCGTCCGCTAGTTTGCCGTGGTATATAACCCTATTGATTTGCTTGCGTCGAACACTCGCTGGCAATACGAATTCTGAAAGGGTGCTGGCGTAAAAAACACATGGCTGCAGCTTCACCGCTCTATAAAAAACATTCGCTTTATAAGGATTTATGTGCCATCGGAAATGTGATACGTTTTCATCTCTCCTTCCTAGTACAAAAGTATACAGGGCGGGCCCAAATAACTCTAAAAACTTTTCGGTTAATTCCTGTGCTTAATTTATTAAGGCAAAAAATTATGATCGTTTAAGTAGGCGAAAAAATGTTGTTTACTTTATAAGATATTCCTTATTTTGCAAAATTTCAAGAATGGAATGCGAATGATTGCTGTAACTTACATCCATGTGTAAGTTATGTATTGTTATTAAGGCGATGTGTAAAAGAGCGAATAATATATTATTTTCAAACTCTTTTTTTTTGCGCGCTGGTGGCCTAGCGGTAAGAGCGTGCGAACTTGCAATCCGGAGATCGCGGGTTCAAACCCCGGCTTGTACCAATGAGTTTTTCGAAACTTATGTACGAAATGTCATTTGATATTTACCAGTCGCTTTTCGGTGAAGGAAAACATCGTGAGGAAATTGTTGCCTCTATAACCTATAACAACAAATACTTAAAAGTTAAATTTGTACGGTACCCTCGGTGGGCGAGGCCGACTTGTACTTGGCCGGTTTTTTTTTTCTAAATTAAAAATGAACAAGTAACTGTCAATTTTTTTTTGTGACACACTTTTATTGCTGACCGTACCTCTTCTCATTTGCATGTCTATCGAGTACTTCTTAAGACCTTTATAAAGAGTCTAAACTTGTGTTTGTGTTTTTCCATCGAGGAGTTCCTCTGGCTATGTACCGGCTGCATCATCAGAACACCTCCATGTTAGCATATTATTGCATTGTCACCGGAATTACGATAGTACTCCAAATTTCAACTGAATCAGATACCGGGAAGTGGTTTAAATTTTAGGCTCAAGATTTGAAGCACTATATATATATACAAAGGTATATACGCAGTGAAGCTAAATTAAAGTGTGTAATAAAAACAGTTGATCTATGTTGAATATCACATCCTCTATTCATAATATCGTCAAGGAATAAGGGTTAATAATAATAGGAGTAAGGGTATACTTTATGATGATATAAATCATCATCATAATCATGTCTTTTTGCAAATCATCCTTTAACTAGGTATTTCGGTATATGAAAGACGCCCACCTCGTATGTATAAGCAGATGCTACAACACTTAATACCTTTTGCAATAGATGAGCTCGATGCACCGACTTTATATTTAATTTTTTTAGTCTTCTGCTCGGAATGTCTTGTGATTAATGTAACGATAAATGACCCAGTCAAGTGTGAGTCAAATTCATAAATGAAGTCGTTAGATATTATTTGAATAAGTACTTATATATTTATTCAATAAAAGTCAATATACAAAAAAAACAATTCAATAACAACTTAAGACTAAACTTAAGCCTAGTCAAAGCAGGGACCGGCCCGCTATCCCTTATCGGGGTTTTATAAGGGTATTGCATAAGGCTTAACTCACCATACCCTTTGCCAGACGAAACCCTTTGTTTTGCTTTTAAAAACCCTTATATAAAGCTACCACATTTGAGTAATCGGTAGCCCAAATACCCTTACAAAACCCTTATCATCCGCTCACCAACACCTTGCATATTGCTTATAAGGGTTAGCCTTATAAAAGGCTTCCCTTTTAGCATATAAGCGTGCTAATTTAAGTCGTCTACCTTGTTCATAAAGCACACATTACTTCGAATCCGAGCGATCGTCGGCGGCGACGGCGGCGTTCATTGACTAGGCACGTATTTTCTTTCCTTTTCATACACTACCGTAGATATATACTAATCCTGTCTCTTTCACGCAAAGGGAAACCCTTATAAAAAGCGCTTAAAGATAAGGGTAACCCTTATTAAGGGCTAGCCTTATTTTTGGTTAGCTTTTCGGTAAGGGTTAGTCAAAGGTAAGGGTATGAATGGGCTTGCAGTTCAAAAGGGAAAGTCTTTCAATGTGTTAGCCGTGTTTAAGTGTTGCCCATTGAAAGGGTTTTATCGCGGAAAGGGTTGTCCGGTCCCTGAGTCAAAGAGTCCCCCCTCGAGTTGTCCCTGGCGCAAAGGTGCCCGTGCTGCGTTACCACGTTGAATTGCGATGGACAACCTGCGCACCAGGTACGAACCCGCGCGGGCGTCAGACCCTCTCTCCCTAATACGACGTCCCACTTCCCTAATAAAGGCAATAGGCTCTGACCCCCAGCACCCAGTAGTCTCGAACGCCAGGGGTACAAAATAATAGTACTTATATTATAAACTGCCAAATGTGTAGCTTACTATACTTCAGTAAAGAGCGTAGTTATTCTTAAATTCCAGCAGATCACATATCCCGTAGTCCCTGCCAGGGACTAGTGACTAGTGAATACGGTGAATATGGGGTAAGCAGGGGGTAAGTGTTTTCATGTGAAAGTTATAAATAAATGAGTTTTTGACGTTTTTAGGGTTCCGTACCCGAAGGGTAAAAACGGGACCCTATTACTAAGACTCCGCTGTCTGTCTGTCCGTCTGCTGTCTGTCACCAGACTGTATCTCATGAACCGTGATAGCTAGACAGTTGAAATTTACACAGATGATGTATTTCTGTTGCCGCTATAACAACAAATACTAAAAAGTACGGAACCTTCGGTGCGCGAGTCCGACTCGCACTTGGCCGTTTTTTTTTTAACTAAATAGTTGCATTGCATGTGATCTTTTTTCTAAAGGCGTTAAAAGTTTCTATTATGTTTACGTGTTTAAAGTGCTTAAGAATGTTTTAATAGTTATTTGTTATTCAAGGGGGAAAAGTTGTTGTTTAACCCCTCGTGCTAATATTGATATCCGAGGAAGCGATAGACTCCAAAATTGAACCACGAGCGTAGCGAGTGATTCGAAAACCGGAATCTTGAGCGTTGCGAGGATTTCAAGGCATGAGGATTAAACAAACTTTGCTCCTGAGTTAAACACAAAAATTTTCACCACACCAACGTCACCAACGCGAGGAAAATAATAACTGTAAAACATTACAAATCAAATTCAAATTTTAACGTTACGTTATTAAATATTTCTCATTCAAAATCATCGTTTAAAAGTCAATTCTATATCAGCCGACATGAGCAAATAACTCAAAATTTGCATCTAATTACTTTGCCTCACATGTGGATAAAATGCAACTTTCTTATCCGTTTTTGAAGTACAAACAGAGCCTTTCCGAGCTGGTGTGGTAAAAATATATTTCTCAGCACTTTTCTGAAACAATCACACATCTTATTCTCATGCTATGCTAAGGAGTTTGATAAAAATAAATAATAGGTCGTCCTTTATAATTTGAAAATAATATTGATCTCCACGTCTGCCTAATTGAATCTCAATAAAATTGGATTCGGTAAATGTTTTGGTAGAAACGTACCTATGCAATCTGACAGGAATAGATCTATGTATAGGTACGCGATTACGCACACTACGGCCTTGCCCCGCTGACCGATCGTAACCCTAAATAATTCTGAACGGGCGTACTGCAAGTAAGGACACGTCTTACATTGAGCGTTTTACATAAATACAATTTGGAGTGAATACATAGTAGGTATGTATATCTTGTTGCCACATGTTGTTCCGTGGTTGATCGTAACTTTGTACACGCACATGTTGTTCCGTGGTTGATCGTAACTGATATTGAGCGGAAAAACGGAATCCGGTAATAACAGATTTCTTCAATATTTTTTTTAAATTAAGCCCTACCAAATGAGACTTGAGAAGGAACTGTCATAGGGACCATCATTCGGCCTGAGAGTGAGCGAGAAAGAAAACGTCTTACGCGAATCATGCGTTTGGGAGGGACTACGTGATTTTATTGTCAGTTACGTGAACTGTTATTTATTATCTACTAGTTTATTATCTATTCTGTGTTAATCGTGCACGTATAGGATAGGATACCTATATATAATTAGACAATATAACGCAATGTTCTGAAACACAATATAACGAGAATAGCCTACGTTTGACGCATGCAACACGGCGGCCTTGTCAAGCATTCTATTTATTTCAAACTAACACATATCAAATATCGAACTGATTATGTAATGCGTCGCGCTCACATACATATATTAGCTTCTCACATAGGCGAAAACGGTTGCGCATTGCGCATAAACTAATAAGATCTGACACCATCAACCGGGGTGAATAGGGATGGCTGGGGTGAATAGGGACAAAACTTTAAATGTGATTTTTCTGACAATTTCTCAATAGCTGCCCACACAAATTGTATCACACAAAATCAAGCAATATTATCAATCGAATTTTGTGTGGGTATTCTTTAAGAAATTGTCAGGTAAATCACATTTTAAGTTTTGTCCCTAATCACCCCAGCCATCCCTATTCACCCCGGTTGACGCCCTTGACGGTACGTCAAAATATTTGAGAAGCCCGATTCAGATTTAACAACTTGGTACGTTTTTGAACTGGTTTTGACACAACCTCACGACTTACACTTCGCATGCATCAATCAGCGTGAGCGATCTTTTAAGTCGTATCAAAATAAGACCAAAACCGTAAAATTCTGGTCTGCTCTGGAGCCCGATTGTAGACTCAAAATCATTTTGAAGTAATGCGCCTAAGGTTACATTCTAACATAAAGCGTTTTATTTTACCTCTTTTAAAAGTAAATAAACTGCACATTTTTTCTGAAGACATTCGTCTGTAGTGTCTGTGTGTATGTTGTGCAGTATTTTTGTAATTATCTTTTTTATATGTGATTTTTAATTACAAAAATAAAGTAGGTACCTTACCTACTTTTTTTTAACGTGTGCTGAATGAAAATAGGATAATATGACTGCGTTCACATACAATATGATTATAGAGCAATCATAAATCTGTCAAAAGCATACTTGCACGAGGGGCGGAGGGACTTAACTTACATTATGCCAATACCACATTAAATGCCTTTGACATCACTAGCAAAGCGGAAAGTTGTAAAACGCTTCAAACTGCTTGATATCTTTTCACTAAGTTAAGTAGGTAACTTGCCCCGCTAGCTAGTAAGCTAGTCTAAGTAAATCTGTCATATATATTTGTATATGGTTTGTGAAGCTAAACCAGTTATCAGGACGACTATTCTTTCAGCGCGTTTTCTAATTTACAAGAAATTACTATCACTGAAGTGAGAACTAAACTATACATACGTATATTAAACAATATTATACGAAGATTTATTTTGAATGAAGCGCTTAAAAACGGTAAAATTATACCCTTATTTATTTATTTACAGAGTTGTTGACGATGATATGACTCTCATTTTAACAATTTATTTTGCCTAAAGGCAGAGATTATATAATAGTATTTTATACAATCGTGATATAATTAGATGATCAAACGAACTTACCTGAAGTGAAGTTCGATCTTAATTATCTTGTCTTCGCCGAGGAGATTTATCCTTTACATGGTAGTTGTCTAGCTATGCAGCAACCTAACGCACAAGTATTTAGAGTAGAAAGAGAAAACAAGTTTGTTGTCTCTTTCTCTCATCGAATGCTCCCCACGCGCTGCGCTCGGGAGCAGCTTCATTATTTTCAGAGACGAAACAATTTAGGAACAGCAACATTGAACTTCAGGGGAAAAATAAACATTCATACCAAATGATAATAAGTGGCGGGAGGGCCCTTAAATCTCCTCGGCGAAGACAAGATAATTAAGATCGAACTTCACTTCAGGTAAGTTCGTTTGATCATCTAATTATCTTGTCTTCGCCTCCGAGATTTATCCTTTACATGGTAGATGTTCAGATTTTCAATGTTGTAGTGAGTAATATAATAGGTAATAAAATAGGACACAAAAGAAATCCATCAGTAATATAACGTATAAACAATAATGTATTCGTTTTTTACACAATGTGTTAATACATATTATTCTGGTAACAAATTTGTGTTTGAATCAACAATTGGTCTGTCATAAAAATTTGCAAACACGGCTGATTGCCCAGACCTACCAGCAGACCGTCTTATGACGTCGACACTTACACCATTACGCGCAGCGGCAGAAGTTGAAGCGTGCCGCGTGCTGTGAGCTCCGAATATGGAAGTGTCGACGCCACTAGCCTGCAGAGTCTGCTTAATCCAACGACCTATAGTCTCGGATGAAGCAGCTCTGTGTGGTTTTTTATGAGTTAAGAATAAACGATCTTCATTATCAAGTCTTAGAGACGACGTAAATGACAAGTATTTCTTTAACACCGTCGGTGGACAGATGTTTAAATTTTGATTGAAAAAGGGCAAATTAAAAACAGGTTGAGCACGGCCTATACCGGAAGTTTTAATCAAATCTGATACTGTGATTATTATTCGATCATTGTACGATTTAATATTTGTTATTCGAATTAATGAAAGTGTTTGGGTCCTTTGTCCAGACGCTAGTGCTAGTAACATGACTAACTTTTTTGTTAATTGTTCTAAATCATTAGTATCATTATCAATGGTTTGTAAGTATTCTAACACCACACATGGGTTCCAAGTAACATTATAACGCGGAAACACGGGTTTCAATTTAAATATCCCTTTAAAAAACCTTTTAACTTTTTCATCCTGACCAACACTATGAGGAGAAATCAATGAAATCGCTGACCTATGATTATTAAGAGTTCCATAAGAGGCTCCAGACTTAAAACATTCTGTTAAAATTTTTAAAAGAAAAGACACATTTATATCATAGGGAAAGTGATTATGAGTTTCACAGAAAGACCACCATTGCCGTAAACTAGAAGAATATTGAGACTTTGTATTTTGCGCCAAGGAATCGAGCATGATATCAGCAGATTCTAATGATATTCCCTGCCTGATGAAGGCTTCCCGGATAACACACTCACAGCCAGGGAAAGCTGACGATGAAGCGGGTGTGCTAGTCTGAAAGATGAAGAAAGAAGATTTTTATTAGGAGGCAATATCAATATATCACCTATAGATAAGGCCTTAAATAAGGGATACCAAGGTTGAGACGGCCATTGTGGTACTATCACTATGCCCGTGGCTTGATCAGTTATAATTTTATTTAGAACCTTCAATATTAAGGAAAAGGGCGGAAAGGCATAAAAGAAAAATGAACTCCACTCTATCGTAAAAGCATCAATATTGTAAGCAAATGGATCTCTTTTCCAAGACACATATAAATGACACTTCGCATTTATCCTTGACGCAAAAAGATCAATCTTCGGCTGACCAAAGGTTTCTACAACCTTTGCAAAAGCATACGCTCCTAATTCCCACTCCGTATCAACGTTTAGTTTCCGGGATTCACTATCAGCCTCCACATTTAATGATGACTTTATATATGACGCGAATATATGTATATTTCTTTTTCCAACCATTTCCAAATCATGTTAGATACCGAATTTAAATGAGGATATTGGATACCACCCATGCGATTGACGTATGATATAGCTGTGGTGTTATCCACGCGTAAAAGAATTTCGCAACAACTTAAGTCTGCAGCAAAAGATTTTAATCCAAAAAATACTGCTAAGAGTTCTAAGTAATTAATGTGCTTACAACTCTCCGATGGGGTCCAAAAACCTCCTGTCTTTTCACCATTACATGCAGAACCCCAGCCAGTGGTTGAGGCGTCCGTGAAAATTTCTAATTTGTACTTGTAGTGCTTTATAGGATTAATCGACGATAATATATTTCTCTTCCACCAATTTAAATAATCAATCAAACTGTCTGGGACAGACATAAACGAATCATAATTGTCATTACTCTTTAATAGTGCCAAATACTTAACGCGTTCAAGAGACTTGGTGTATAACCAGCCGTAAGCAATAGCGGGACACGCGGCGGTAAGCGAACCAAGGAAACGCGCAAAATCTCGGATTCGTATGCTTTTTGTAAGCAGCATATTATTTATGCGTTTCAACAGACTCAGACGTTTACAATTAGGTAATTCCAAGGTCATTGTTTTTGAATTAAGGACAAAACCTAGAAAATTACATGAAGTGGAAGGTGTAAGCTTACATTTTTTATAATTAATTACAAACCCAAGACGAGTTAAACACTCAACTGTATGATTGACGTTTTCTATACACATCTCTTCCGTATCTCCAAATAAACACAGATCGTCTAGGTATCGTACAGACTTATAACCACGAGCCCTTAAGTGACCTATTACTGGCTGCAATATTTTGGTAAAAATGTATGGAGCTACAGACAAACCAAAAGGCAAAGCATTAAACTCGAATAATGAACCCTCGACAAAAAAACGTAGGTATTTTTGGTGAGAATCATGAATTGGTACTAATAGATAAGCTTCCTTCAGATCAATTGTAGCCATAAAACATCCCTTTGAAATTAGTCTTGTTGCAGTTCGAATGTCTTCCATCTTAAAGTGATCTGTATTTACGAATTTGTTTAACTTTTTGAGATTTAGTATAAAGCGCATACTGCCATCACTTTTCGGTACTAGAAAGACATCCGAAACAAATTGTCCAGTAACAGGAAAACATTTTTTAATTGCCCCAATTTCAATGAAATGCGTCAACTCCTGTTTAATTGCAATTAACTCATTTTTGGAAAAAAATCTTTTTGGATAATCACTTAAAGCTTGTTTTGGTTCAGTGACAAATGGGATCTTATATCCTGAAACAGCACGTAAAATAAAATTATCATTCGTAAGCAAACGCCATTCTGGTAAAAAATGTCGCAAACGACCTGCGTGTACCTGAGACTGTAAGTCTAATTGCGGTCCCGATCCCGATAAGTTGAACGATGCGCCTGCGGCGGGTGACGACGAGCGCGCGGTGGCGGCGGCGGCGGAGGCGGCGGGGGGTAACGTCGGCCGGGCGCTCGCATCGGTAGTTCGCGCCGGCGATTCGCGAACTGGTGCGGAGGGTAGGTCGTCGGCGGCCCACCGACACGACGCGGGTAGTATTGCCTGGCTCGTTGTTGCCGCGGTCGATACGGCGGTGGGCCTGTCGAGTTTAACCCTGCGTTTGCAGATGTTGATGCCTGTATAATTTGACTTGTCTTCTTTATGCCCTTTGAATTGTTTACTAAGTCGCCCAATTTGTCACCGAACAAAAAACTATCTCTTTTCCTGTCCTTAAAGGATTCAATAAGAGATTTATCCACAAGAGGGATTATGACTGATCGACGGGTGTCGGTTTCCGCATAATGAGAATCGGCGATTAGTTTGCCGGCATCATTCAAAGTCGATATCACATCGGGAATGTCAGGGCTCTTCTTTAATAAAGATGTCAGGGCCTTCCCGACAGCCGCAAGAGCCTTCCCAAGCTGATCCTGCTTAACATATAATCGCTTGTCCCGTAACCGGCAAGTTTCCACAAGCATCGCTGCTACCTCCGGGTTCAGTGTAGGAGCTTTAGCCAGAGGCACATTGCTGGGAAACAAATATTTTTTCAATAACTCCTCCCGCGTTTCCTTTTTTAAGCCGTTTATCAAAATTTGTTGGAAACGACTGGCGATGTCGGGTTGCAGGTCCACTCCAAATTTCGCCAAGAACTTTTAATAAATCTGGGTCAAAATTATCCGCGACCTCTTCATTGTCGGGAACAACAACAGGATTAGTTTCTTCTATAACCTCAGCATCCACATTCGTAGGACTTAGATGTTCTGTAACAATTTACGAAGATACCCGTAATAAATAAAAAAGTGTAGGTAATAATTATACAGGCAGACGGCGCGCGATGAACTTAACGCGCATTAAACGGGTTATCAAATGTTGCAAAATAGTGGGTAACCTGCACTTGCGGTCTGAACCTTTATTGCACTCGGCAAATGCCAAGCGTTATTTTTACAAATTAATAATAAGAAACGCATAATGCCTGTTCCAATATTCTTTTGAAATCCATAACCCGAAGAATACAACGGGGTTAAAGATATGTAGGTATAGGGCAAACATTTTTCTACCGAAGAATTCAACGGTAATAAGTTGAATATCAAAAGTGGCCCGTAGAATGCGACAGAATTATTCGCATAGATGTGTAGGCAATTTTTACCCCGAAGAATACAACGGGATTTATAAATATTAAAAGTATCATTTCTTTTACCGAAGAATTCAACGGTAAAAGCAATAAAAAAACGGCGAACTGACGGGCTATAATATTAACCTTCGGGTGGCACATCTTCCTCTTCACTACTGGAGCTGGAGTATATAATACGTCGACGCTTCGGTCTTCGATCCTCTTGAAACATCCGTTCGTAATCCTCCATTAGCCGGGCCCATTGTTTTTCACCAGTTTCTTCATGACGACGTCGTGACATTTTTACTCATTCGACAAGAAGAAGAAAATATTAAACGTAGGTAGTTTGTACGAAGTAAAAACTAACCAAGGTTTATTTCACTTGTGCAGTCGGTGCGCACGCACAGACAAGAAATAATGAAGCTGCTCCCGAGCGCAGCGCGTGGGGAGCATTCGATGAGAGAAAGAGACAACAAACTTGTTTTCTCTTTCTACTCTAAATACTTGTGCGTTAGGTTGCTGCATAGCTAGACAACTACCATGTAAAGGATAAATCTCGGAGGCGAAGACAAGATAATAGAGAGCTTTTCAGTCGAGTACCGTGTTTAAGCAATGAAGCTTGCTGAGTTGCTTAAGTTAAGGTACGAGATTGAAAAGCTTGATTATATCACTATTGTATACAATACTTTTTCTACGAGACAAAATAATAATAATTTCAACTAGTAGAATCATATAGGTAAACAAACCAAAAGTATACAGCTAAGATACGCGAGCTGCCGCGGCCCGCGATACCTTCATACAGTTCATACCGATGCCCCGGCCGCCGGGCTTGGCGCCCCCGGCGGGTTGGTCAACGACACCTCCTCGTAACTCATGAGGCCCTGGTACCTGCTCCTTGCTAAATTCAATTTTAAGACAGTTTTTTCCTCGATTTTGGCCACCGTAGCCTATGGAGCAGACAAGGGAGGGGTAAAATTCAATGGGGAGAAAATACATTTTATACGATTTGCAGACGACATCGCGGCGTTTGCAGAAACTTCAGCTCAACTAGAACATCTAATGTTACCAATGGACACAGTATTTAACGAATTAGGCTTAAAGATAAACATAAAGAAAACTAAGACCCTTACAACTTCAAAACGCAAAACTAATCATCCTCCAATAGTTCTCAACAACATCCCAATTCAGCAGGTTGATAGTTTCAAATATTTCTCTCTCTCTGTGGTCGCTCCCTCATGACTGAGGATCGTGGTCATCAGTGGATGTGGATGCTCCACACCTGGTTCTTTTAATCTGCCTCCATCGGTGCCTGTCCATCGCGTCTCTGACGACCGAGCAAAAGCTGGTTGAGGATGGGGCCCCTTTTACTTGATCGCTCCATCTAGTTGGAGACCGTCCCCGGCCTCGTTTGCCCTCCGTGTTTCCAACGATGATCAGCTTTTCAAGGCTTTCATCTCCCCTCCTCATTATGTGGCCGAAGTAGGACAATATGCGCTGTTGACAGACTGTGGATAGGCGAGTTTGGACACGAAGCTGTGAAAGGATCGATACATTGGTGCGCATGGCGGTCCAGGGTATCCTTAACATACGCCTCCAGCACCACATCTCGAATGCATCGATCCTTTGCCTTTCTCGGGCTCGTATTGTCCATGTTTCCACGCCATACAGAAATATGGGGAATACTAGAGCGCGTACTAGCCGGGTCTTGGTGGCACTGGTTATACCTCTCTTCTTCCAGATGACATTCAGCCGGGTCATAGCTTCTTTAGCCATACCAATACGCCTTTTTATCTCCGGTACGCAGTCGCCATCATCGTAGATAAGTGCGCCCAAATAGACATAGTGGTCCACGATATCAACCCCTGGGACGATGTTAACTATTCTGGGCAGTTTTTTGGCACGGTCTACTACCATTAGCTTCGTCTTGCTCCTGTTTACTGTGAGACCCATTCGGTCGCTCTCCGTCTCAAGTCTCTGAAACAGCTCCTGCATATCTTCCACAGACGTCGCCAAAAGGACCGTATCATCGGCATACCTCAGGTTTGATATCCGCTTTCCTCCTATGGGAAACCCCTTGTCCCAATTTTCCAGTACCTTCCGGATGATATATTCACCATATATGTTGAAAAGGGCCGGGGATAGGATGCAGCCCTGCCGCACTCCCATCTTTGTTTTGAACACACTGGAACAGTCGGTGCCGATTCTGACAAAAGAGCGGTTCTCAACATATAGGTGCTGAATCAAACCAATTAAATGTTCCGGAGTTCCCATCTCGCGCAACACAGTCCACAACTTGTCCCACTGCACGCAGTCAAAAGCTTTAGTGTAGTCTATGAAACACAAGACAACTGGGCAGTTAAATTCTCTGCTTTTCTCGATGACTTGGCGGATGTTAAGAAGCTGCTCCCTTGTGCCCTTTCCTTTCACGAAGCCAGCTTGTTCCTGTGGTATCTGGCTCCTGAGAAAATTGTTGAGCCGTTGGTTAATTATATGTAAGAGGATTTTACTTGCGTGGGGGATCAACGCGATGGTTCTATAATTGCCGCATGTCTTGGTAGATCCTTTTTTGTGTAAGGGGATGAACACTGATTCTGTCCATTCCGTCGGCCATTTACCCGTTCTCCACACCTCATTACATATTTCCACCATAAGTACTGTTCCTACTTCTCCCATGTTCCTCAGCAGTTCGGCAGGAATACCATCCTTGCCAGGCGCCTTTCCGCATTTAAGCCCTTTGATAGCGCCTTCCACTTCCGAACGAAGGATCTCCGGTTCGTCTGGTAACAGTTCCTCTACCACAGTTTCTGTACTCCCTGTATCATACAGTGCTGCGCAGTACCGCTTCCAGCGCTCCAAAACCTGCAACGTGTCTGTCAGGACATTCCCGGTTTCATCTTCGATGACACAGGTTCTAACGCCTCGAGACCCAGTTAGCTCCCTCACTTTACGAAACAAGTCCCTGGTTTCGTTACGTATGTTATGTTGCTCAAGCTCTATGCATACGTTGTTTATGTGTGCATTGTAGTCCTGGCGACATCTTCTTTGGACTTCGCGACTGAGCTCCATGTACCGTTGCTGATCCGCACCTGAACTTGTACCTCTCTCTTTCAGCTCACGTCGTTCCAGGATAATGCGGCTAGTCGATGATGTTATGTAGTCCTTCATGTCCTGTTTCTTAATGATGTGCTGCTTGGCAACCTGGGTAATCACCTGTTTTAGGAGACTCCATCTGTCTTGTGCTGACCCTTCGCATGAGATATTTGCTGTCTGTTGTGTTAGGCTCTGCCTAAAACCAGTTAGGTCCACTCTACGCAGGTTTGGGTTCACTTTGGGCTTGACAATTTTCTTTAGACGGATCCGAATGGTAGCTGCCAGTAGTTGATGGTCTGAACCACAATCAGCACCAGGGAACGTAGTGGCATTTATAACAGATGATCTCCATCGTGATCCTACCAAAATGTAGTCTATCTGGTTACGGTATCTATCACCAGGAGAAACCCATGTATACAGTCGCCTGATGTGATGACGGAAACAGGTGTTGGTTAGGCAGAAACTTTCCTCACTGCAGAATTGGAGCAGACGTTCGCCTCGCTCGTTGCGTTCTCCTATGCCATACTTCAAATATTTAGGTAGCTTAATTACCAGGGACTCCAGGTGCACACCAGACATCGTTTCAAGGATTGCTATGGCAAAAAAAACTTTCAACCAGAAGAAACAATTATTGAAATCCCGTTTATCATGCAGAAGCAAGAAGCTACTGATTAAGGTGTACATCTGGAGTATAGCCCTTTATGGAAGTGAAACGTGGACAATGACCCTAAGAGATAGAAAGAGAATGGAAGCATTTGAAATGTGGTGCTGGAAGGCATTAGTTGGAGAGACAAGATAACGAATGAGGAGGTGCTAAGAAGAGTGAGTGAAAGAAGAGCTATTCTGAACACTATTGCAAATAGACGCGGGAAAATGATTGGACACTTAATACGACACGACTATTCTTTAAAACTATCCTGGAGGGGCGGATAGGAAGGAAGCGGGGTAGAGGAAAATCCAGACGCAGCTTTTTAGATCAAGTGAAAGAAAAAGTAGGGGTCGTGTCGTATCAAAAAGTCAAAGAGCTGGCGCGGGATAGGGAAAGCTGGAAGATACTCCACCGACAAGAGAATAACTCTTAAGTTAATGATGATGAGCCTATGGAGACTAACAAGCAACGCTAAGTGGTTTTCGTAGGGTATGGATGTTGCTATATGAAGGGTGTCACATGCGCGTTTCTGACTTATGAAGCAATTGTTTTTACTACAACATAAAATAAAATGTTTTTGTTGGCCAACCAATCACAAAGCAGATGCATTGAATCGAGTCTCCTCGAAATGTATGAAGTTCTATTTTCAAAATTTTTATAATTGACTAAACCGTATCGATAAAATTCGTATGCTTGAGTCGGAAGTGCCATAGACTATCCAACGTTGAAAAGAGTAAGGTTGTAGTGTTGCATGTGAAGTTGTAATTAGAGGTCCACGCCGCGCCGGCGTGCCGCCGCCGACCAACCTCAGCGCGCCGCCGCCGCCGCCGGGTCGTTCAAAATTTCGCGCCGACCTCGAAATTCGAATAAATATGATGACCAAACCGACCAAAACAAACAATGCGCTGTCGCCATTCCGTGCACTAGCGACTGGTCGCTGCATGCATCACTCCCGCCCGCTCCACTGACCCCCATCCCCACCGCATCATCTATCCATCACGCCGCGTGAGTGAAGTGAACGAACGAACGCTGGCTCAATCACTTCATTGCAGTGCTTGGCTTGACTAGTTTTTCTATGTGATAGTCAGCAAACGAGCAGACGAGCCGCCTGATGGGAAGCAGTCATCGTCGCCCATAGACATAAGTAACATCACAGGAGCCATTAAGCATTTTATTTAATTTAATTTAATTTGAATTGTATTGTGTTGAGTTTTAATTATTTGTGGTGATATGTTAGATTTATAAGGCTCATCCGGTGTGTCCTAGCCCTAAGTTAGCTCCTAGTCATTAGTTAATTTGCATGTTAATTTGTTTTGTAATAGCACTAACATTATTTTTATTAGCTATGTAAGTTACTAACACATATGGGTGTATTAGGCCTGAAATAAATGACAATTTAATTTAATTTTAATTTAATTTAATTGCCGACCCTTGAGAACCCTAAATACCCGTTTCTTGAAGAATTCCATGTCGAAGCGCAAAAGAAATACCTCATAAGGCAACTCATTCCACATTCTGCACGTTCTGGAAAGAAACGAGCGAGATGCCCGCTTATTCTTGGTGTGCCATGTATCTAAGAAGTGAGGATGAGTTTTGCTCCTTTGGCGGGAGGTGCGGTGATAGAAACAGGGACCGGACAACCCTTTCCGCGATAAAACCCTTTCAATGGGCGACACTTAAACACGGCTAACACATTGAAAGACTTTCCCTATTGAACTGCAAGCCCATTCATACCCTTACCTTTGACTAACCCTTACCGAAGAGCAAACCAAAAATAAGGCTAGCTCTTAATAAGGGTTACCCTTATCTTTAAGCGCTTTTTATAAAGGTTTCCCTTTGCGTGAAAGAGACAGGATTAGTATATATCTACGGTAGTGTATGAAAAGGAAAGAAAATACGTGTCTAGTCAAAGAACGCCGCCGTCGCCGCCGACGTTCGCTCGGATTCGAAGTAATGTGTGCTTTATGAACAAGGTAGACGACTTAAATTAGCACGCTTATATGCTAAAAGGGAAGCCCTTTATAAGGCTAACCCTTATAAGCAATATGCAAGGTGTTGGTGAGCGGATGATAAGGGTTTTGTAAGGGTATTTGGGCTACCGATTACTCAAATGTGGTAGCTTTATATAAGGGTTTTTAAAACCAAAACAAAGGGTTTCGTCTGGCAAAGGGTATGGTGAGTTAAGCCTTATGCAATACCCTTATAAAACCCCGATAAGGGATAGCGGGCCGGTCCCTGGATAGAAACGAGACGATGGCACCAGATCAAAAAGTTCTTCGGAACATTCCCCATTGTACAGACGAACATGCAAAGAGAGCCAACGTCTCTCCGAAGACTAAAGAGGCTCTAAGCCGTCAGTAAGTTCGGGATCGCCGACAATCGACAATACGAACTGCCCGCCGTTGGATGGAGTCAAGGGGAAGGAGCTGGTATTGTGGAGCGCCAGACCAGAGATGAGAACAGTACTCCATTTTAGCAAACTCTTTAACGATGACAAGACGGTTTTGGTGCCTGCCCGTATGGTGGTACCCTAATAAGCAATACCCTCACACTCGGCAAGCCTTGTCCACATTACTACGATTTATACACTGACCGCGATTCAGATTGGTTCCGCGAGCACGGGCGGTTCGGGTTTATGGGCTAAGCAGTGTGACCTGACCTCGCGATGCGTAACAACGAGATGGAATAAAAGAATACACTTATGATGCTTGTACATTCGACGAGACACATAAAATAAAATTGCATCCAGATTGCCCAAATTTGCCGCTCACTCGCTGCGCGCACTGTACGTGCGTAGCACGCCTGTCCAGGCGCATTTTCGGGCAATCTAGATGCTTTGTGTCGGCATTGGAGTACGCTCATTTCTTGAAGATTTGAAGGTTGTATCGGTTTTTTGCAACCAGCTCAAAGGTCTCTGTGGCTCTCGTGATGGTGCTTGTATAGTGTACCTACCCACTAAACAAGAGCCTACGCTGGCCAGTCTCAGGGACCACAGGGTGTGTCTTTTCCAGTGTGTAAAGCAATTATACTGGTTCGCTGGAGCAAACAGCACCCACAAATTCAGAATGCGATTGGAATAACATTCCTGCTGAGCTGTGCTTTTAGAATCGTGATTATATACTGTTGTTTATGTAGTAAATTAGGACTTAGCGCTAAAGTGGCCTAGAAACCTAGTGGGTGAATGAGCGAGTTAAACTAGATTAGCTTTTGGAAACACGTAAGTTAGGCAAGCATAAGTATAGTGTACAAAATGTTTTTAAAAATATCACTTACGAGCTGCCTGTGTCCAAAACATGTCCACGCTCCACATGTAGGCTCACTAATAAATACAACACAGCAAACATCATGGGAATCAATCAATTTTTTAACGTATCAACTTAAAGTCTTCATGACTCCACCAATAATATATAAATAACTCACGGGAAAACTCGTATCAAACGCACTGACACGGTCATAACTTGACAGTCTGTAGAGAATAGTCTGTAGTTGTTTATTTTTGGCTGCCAATATTGAAATCACTACCTGCGAATAGTATAAAACAGTCATAATAATGTTTATGTCGATTTAAAAAAGTTTTATTATATCGTGGTTTTAGGTTTAAGTACTTGGAGGATATAGGTAACCAAATGGAGACGCCTTGTCTGTAATTTTCTGTACAAAACAGTCTGCCGATTTTTGCGGGGGAGGGGCACGTCAAATGTATACGAAACGTAAAAATAGCCATGTCCGATAAACGTCAGTCCATACAATGTGTATGACTATGACCATTGGTCATAGAGTTTCGACAGAGGGGAATGTTAATGGCTAATCCGTTGGGTTATATCCTCCAAGTTTAGGTATAAGCAAGTATACTATAGAGTTGCCAATTTGCCACATGCGTGCGGTGCGCCCGTTAAGGGGGAGAACATATGCAATGCGACGAAATTAAAATTTCGTTTTAACAGCGTTGACATCATACCAATTTCATTGTTGCCGACCAAGCTTTGGTGGGGATTTGGGGAACAACAAGACGTCTACCGTTTTGATGTGGCAAGTAAAAAGAGACTATCAAAAGGACAGACAATAATAGCGCTTTCTCTGCCCATTCTATTGAAAGTTCCATATGACTACCCCGTTCGGTCATCTCTCGCCCCCCCCCCCTTGTCTTCTTCATAGTCATAATTCCGTAAGTTTTAGGTAGTTTTCCAAAAGTTTGTAGGACTTTCGCCCACGTTGTCGACTTTTAAGGACCGGAACTTTCAATGTTGTGGTAGTTCTGCTAGTTTTGAATACAATTTCAGTCTGATTTTCTAGTTTTGAATAGAAACTCGTCTGTTTACCAGTGTTATAAACTCACAATTTCAGCTATATATTCGGTCTCTGGTTATTCCTGTAGGCGTTCTGAGTAAACATTAAAAATAACCGTCAATGACTTTGAGTCATAATAATATAAATACTTAAGCATTAAAAGTGTACCTTTTGGATTTATGGTGTATAATTCAGTCCTTTATGAGGTAGGATCCAAGAACGAACCAGCTAAGCCATAAAACTATATATACACTTGGCACCCATGCATTTATTTAAGTGATTGAATAACAATGCGTCATTTAGTTCTCAATTCATAATAAGTTTCAGTAATAAAAACTATTCAAATGAAAAGTAATGAGAAAGATATTTTCGTTGATGATAATAAAGATATCACCCTTGTCTGGTGCATAGGTGGTGGTGGTGCATAGTGCCTAGGTTACTAATACTACTAATATATCCTTTTGACATGCTTATTACAGTCTATTTTTATCTTAGAGGATATAACCAGACGGTGTCGAAAATAGGCGGCCAATGTTCATACACAATGTATGGGCTGATGTTTATCGGATATGGCTGTTTTTAAGTTGCGTATACATTTGACGTGCCTCTCCCCCGCAAAAATCGGCAGACTGATTTGTACAGAAAATTACAGACGAGGCGTCTCCGTTTAGTTATATCCTCTAAGATTTTTATAGGTACCTCTATTATTTCTTCTAAAGAGAATTGATTCTCTGGCTCGTATTTAAGTTTAAAGCTTTTGTTCAAAGTTTAAAGTACCCATTTCAATCCATCCATAATACTTGTTTCTGCTTAGGTAATCATATGTCCATGGAAGGTAGAGGTTCTATACCAGCCATACATATGTCATTTCAGATTAAGCAATGTCAGTGTCATAATATTCAATATTTATTTTGTTGGACGATTTATTTTCGTATTATTGATGGACTGAAATTGGTATTTAAAACTTGAATATGAGCTTAAGAGTCTCCAGCAAGCTCGGTTCTCCATACAAACGTAGTTACGCTCTCATTTTAAAACGACTAGCTAGATTGCTCTGAAACTTTGTACCCACAATAGAATAAGGTACCTATATCTAGTCCTGTAATTAGTTTATGTAGCTCATTGAACTATTATTACTAACGTATAGAAACGGCGGTTGGGGTATAGCAAAAGGGGCCCGATTTTAGGACAGAAAATTTACGAGCAAAATTTTTTTTTTGCATTTTTGCTCCTTTTTATTTATTTATTTTCAAGTAATCATTAAAATAAGCCTCTTTTATTGAGAGAAGTTTTTTTATAAACTTGATCATTTAGGAACTAGAGCGATCTGAAGTTGCGAGTTCGGCCATGGGATTACTAAGGAGCCAGACACTTAGAAAATTTACGATGAAAAAAAAATAACAATATAACCTATATTTTTTATTACTTAATCATATAGGGCATGCTAAAATAAGCATATTTTATTGAAATAAAACTATGAAAACGGATTATATCGCGTATATTGAATTTATAATACATCCCGACGTTTCGAACTCTTTACAGCGTTCGTGGTCAACGGGTGACTGAGGAAAAATTACAAAATGCAAAAATACCCACATACTAAAATAATGAACAATCATAGACTACAAACTTTAAGGCTGGTTGTATATGCAAAATCGGTTCATAAGGCTAGTTATACACTATAATTATTTTTCAAGTAAAGATATATATATATACGCGATAAAAAAAAACTATGCCGGCTCCAACCCTACACCACGGACCCGAGAAGATTTAATTCCCTCCTAAATTGTAGGAGGGTATCCCAATATGGGACCGGCAACAAACTCGGCGGGACACATCTTTTCAAAAACATCAGAATGTCCAGCATCATCCAACACTACGGTCTCACAGTCTATGTCTCGCTTGCTCCTTTATCAGGTGGACTACAGGATCCCAAGCTGGTGGTAGAGAAAAGCCATCTTCCCTATTAAAGTTTGGATATTTCTTAATCTCAATGGAATGGAATGGAATGGAGATTAAGAAATATCCAAACTTTAATAGGGAAGATGGCTTTTCTCTACCACCAGCTTGGGATCCTGTAGTCCACCTGATAAAGGAGCAAGCGAGACATAGACTGTGAGACCGTAGTGTTGGATGATGCTGGACATTCTGATGTTTTTGAAAAGATGTGTCCCGCCGAGTTTGTTGCCGGTCCCATATTGGGATACCCTCCTACAATTTAGGAGGGAATTAAATCTTCTCGGGTCCGTGGTGTAGGGTTGGAGCCGGCATAGTTTTTTATCGCGTATATATATATATATCTTTACTTGAAAAATAATTATAGTGTATAACTAGCCTTATGAACCGATTTTGCATGTACAACCAGCCTTAAAGTTTGTAGTCTATGATTGTTAATTATTTTAGTATGTGGGTATTTTTGCATTTTGTAATTTTTCCTCAGTCACCCGTTGACCACGAACGCTGTAAAGAGTTCGAAACGTCGGGATGTATTATAAATTCAATATACGCGATATAATCCGTTTTCATAGTTTTATTTCATGAGTAACTATCGCGGTAACCGAAGACAATATCATATTTTATTGATTGAAGTTTTTTTATAAACTTGACCGTTAACGAACTAGAGTAATCCGAAGTTGTAAGTTAGGTCATACAAAGTAAAATACCTATAGATAAAAAAATAAAAATAGATAAAAAAAATAAAATAAAATTGAATCATGTGTAACATGATAAAATAAGCACGTTTTTCATATAAAGTTCATTTATAAACTCAATTGTTAAGAAGCTATGAATTTTTTAAATTAATTGACGGAAGCGTAGCGAAGGTCTACGGTTTGACTCGCGCATTTTGCTTTTGTATGTCAACATTTAAGTCTTACATACAGGGCGCCTGCTTTAAGCTATGAGGTCCCTAAGCGGCCCTATGCGGTCTTCGCAATGACTGTTTAGATTAATTACCCAAAATTTTTGTTCCCCAATAGCTTTTGTTCCATTCGCGTTTTTCTCCATTCTGCTTTTTAACCAGGCGTTAATTTTTTCAGTAGTTAATTTAATCACACGCGTATGTCCCAGTCGCTTTTTTCCCCAAAGAGTAATGTTTTCACGATAGTCACACTAAGTCGATAGATAGGTAGGTTAGGTTCGTTAGGTAGCTTCAGATGCCCGAAGGGCAAACCGCCCAGAATAAGGAGCCCCGCGTAGCGGGGCTCCGTCGGCTCAGGGTGAGAAGGGCTTGTTCTCGGAAATATTACTCTTTGGGGAAAAAAGCGTATCGGTAAATACCGATCTGAGAGAAAAACTTCAAAGAATAAAACATGCTTATCTTGACGCATTTTTTATGATAGGAAAAGAAAATTAAACAAAAATGAAAATTTAAAAAAAAAAATTAGAAATTTTCTGTCCAGTTGCGCCCCCTTTGGACCGCTGTAGTTCTTAAACGGGCAAGTTAATCAAAAAATTGTAATCAATAAAAGATGCTTATTTTAATGTGTTCTTTAAAGTTCTAATCAAAAAAGTTGCAAAAATGAGAAAAAAAAAATTTTTTATGAAAAATTTCTGTCCTAAAATGGGGCCCCTTTTGCTATACTCTGACCGAAACGGCACAGCGAACCAGTATTTTGCGCCATAAGGTGTTGCCGTTTTGGCATCAAACCAATGAAACCATAGAAGCGGAGCGTGAATCTCGCGACCTAAACGCGTAAGCGCCATGAATTTTTCGGGGTTTACGACGTTTTGGTCGCGTGGTACAGGTTGTGATTGCGACAATTTCATTGGTATGTCGTCTCTATAGTAATAATAACTCAATGATGTAGCTTCAGATACCATAGTTATAAAATACAGCGAATTTAAGTTTTTCATACAAAACTTGCTTTTGCTGTATTTTGTTTGTTTTATAAACTGGCGCTATATAAACAAATTACAGGACTAGATATACCTCATGTCATTGTATGTGGAAAGTTTCATTACAATCCAACGTAGCGTAGTTCTAAAATGAAAACGAAACTCCGTTTGTATGGGAAAGTGAAATTCGGCCCAGCTTGCTGGGGACTCTTCACACTTATTACAGTGGCGTCTGCGTGAGAAGCGTTGGCAAAGTACCGACTTGATTTACACTGATAAATGCACAGATCTAGAATGACGCTAATGCTTGTCTATATATATAAACGTAAAAGTCCTGACTAACTGACTGACTGACTCACTTAAATCAACGCCCAGCCCAAACCGTTGGACCTAGACAGCTGAATTTTTCACAATAGATAGCTTTTATGACGTTAGTATCCATATTAAATATATTAATAACGGGTCACTCACGTGTTTTAAGTCGAAAACGCTCGACATGTTTCACTCCGTACCGAGGAACGTCATCAGGAGCTTGCGTCGACGGTGACGGACCGGCGCAGACTGCGGGCCGCAGCCCTCCGCGCCCGATGACTCGGCGCGGGCGCCGGTGGCGGCAGGGGGGGCGAGAAACTACCCTCGTTTACGGCATTATACATACGTAGCACATACGTAGTATGAAGAACAGGGATAGCCGGGGTTCTGCGGTGACGGAACACGTATTGGATTCGGATTCGACTCACTATATACGTTTCGATAAGGTAACTGTGCTGGCGAAAGAAAAGTTTGTGATTCAGCGAAAAGTACGGGAGGCTATCGAAATTGGTCGTCATCCGAATTTTAACCGTGATTGTGGTTGGTCAGTGCCTCCGAGCTGGAAAACTGTTTTGGGTACTACGTCGGTGGACAGTGTGGACGAACCATTAGCGAATGACGTAGTGAGTGTTGTGTGCAACCCATCATTTGACAATAATGCCGTAAACGAGGGTAGTTTCTCGCCCCCCCTGCCGCCACCGGCGCCCGCGGCGAGTCATCGGGCGCGGAGGGCTGCGGCCCGCAGTCTGCGCCGGTCCGTCACCGTCGACGCAAGCTCCTGATGACGCTCCTCGGTACGGAGTGAAACATTTCGAGCGTTTTCGACTTAAAACACGTGAGTGACCCGTTATTAATATATTTAATATGTCTATGTCTCACGTTAGTATCCACTAAGAAAGGGTTTCTAAAAATTCATCCCCTAAGGTGCTGAAAAAGGGATTGAAAGTTTGTATGGAGATCATAAATTTTTTTGAGTGCGGGACTTATAAAGGCATATTATTAAAATACTAGAAAAGTAATTTCAGCGTTTTTGAAAATTTATCCCTTAAGGTGGTGAAATAGGGGTAGAAAGTTTGTGTGGAGGTCAAACATTTTTTTAAGTGCGCGACTTGAATCTTTGCATAAAGGCATGTTATTAGAATACAAGAAAAGTGATTTCAGCGTGTTTAAAAATTCATCCCCTAAAGTGGTTAAAAAGGGGTTGAAATTTTGTCGTGGTCCTAATTTTCTTGTAAGCTATAGGTACTTGAAACTTCATAGAAAAATATATAATTAAAAGAGAAAAAAACTTATTTCATCATTATTGAAAATTCATCCTCCAAGGTGGTAAAAATGGGGTTGAAAGTTTGTATGGAGATCAAATATTTTTTTGAGTGCGGGAATTGAATCTTTGTATAAACACAAGAAAAGTAATTTAAGCGTTTTTAAATATTCATCCCCTAAAAGGGTTAAAAAGGGGTTCAAAGTGAATCTATTACAAATGCTTTGAAACTTCTTAGAAAGGCATTGTATAAGATTCCAAAAAAGTTATATCAACGTTCTTAAAAATTCAACCCCTAAAGGGGTTAAAAAGGGGATGTAAGTTTATATGTGGTACAAATTTTCTTTTAAGCTAGGAACTTGAAACTTGGTAAAAAGGGCATTATATTAAAATAGACGAAAATTGATTACTTACACCGTTTTTGAAAGGTTTGTATTAATAGTTTCGGGAGCGATTTTTTTTTTAATAGTGGACTTGTAAATCTTCTAAGAGGGTCGAGAGGGATTATATGGAGAACAATTTTTTTCAGTTAGGGTCTTGAAACTTCGTAGTTTGTGAAAGACAAATTTCATGCGTTGTATAATTATTAACAAATGATTAACCGTCCCTACTGATATCTTTTGCTGCATAATGTTCTATGCTCATGTAAAATATATAACCACCAACATACAAATCCACGCGTACGAAGTCGCGGGCAACAGCTAGTATTATAATATAATTATATGCTTAGCTGCTTGCATTGTAGATCTGTGGGCAAATGAGAAGTTGCGTAAACGCATATATTACTTTACCCTAATAGTAGGTGTCCTAAATCCTGTAACCACCTACCAAATTACCAATACTCAGTTAAATTATTTTTCAGTATGTTTTCTGTTTTATTACAGATCATCAAGGTATGGAATCTGACATCACAAATTAAACGACAAAATGCCCGCTCTGTACAAGGAAGGTTTTCTTCAGCAATGAAAAGGAATTTCGGGACAGCAATGGTGTAATTAACATGACGGCGCGCGAGGTTGAGTTGACGGGCGGGGCGCCTTGGGGCTTCCGCATGCATGGGGGCGTTGATCAGAACCAGCCTTTGAGGATATCACGGGTAAGTCACATCTTAATTATAGTACTAATGGTACAGTTGCATGAACCTGGCATGAACACATTATTAATGGAGTTCATCCATAAAGTGGTCATGCAATTTTGCAGCGCATATCATAGCTGTTGCTGTATCATGCATATTAGGCTGATATAAGCCGCGGGACGCAGGACCTGTCGAGCAAAATTTTAAGCCAGATTATATTTTCTGAGTAATCGAGGTAAAACGTTAAACCCGCGCTATGGCCTGATCTTCCGTCGCAAGTTAAGCACGGCGCGCCATATCTTTTGTTTCCTTCTGATTTTCTGACCCCCTCTAAGTCGCGGACGGTCGGGCAGACACACGAATATGACTAAACTGCGGCTCCTAATTAACAACGGAACCCTAAAAGCCTAATATGATTTCTAATTACTCAATGAACGGGCTCCTCTTTTGGGGCTTTGGGTTTCTTTGCCGTCAACGTAAAAAGCCTAACCGCACTGGTGACGTGCCAAACCCATCTTCATTAAGCCAATCACCCTGAATAGTATCATCATGGTACAGGTTCTATTCCCGATGGATTGGGAAAGTTAATTACTGAGCGTGCTCCGATCGCATACTGCTTTAAATTTTAAATGTCCACGTCCGTACATTTATTTCAGGCAATTAATATTAGCATTACAAACGTTTCTGTTACATATTTGAAAATATTAAATGTGTGGAATAAAAAGGTTATCTACATTAGGTGTTCATATGTAAAGCCTATTCAGAAAACGAAATTACTCGTTCTATCTAGAATTAAATCATAGTATATAAATCACTTAAATAAAAATTAAAAAAAAAATTGTTTTAATAAAACTACGGCCAACCGTTTTATTTATTTATTAGAATGCCTGAATCAAAGTTTACTGATGTTACATACCTACGAATGTAGGTTTATAATTATGTATATGACCTATAGAACAATAATTATTGTCCTCTCAGGCTCTCGTCTTTAGAACCTATTTTATACGCAAGAAGATCCAGAGTGTGATAGACCACGTTTTCGCCGCCTGACGAGTACCTATTTTTTGTATCGATAAAGAAACACTTAAATTGGCAATCGAAGTAATTTATTGGTGTTTTAGAAACTTCAAATACATACAGTGTGGTAAAAAATTTGGGCCCTGGACGAAAAGTGCCTTAAAACCTTAAGTTAGCCCATTTTATTTAAAGGCAACATTCTTTTATTTTAAAAAAACAAACAAACCTGCATTCAAAGATTTTTTTTAAATTCGTTTGTCTCGCCCGGGAATCGAACCGACTAAAAATTCCAAAAAATATACACTCGCTATTTTATTCTACTAGTCGATACAAACATTTCTCCAAGAAACATTAGGTCTTACACTAATCTTTCGTACAAAATATCCATAAAATAGAATATTCAGTATTCAAGAACATTTTTAGACAAGCGAAATTGAAAAAAAAAACAATGAAATATCTCTAAATGCAGTTGTTCCTATTTAAAAATAAAAGAAAATTTCCTTTAAGTAAAATGAGCTAACTTAAAGTTTTAAGGCACTTTCCCTCCAGGGCCCATTAATTTTTTCCACCCTGTAAATGATTATCGCTAAATGACTATATTTAAGTCTAATAAGCATGTATTATTTGACGAAAAGGTTTATGGTCAAAGTTTTTGAGGTCTAAAGTATAATTATAGATGAACTCGATAGTCTTAAGGATACCTACCTAGAGTATCGTGTTCAGATATTTGCGAACACTTTGCTTCGACATACAGGCTTGGTGGCTGTACTTGTTTATTCAAAATCATTATATTATTATAACACTTTAAACTCTCGTGTTTTGTACACATAATTATTGTCATTACCGGGTTTGCAAGGACGTCAGTTTTCCGTGACTACAGCTAGTGCAACCTAGTTGAAACGTCGGAAAAAAGGTAAAATAATGAAATTTAATCGCGTTAGACCCGGTAATGACAATAATCATTATATTATTTGCTACCAATTAATGGGTTATTACCGGGTTGATGATGAAAACTATACTTGTACCAATATTTTAACTTTATTCGTTTGTTACAAACGTAATAACAATCAATTTACAATAAATATTCCAAGACGACTTTACCATAACTTGTCCTTACTCAAACTGGCCGCCTTGTCAGTCTTGTCACTGCATTACCGCCTTTTTATAACAATTCAAAATGACGGGGAACCAGTGACAGAGTCAATTGATATTGATATTCTTTTTATGGATGGTATAGAAAGGATCGCAATCTCTTATGGCAGAATTGTTGTAAAAGTGACCGCGTTAAGCTTTAAATAATAGTTCCTAATCTCTCCGGTGGCGCTAGTTAGGCTCTGGGACATGAGTATAACATGAACCATATAAGGCAACAAATAACCCGACCAAATTACGTAGGTTGTTTTTGGTAGTATTTCGGTGTATGGTGGCGCCGCCTAATTACTGTTTTTTGATGGACACTTTTCATACATAGAGATTTGGCTCCTTTATACAGTCTCCATGATTCTTTTATAAGATAATCATAAATCAAAGTAAGAATGATCGAAATATAAGCTATTAATAAATAATGATCCTTACACAATTGTAAGTATCTAATTTGGGTTTACGTTACACACATCGTCATTCACATTTGTTTTTCCATCAATCTCCTTGTGTTTTCCCTCGGTAATGAATTTGCTACATAATTTATTTTCTTCCAGAGCTTGAGCGATACTCCGCGGCGCACATTTGATGTGAGTAAGATCGTGACGACTGTTTATTCGGAAAACAATAATCAATCATCTCGGAATCAACCTGCTTTATTAAATTTAACATATTAACCGTTATGAGAATGAGAGAGGGAACCTTTATTGCCTACTGAATTAACTGCTATCATTGTTATTGTCTATAATAACGTCTATAACGCTTTATTCGTTAGATGTCGATTCTTTTTGTATAGATTGTATTTATAAAGTAATGCTTTTATTATCCGCCATTACATTCTTATGATGAAATTAATCATAACCAAGGTAAAATAAAAGCTTATAACTTATGATTAATGTTTTTTTCCACTGAGAATGCTCGGATTAATATGACATTAAATTAACCAAATGTACCATTTTATTTTACAACTGTTTGATTTGATACTGATCTGTTTAGTTTTTCAATATAAGTACCTACTACATTTCTTATTGAATTTTTTGGGTTTACAAATGCGATTTGATGAATAACTAAATTAATTTTGTATCAAGCAGAAACGTCTGCGAACGATGCTATTAAGCTTAGAAATAAATTAAAAGTGGAAAAGTTCACTGTCTTGGGTGGGACTTGAACCCACGACCACTGGATCACTAGTACAGTAGTAGTAGTAATATATGGTGGAAATATTCGCTGCATTGAGTACGGTCTTGGTGGCTCAGATGGTAGAGCACTGTACTAGTGATCCGGTGGTCGTGGGTTCAAGTCCCACCCAAGATAGTGAATTTTTCCACTTAATTTATTTCTAAGCTTGATGAAAAACTATTTCGAAATATTTGTGACGTTTTCAACCAAAAGGTACCAAATTGTCGGTATGGAAATAGCGCCTTATTGACAAGCGACAATAAGTTCCCTTTTGGTTGAAAATGGCACATTTTAGAATAGAGTA
Organism: Cydia strobilella; assembly: GCF_947568885.1. Lineage (NCBI taxonomy): Eukaryota > Metazoa > Arthropoda > Insecta > Lepidoptera > Tortricidae > Cydia > Cydia strobilella. Next base: position 7,915,203 of record NC_086048.1, read on the forward strand.
GAATAGTTTTTATTCGTAAACACACAGACAATAGACATACAGTCTAGTCTGTCTAGTTTAGTGTGCTTAACGAGCAAATAACTTTATTTTAATAAACAACGTATTGCACGTTCTACAGGAATATCTATAAATCCTGTAACTAAAACAAATTTCGTTCATTCCGGCATGGTGTAGACATTTTTATTACAAACCCTTTCATCTGCAATAAATAGCGAATACGAGAGAACAGTGTTAATAAATCAAAACAAAATAAATAGGAAAACACAAAACGTACGCCCAGAATAATCTGCTCGGCGGCGTAGTTCGACAGGCAAAGTTTTCTTATAAAACTTAAGTATGCAGGTGCCATTTAAGTATTTTCTAAAGTGCCTCGGGGACGCTACTTTTAATCGCTTTAATATTCCTTTAAATGCAAAACTTAGTTAACGATGAAGTAATTCGATTAAGTAATATAAAAACATCTGGCCCCGAAGGTTGCCTTAGTTGTAACAACGACTAATGACTAGGGCGGGACAATCGCTAGAAGTGTTTATTAAACGTAACTAAGCAATTAAGCTTATTTGAGTTAATTGATGCTTGTTTATTTCATCAGTGGAGTCGGTTTTTACAAGCTATCCTTCAATAACAATTTGTTGTTGTGTCACTATTATGTTTATAACTAAAACTGTCTTCTGAACAACATGATTCATAGGTACCATCGGTTTTTTAAGGCAAGAGACGTTGATCGTGTTAACGGGCTAGTGAGCTACATTAAATACATACTAAATGGATCGATTGTTGTATTGGAACTGGGGTAACTTTGATCCCTAAGCAGCTACAGTAGGTACCTATCATAAAAAAATCTTATAATATTTCGAACTCTAAGATTTTGACTTAAATTGTCTATCGTGTGTATTACGGAAATGCTATCACAAGTCACAGAAGAAGACTACTGACTTATGTTCAATGCCTTTACACACAAACTCCATTTCTGCACCATTTTAACAAATAAATAAATGTCCATACCTACTCGTATGAATGCTTGCCTTTTACTAAATTACCTAAATGTCTCTAAGACGTCCGAGCGCGGTTAATCTGGTCCGATCAAAGCGGTTAATTTGGATTAAGGTCCCTTCCATCTACCTCATTCAGAAGTTGCTAGTATAACTTGACTTCTCCTTCCGTAACTACTATTCGTTTTTGAATGGCACATTTATACTGGGTCATCTAAAGAGAGGCTAGTAATGAGAATACAGGATTCATATTCCCGTTGGTTCCACGAGTACGTTAAGTTTTTGTAGATTGAAATATGTAGATATCGTATACGAAAGAAAAAGTGACCAAAACCTTCAGTGCCAAGGGCTGGAATCGAACTAGCGTCCGCTGCATTCTAGGCAGATGCCTTCAGAGGCCTCCAGTACCAAGTGGGAGGCCTTCGTCACTTTGTCTGTCGTATACCTTACTTCTTACGCCGCTTATGGCGCTACAACCCTTTGTGGGTCTTGGCCTCCTCCACTATCTTCCTCCAGTTGTCGCGATCCTTGGCAACCTTTCTCCAGTTGGTATATTTCCTCATCCTCCTAAGATCTTCTTCCACGCAATCCAGCCATCTTTTCTTAGGCTTACCACTAGGCCTTTTCTGTTGTAGTAGCGTCCACCTTGTCATAATTTTTGGAGCTCTCGAATCGGGCATTCTTTCGAGGTGACCCGCCTATCTCAGCCCGCTGGGATTTGCAGAACCTAACAATGGTCTCCAGCTCATGAGCTTCCAGCTCATGGTTCATGCGCTGCCGGTCGCTACCGTCAGGCTCCTTTACCGGACCATAGATTTTTCGTAGAACTTTCCTCTCGAATACCGCATGCTTTACTTCGTCCGACTGGGTTGTGGCCCAGGTTTTAACAGGCCTGATGATGGTTCGATAGATGGCGATTTTTGAGCATATACTGAGCAGCTTTGAACTTAGTAATTTGCCACAGGTGTAGAAGCATTTGTGTCCAGCAACTATCCGTGCCCTTATTCTTTGGTATACCTATATGACATCTATTTCAGTGTATAATTTATATATAATATACATTGTGCTTCTGCTTGAAATAACACAAATTAAAATAGTTTCCTAATAGTAAGTTTATTGTTTTTATTTTTCAGTTTACATGTTTTATTTAATTTTCAAATGAGATTAAAAGGAGACTGTGACCGTCAAACACCGACCTCCTCGTATACCATCGTACGAGGCGTTTTGAGTGCCAGGGGAAAACCTACGACCTTAACCCTCATTTCAGAATTTCTTGTTTTAATACATTCATTTTGGTGTAATATAAACATAATCTCTAAACATGAATAGAGGAAAGTGCAGTGTCGTCGCTTTTAGTTTTTTACCACAACACACTTCGTGTTATTTTCTGGATATCCACTGGCACAGATTATATAATAGTTCTTACGAACAGATACTTATCTCTCAAAGAAAACGCAAATACCTACCGTTTTGATACCTACACAAAAATACAATGGAGCGACCTTCAGCGCGCCGCTCCCCGCACCGCGCGCACCGGCACAACGCTAGGGTTGCCAACGCTTAGAAATAATAAATACCAGTAGGTATTTTATCATTTCAAACAGAGGAGTGAAATAAAATGAAATCTAAATCTTAAATTATGTATTTTAATCATTCATTTAAAACTGTTTTACTTTTATCTACCTAAGATTTTTTTTTCTCCTCTCAGTGATCTTTTTTTTTTTGATACCACGTCGGTGGCAATCAAGCATACGACCCGCCTGATGGTAAGCAGTTACCGTAGCCTATGGACGCCTGCAACACCGGAGATATTACACGCGCGTTGCCGACCCTAACACTCCTCTCCCTCGTTGAGCTCTGGCAACCTTAGGAACACAACACTATGAGTAGGGTCTAGTGTTATTTGGCTGCGGTTTTCTGTAAGGTGGAGGTACTTCCCTAGTTGGGCTCTGCTCTAGATCTGGAATGACATCCGCTGTCCTGTGCCCTACCACACAAAGCGAGATGTCATTCACAGTGCCCATACCTCTCTTTTGGACGTAGTTTAAGGACATATCCGAGTCCGGACGCAGTTTAAGGACATACCCGGGTCCATGTCCACGGGATCTGTTATTAAATTTGACTGTGGCTGGTTTTAGTGTAGGTTTCAGGTTATTTGAACGTGTCTTTTGCGACAGTAGGTATTGCAATTATAGATTTTATAGAAGATACCTAACTACTTATGTACAAGTATTTTTTTTAATTTGTGTGAAGACCGGTCCACTTTAAATCAATTGATCAAACTAACATTTAAACTAATAAGGTACAGTACCTATATAGGTAACAGCATATCGTAAAATAGCTACATATAAGCATTTTAAGTTCCAATAATTATAATATTCCGTTTATGCGTTAGAGTTTCGATATACAGGAAAGGAATGAATTCCGAGGAATTGTTCGGATTAATCCCTGCCGCTTCTTTTCGCCATCGCTCTACGCGACAACATTGCCATCCTCACCACTTAGATGGTTGGCAGTCCTCAACTGTGCGTTTCTCTAGAAACTTCCTGCCTCGCACAGCTAAACCGTGGAATGAACTGTCGCCTGCGGTATTTCCGGACCGATATGACCTTCAAACCTTCAAGAAAAGAGCGTACTCCCATCTTAAAGGCCGGCAACGCACTTACAACCCCTCTGGTGTTGCGGGTGTCCATGGGCGGCGGTAATCGCTTACCGCCAGGTGATCCGTCTGCTCGTTTGCCTCCTATTTCTTAAAAAAAAAACTTATTTTAAAAGATCATAAGTCCCTGCAGTAACCGCAAGGGTTTACGCTGTTTTATTAACCGCGCAATGAACTCAGCAATAATTAGTTTTAAGACTTCGTGTAATTTTAAACCAGATAGAGATTAATGTTACACAATAAAGAAAAATAATAGAGAACCCATGAATAAAGGTAGATATCTAACTATAAATTTGTCGTTACAATAATAAACACTACATGTTAACGCGCATGTATATACGCGATTACGCGATATAATCCGTTTTCGAATTTAAACTGTTGTGAGACATACTAATATTAAATCATTTTACGGTTTAGACTCACTTGTTTTAGTCACTCGCGCGACATGTTTCGGAGAGCCTAGGTCTCCTTTCTCAAGCACTAATAGTGCGAGCAGCGTTCACGACGACCGTGTGTTGCGTACTGCCGCTGCCGCGCGCCGAGAAAACCGGTTGGGGGAGGTCTTGCGCTATCGTTGTAGGCGGGCACAGTGGTGTGTTTGGGTTTGGGTCACCTAACACTTGTAGCGCCACACAGCACGAATTCACTATATCCACTACACTGTCACAACACTCACCGGCATTCTGCTGAGGAATCACAGGCTTCCATGCTGGCGGCACAGCCCAGCCGCTATCCCGATTGAAATTAGGGCGCCGCCCAATCTCGAGCGCGCAGCGAGCGGCGTGGCGCGCGGCAGCGGCAGTACGCAACACACGGTCGTCGTGAACGCTGCTCGCACTATTAGTGCTTGAGAAAGGAGACCTAGGCTCTCCGAAACATGTCGCGCGAGTGACTAAAACAAGTGAGTCTAAACCGTAAAATGATTTAATAATCCGTTTTCATAGTTTTATTTCATGAGTAACTATCGCGGTAACCGAAGACAATATTACTACATGTTAAATTAAATAAATTCAATAGTAAGTACCCACGTAGCTTGTAACTATCTTAAAAATTGCCAGTGCGGCGCGCGGTGACGTGCGTCCGTGAGCCGAGCGCGTGTGGCAACCAACTGGCTAGCTTATCTACCGTGAACGGGAGGCGATTCGTAGGTATAATTCCGAGCTCGCGTGGAGTTCCATAGGCCTGCCATTGGTGAGTCTTTTCGCCCGTTGTTGCCAGTATGCGACTTCCGCGTTCTGATAGCTATATATCCTCCCGTTTTTTTTTACTTGAGTCTCAAGAACTGCTGCAACATAAAAATGTAATGTAAAATGTAAATAGCCTTAGATTCACTTCACTGTCTATAGGAAAGACGCAAATGAGGTAACCATACTATAAAATGTGTATGACCCAAATCGGTTATCAGCATAAAAAAGAGCGTACCTCTCACCATCAAACTTCACAGTTTGGCGAGTTTTATGTAATTTATAAAATGTATTTTACTTTATCATAAAAAAAAAGATCTTTCTCGCATCGGAAACCTTCACTCGCAATATACTTCGCGTTTAAGAGCCCTTATTCCCTGGAGCGTTCATCGATTTCACGAAATAACACTCGATAGATGGCGTTGGCGCTCGGTGCGCGAGCGCCGGCAACGCTAAGCGCGATTCAACGCAGACAAGAATAATTTTGATACTTTTCAATTAAATTGCAGGTAACATTATTTTTAGTGTTATATTGGCCCTCTTTATTTTATTTTATAAGCATGGTAGTAGTCAATAGAGTGAATGTGTTAGGATAATACATAACCAGAGACGAGTAAATAATAGATTGTTTACCGCTTTCATGGAATTATTGTGACAAGTTCATCCATGAAGTCAAGTCACTTCATCAAGGAAGTTGAATAATTAAATGTTTTAAAGATCAGGTTATTTTAAATAATTGTACCTATATGTGTAATAAAAGTTAATTTGAGAGTACTAACAACAACCGAACCGGTTGTGGTGTACGAAAGGGCAAAGATAGATATAACTCCGTAATAGATGGATACAGTCTAAGGAAAAAACGTGCCTCGAAAATCAAGAAATTTTGATTCTCGATCAGATGGCGCCACTACCTTTGGCCTACTCTCGTATAGATGGCGTTGACGGTTTCGTTTGTTATTTAACAATTTTAACGGATATCAGTAGAGGAAATGGGTCAAAATAATATAAAAATAATCAATGCAAATATTGCAAATAAAAAAAATCATTTATCCATACATAAATACATTTTTGATATTTTTATTTTAAGTTTAAATCGTGTGTCGATAGATGGCAGTGAATTTACTGTGGCTACAAAATTTACTATGACAGTACCGCTCTATCCTATTATATCCTCTTTGGAAAGGGTAACCAGGACTTGGAAAAATTTCGATGGATGTTGGTGTCATTATGACACCTATTTATTATTATTTAATCGTAGAGAATACGCTAAAATAAGCATGTTTTGTTGGAAATTTTTTTCACTGAAATCAAAAATAGCCGAGATATTCGACTTCAGTTGACATAATTTTAGGACAAAAATTTCGAAGGATGTTGGTGTCAACACATATTTATTATTGTTTTATCGTAGAGAATACGCTAAAATCAGCATGTTTTGTAGGAAAAACTTTTCTCTAAAATCAAAAATGGCCGAGATATTCGACCTCAAAGGTGACACAGTTTTAGGTATCTTGCATCCACAACACACCCGACTCGCTATCAAAAAGGATCAAAAAGGATTCGGAAATAACTTCGAGATGATTTATAGGCCAGGAAATAAATGCCCAAAAAAAGGTGTAGAGGGATTTGCTTGGAACACAATTTTTGACTTCGTAGCTTTGTTTGGACTAGTTAGGAGGTGAACATATCAAACAAAAGCCCCCGGCCATAACCCTGGTGCTGGGGGGGGAGAGGGGTATTTGGAGGTTCCATTTTTCGGTTTTTCGATTATATCACGGAAACTGTGCGTCTGAGCGACTTGACCACTTACACAAAATGAAAAGAGATTTAATTTGTTACAAGTTTTATTCAGTCAAATTTTTCGTTATCTTGTATAGTTTTTGAGATATCCGCTCTTGAAGGTTTATTTAGGGCTCTCATTTTTATCTTGATTATCTACATCAGTGAAGCTGCTAGGCCGGGTTTGGGATCGTTTTCGTATAAATCGGGGGTGCTGAATTCATTTATGGTATCAACATTGACACCATTCCTAAGTAAAAACAAAATTTACGTAGTAGGTACGGTGCGGTAGTGCGGTACGGGCAAAGTGGTCAAAAACGTGTATACAGACAAGGTGCTCACAAATATGTATACGAAATCCAAATTGGTTACCCTTTCGTACACCTTAACCACTGAACCCTCTGAATTTCGATTTGTTCGAAACAGAAGTAAGTATCTCCGTTTGTAGTAGTGTTGTAATTTTTTATAAACCATGACAAACGGCAAACATACGACCTACCTAATGGTAAGTGATCACCGCAGCCTATGAACGCTTGTAACTTTATTAGTGTCACAAGCGCTTTGCTGATAGTCTAAGCTTATAAGAATTTACTAACAATTTAAAGGAATAAAACGTTCTCACATGCATTACAGTGCATCTATGAAAGCTCTAAGAACCTTACTTACACTAGGAACATAACACTGCATCCATATTACATTACATTACACATTCAAAAAAGGAGTGTACAGGTTTTTAAAGGATCGGCAACGCGCAGGTAATATCTCTGGTTTTGCAGGCGTCCATAGGCTACAGTGACTGCTTACCATCAGGCGGGCCGTATGCTTGTTTGCCATCGACATAGTATAAAAAAATACTATATTACACTAGATTTTGTATCAGTATAGACGGTTTTTAGGACAGTATTTAGGAAATAAAACAAAAGGTTCAGCATTATAAAATTATACTCATTTATCTAGGGAATATACATATTTATCTAGGGAAATGACAGTAGCCTTATTTATTTATGGGATAGGACATAGGGAATTGATGAAGTTATGATGAGTAGATTAGGAGTTCTGGTGACCAACTCCTGACTCCATCATGAGACCCTGGACCTCATCTAGATCGATGGTGCTCGTCAAGGCAACTCTATTGAGCCAAAACACGATGGAGTTATGATGAGTAGATTAGGAGTTCTGGTGACCAACTCCTGACTCCATCATGAGACTCTGGACCTCATCTAGATCGATGGTGCTCGTCAAGGCAAATCTATTGAGCCCAAACACGATGGAGTTATGATGAGTAGATTAGCAGTTCTGGTGACCAACTCCTGACTCCATCATGAGACCCTGGACCTCATCTAGATCGATGGTGCTCGTCAAGGCAAATCTATTGAGCCCAAACACGATGGAGCTATGATGAGTAGATTAGCAGTTCTGGTGACCAACTCCTGACTCCATCATGAGACCCTGGACCTCATCTAGATCGATGGTGCTCGTCAAGGCAAATCTATTGAGCCCAAACACGATGGAGTTATGATGAGTAGATTAGCAGTTCTGGTGACCAATTCCTGACTCCATCATGAGACCCTGGACCTCATCTAGATCGATGGTGCTCGTCAAGGCAAATCTATTGAGCCCAAACACGATGGAGTTATGATGAGTAGATTAGGAGTTCTGGTGACCAACTCCTGACTCTATCATGAGACCCTGGACCTCATCTAGATCGATGGTGCTCGTCAAGGCAAATCTATTAAGCCCAAACACGATGGAGTTATGATGAGTAGATTAGCAGTTCTGGTGACCAACTCCTGACTCCATCATGAGACCCTGGACCTCATCTAGATCGATGGTGCTCGTCAGCGCAAATCGAATAAGCCCAAACACGATGGGGTGATAATGAGTAGATTAGGAGTTCTGGTAACTAACTCCTGACTCCATCATGTGACCCTGGGCATCATCCAGGTCGTCTGGGTATAATAATAATGCAAACCCTAACCAGAATTCAAGTGACACTGAAAATATATCACATAAGCGTGAGTCAGTTGTTAAAATTAAATATGGTGTAAACAATGTACTTACTTGGATCAAGTTTTTTTTATCGCTGTATACAGCACTTCTCGGAATTCGCTCGCTGGTTACGATCGCAAAGAACGCCTGACGATCGAGCACAGGTCCGTCCTCTAAGCGCGCCCGGCGGCGACTGATCGCGCAGCGTCGGTGCAGCGTGATTTATACGTCTTTTAAAAATATTTAAATTTACGGCAACATAGGTCCTATAGTTATGATTTTTTTTTTATGGGTTCACATAAAGTTAGAGTTTGCTAATATAATATTTTGAGGGCAAAATATAAGTCCAATTCGCGATAAAAAAATATAATGCGACCCTGTTTTTACCGAAAAAATGAAGAAATCTCGGAAGGTATTTTATCAATTTTTTTAAATGAATCTTTGATTTTCAATCATTTTAGCCCCTCGTACAAGATATGGTGAATTGAATTGTAATCATTCATGTACCAAATGATTCTTGTTTACTGCAAAATCGACAACCGAAACGACACTTCTCACAGCTAATTCTGGAAAATACTCCCAAGAAAACTCATTTATTTTAGGTTTAAAAAGATAAAATGAAAATGCTTTCCATTTCAGCCGCTAGTTTAGGAAATGATCATTTGAGAACGTTAACAGTTTTTGAATAAATACTAATAGTTACGTCGTAATGTTGAATGGAAAAGGAAGCATTTTGCAAAATACGCTCGTTTGTAGGAATAAGGCCTCTAAATATTGGTGGTCGAGATTGTGGGTTGACACTGACATTATTGTATAATCTCGGCATATATAATATATACATCTTGCCTAGATAAATACTGGTAGTCGTGATTTCGAGTCTTCATATGTCGGTAAGCGGTTACAATGACAACAGTCCGACCTTCGCGAGGTCATAGTCGAGCATTATTACGTCGAGATTGCGGGTTGACAGTGCTTTCTCGTGTGACGGCGCGTTAAGAGGAAAGGGCACGGCCGCTTCTCCATACAAACATAGTCCGCATTTTTCTCTCTGTATATTGACATACATACTTAATGGAAAATATTTTTACATAATTGTTGTATGTTAACCATAGCTTTGCCCCTACGTTTGACTTTTTTATTTTTTGATTATTGTAAAAATTTGGTGCGAAAAACACATTTCATAATACAAATTTTATATTAAAGGACGAAATGGAAAAATTTACGCTTCCGGCAGGACTTGAACCCGCAACCTCCGCAACTTTTTCCATTTTTTTCCTTTAATATAAAATTTGGAGTATCGCTCGCAGCCGTATCTGCATGTTAAAAAATTAGATTTCATATTAATTTTTAAATGCTCTTAACTCTTATAATAATTAAAAATTCGAAAAAAATCTAACGTTAGGGCAAGCTGTGGTTGTTATAAAATAAATTGTGTCATAAAATATTTTCAATAATGTTTATATCCAGAGAGGAAAATGAGGACTACCTACGTTTGTATGAAACAGCGATTTCGCACGGGTCCTCCACTTTCGTCTTAACAATACCACGGGTTCGTAAGACGGATCAAATGAGCTTCCGTAACGAATAAAATGAAATAAGGTGTAGGGTTGCAATTATTTGGTATTCGATACTTGGACATCGCTTATGTTATGTCTCACGTCATGTGGCGCGTTTTCTTACATCGTCTTTTGTTGGCACTTTGTTGGCCACATTTTTGTCAATATATTTATTAACATTATTAGCATTAGCAGTTTCAGTCCATTTGCATTTTTTATTTAAGTACATAGAATATATAACTTACCTACAAGTAAATTCAAGCAAGTCAATCTATGTACCTACGTACGTTGCCTTATCCTTTAAAATCGGACTAACAGTATGTACAATGTTCAAAACATTGACATACAAACATTTAAGACACATATCCTAACCTCATATTTTCCCCTAAGCTTTTATCAATCTTCTCGGCCATCAAAAACCAAATCCCTAGGAATTCACTACGTGTATAAATATCTGATACAAGATTAAGTGCAAAATATGGAATGCCATTAAATAAATAGAATAAATTGGGCATGGGATTTCAGTAGATACGGGCTTATATCGTATAGGCAACCCACGTGCGTCGCGGAGTCACGCGGCAAACGTGTCCCGCCTGCTAATGCGCCCAAACATGACTCGACCAGACTTACTTGACACCCAATACCTCACTACAACCCGCTTTTCACACCCTCTACACTTTTACACGGTTTGCACGACAGGGAGCTACTAGCGATGGTCGTGTAACGCTGCCTATGCCCATACAATGCGACAATATATTCCCTATCCTATCACACATAGGCAGTATTACATTAGCACGTAGAGTATCCAAGTAAGCAAATATTATGATCGCGTAATCACCTCTTCAATCGTGACATTTTTAACAATATAAATGCAATTAATATCACTGTTTCTATTATCATATTTTGCAAAGGCACCGGTGGACATTTTGGTCATCTAAATTTGCAGCCCAGTATCACATCTCAATAGATAGAATTACAGATTTATTACATATTAATTACAGATTTGTGGTCAAAGTCGTTCAACCTTACTAATTTATATTTAAAAGCAATTTTGAAAAGTACCTATTCATAAACATTTTTAGCGCGCATAACGTTAGCCCATACGAAATGGCAAAAATCCTGTCAGGGCTGCCTGTCTGTTAATAGGATTTTTTGAAAAGCGTACTCGAATCGAAGGTGTATTTACCTACTACTTAATTTTGAATATTATTTGAGTTTCGTCTGATTGTACTAATTTCGCACTCATAGGTACATATACTCATATAAGGTCAGCCACGGCAATTTTAGCTATAAATGTTAATATATTTTTTCCTTTTTTTATTGTGGGACGTACCACAGCACCGCCCCACGCAGTACGCATTGGACCGGCAATCCAAGGATGTGGGTTCGAGTCCCATGTTGACCAGAGGTGATCATCGTTGATTTTTTCATTGTGATTGACATTTGTATGTACAATTTATATTATTTTAGCTATGTAGCAAATGAAATTACTCTAAAAATACAAGAAGTGCTAGAGCCACATAAACTATTTCACCCATAGTTCCACCAATCACCCATAGTTCCACCCTCTTTTTTATGACTGGCGAAAGTGTGGCATGTGAAAGTGTCTCTATTTCTGGACTCACTTATTGTAGTTTTAGAGTAGTTGCATTTGTCTCACAGTTGCAACTGCCCTGGCTGACCTTACATATAACATGGATCACTCGGAAACTTAAAATACGCTGACGCAATGTTTTCAGTCACTGCGTCCAGTTTCGGTGTGGTCGAGTCGAGCCTTTATTGATTGAATTAACGGCAAACTTTCCTTTGGTAGCGAAACAGTTTGCAAACTTTCATCTAAAAGTATTATTTTAACACCAACTTATTTAAGTTATTTAACTTCAAAGGCACCGGAATGCTGGGAATGGCGCAGACGAGCCTCTGATCTAGTTTTGAGTTAAAGCAAGTGACAATGGCGGAAACTTGCGCATTTCATTACTTATAACTGTTCGTAGAGCTCCGAGGAATTAGCTAGCATTTTATCCAGTTAGCAAACGGCTTAATTATGATTGCTACTTCAATTTTCCGAGATTTAATGGTTGTTTGGAAAATAACGAGACTGTCTAGAATTGTATAAAGTTGGAGAGTAAGTTTTAACCTGATAAAATCAGTAATGACTAGATACTACAACAGTTTAATGGGTTATTTTATTTAAAGTTCTACACACCATCTTTAAATATATTTAAAGAAAGTGGCATTCATATCTTCTTTAAGTGCCCACACTAAAATCTTAATTTAAAAACGTCTTTTTCCGATTACAACAATTTCATGTCAACTTGGAATTCGTTAAAAAATCCCATTTTGCGGGACCAAGAAGTGACATGGTTAAGCTCTTTGCTGGAGAACTTACTTACACTTGGGACAATTGCACTTGCACAATTTGAATTTCCTTTACCGCGAAAGCCTTTCTTTTCCATATTCAACGGCTGGGAGCTCCGCTGTGCTGTTACCAGAGCGATTTAAAACATTTTCTATAGCCTTAAAGATATGTATTCACACGGTTTTCTCGTTAATGAGTTTCATAAAACTAAATTAGCATGGTAGATAGACTACAGATGGGTCCCGAACGCCCTTTGTATAAACTAATAAGTTTATTATAAATTTAAGTCCTTAAAAGGCTTATAATAATCTCAACAGTTTTCTGTTAGACTTTTAAAATCTCCAAAGTTACTTCTACGAATTCTTGTTTTGAAGAAAAGCTAAAGTATCGTCTTAAATTTTTTTGAGCGACAACATCTGTTCTCATTTCTGTATCTGGCAGGAGTAGGGATCAATTTTTGTAACAATTTCTTTAGGAGTTTTGTGCTCTTAAATAAATTGGCAGTTTTTTTACTTTTCATCATCATCAACTTGAATAAAACTTTGATTACCTAACGAAATGTTCGCAAGAACTTGTGGAAGTATCAGAATTTCATATGATTAGGGTCTGCGATTACAAGTTCATTGGCCTACTATGTCTCCTGGACATAACAAACTCACGGAAACCTCCAGTGGTGTCATTTTGATAGCTTATCGAACACTGGTGAGTTTACCTGTGGGAGCACTAATAGTAAAAGCTCTTTCCGATTATGCATAGTTGCTATAGATATCGAGCTCTTGTTATTCTGGTTTGCACAATATCTTGTGCAATGACAATATACGATTCCTCACTCAGCTTAGTAGAGATTAATATTCGACGTGAGTACTAGCCCCCGACATAACAATGGGCGTGTGTCGTCACGAGGCGCATGCATTTTCGAATAATGCCCATACGATGATTCGATAAAATTGCCTATAACACACCTTGAAAGCTCAGTAGCGCTTCGAGCTTTCTTACGACTAGTGATTTGTGTTTTTTGTAAAATGTTGTGACAATCGCGTGTTTCCCTTAATTATGTCATCAGAGTTAAGTCATTAAGTAGTTAACTTTTTTGCTGTGTAATTTGTGTGTCGTTAGTCTCCGGATATGTTTTGTTTATATTGAATTAAAGTCATATCGTGAGCTGCATTTGTGATTTGACCAAACAAAATATATTAGATGACAATTTAGAATATGTAAATGTAACAAAACCTTGAATTGGAATTTGTTGTGTAAATTTCTAAATGCCTCTGTAAAAATGCTGCTTTAATATAGCTTTATACAGGAACTATGTTGATCGTGCCGGCGCGCTCAGCGATCTAAAAGATTAAAAGGCCTACCTCAACGGTTTAATTGTGCTCATGTTAAGGCGCATTGTGGTGTGCTAAGTGTGAATCGGTGTGAGTCGGGGTGGCCACAGGCAGGAAGTGGGTGGAACCCTTTCCGGAAGGGAACATGCTGAAGTTTTGCTCTCCGGCGGCTCGGCGGCGGGAACCCAACGCGGTTTGTAAACGTCATACACATTTACTTATGAAAGTGGGAAAATGTTTCGTAAATGATACTTGAGATAAAAATAAATTTACTCCGAGTGTGCGATACGAGGCACGAACGTGATCAAAGTGAATTCAAATATCGCACAGTTACTGGCATACATATCCACGGTAAAACGTATCGCTGGGATTAGCTGGTGTTTGGAAATAGTTATTTGTTATACAAGGGTGCAAAGTTGTATTTTACCGGCGAGTGTGGAATTGAAACATGAGCGTAGCGAGTGTTTCAACACACGAGAAGTAAAATACATTTGCACCCGTGTGTAACATAAAACTTTTCCCCTCACTATAGCGAGGAAAGTGCAACATCCACAGGCGTTAGATCATCTTCATCACTGGAATCACTAATTTTTTTACGATATTATAACAGAAAACACTAGAAATTCTGATTTTTACGTGAGTCGGTGAGAAGAACAGTAAAAATTTTGTTGACAATGTTGACATTTCTGTTCTGACGTATGAAATGTCAACGATGCGTTTTGAAATTGCATCGACTCAACTTGTGCGTTCAGAATTATATTTAACATCATTATAAAAAATCTAACGTTTTTTATGGAATTTGAAGGTTTATGACTTAAAATTATTAAATAAAGCTAAATTTGGTATTTTTTATTAGATTCTCAAACCATTTATTTAATGATAATTAATATCGAACGAACCATTATTATGAGCGTTTTACGTTTTGTTATCTGTCAAGCTACTTAAACGCTACATCCAAGGTCAAATTACTTTCCCCACTAGTGGATAAAATGCGTTTTTCCCCGCTTGTTTTAAAGGATAATAGAAGGCTTTCCGAGCTAGTGAGGGGAAAAAAATATTGTTATTAGTATTTTATAAAACCAATTGATGATACAATTGTTAAACAAAGGTGTTTCAAAGGTTTATCATATGCAAATGGCACATATTGAATAATTGTACCTGCGGACTATTTAACATTTACCTATTCCATAAAATTGTAGTAAAATAGCTGAACATTTAAGATACATTATGTTACTTAATCTGTCCTCTATTCTACCGTACCATATGGTAACCGTACCGAAATCTATTACTTAATATTATTTATGAAAACGGGTATAAAACCTTTTTCTAATGAAAGAGACTGCCCGAACTTACAACCTGGAAAATGAATATTATTGTACCTAATTAAGTCTTTGGAGTTTGTCAATTCGTTATTATTTACTTTAACGGGTTACGGGACGTAATCGCGTATAGGGTAGAGTGGGGACTATTGAAATACGTTATGATTGAAACAAGTCAAATTTCTCGAAAATTACAATAACTACGCATATGACGCAATACATAAGTACGCAAGCGACGCGGCAGTGTTGAGAAGCCGTTAAAAAATTTTGCAGTATAAACTACCTATAATATATAACGAGTATACTTGCTCGCATACTTTTTCGTTTATTTTGTTTACGTGTGTATTTTGAGTACTTGAAATTTTTTGGGGTTTTGGATGGGAATCATGAAATATTTTATCTGCCATTAAACAGCGATGGAGTGTTGTTTGTAAATAATATTTGACCTTGAAGTAAAACTTGCGTTGTGGAGACGGTAGAAACAACGCACTTCCCCACATATAACCGACCAAAAGTATGTATTTGTATTCTATAGTATTTGTTGTGGTTATGATTGAAACATTATTAGGTATAATTGAAACAAGCTTTAGTTTGAAATACAAGTATGCATTTCTATTAAAATTCTTTATCGTTATATCATAGTGTTGCATTAAAACTAGTTTGATAAGCTATAAGGTAATCGCAACAAAGAAGTTTAGAAGTCTCACAATTTATTTTTGTATAGGTACATTCATTGATCAAGATTTTCAGACGCTGATAAATTGTATTTTTAACCGACTTCAAGATTTCAAAAGGAGGAGGTTCTCTATTCGGTTGTATTTTTTTTAAATGTTTGTTACTCCATAACTCCGTCATTTCTGGACCGATTTTGAAAATTGTTTTTTTGATTGTAAGTATATACATACAGATTGGTCCCGTTTTTGTCAAAACGCAGTTCTGATGATGGGATCCATGAGGAATCGAGGGCACTCCTCAAATGTTAAAGACATACATATAGTGATTTTAGTATTTTCATCAACAAATCAAGCATTTACATTTAAAAAAGTGACACCTGATGAAGTGGAACTGCTGATGATGATCAGAACGGAACTCTTCAATGACGCATAGTTCACGTTTGGCGATTTGTCCTCTTCGTTATGTTTGTTAAGCAAGTTAGGTTTTCAAGACGGATTTTTGTCAAGCTCGAGTTCTGATGATGGGATCCATGAGGAATCGAAGGAACTCCTCAAATGTGAAAGGCATACATATAGTGATTTTTGTATTTTCATCAACAAATCCAGCATTTCCATTTCAAAAAGTGACATTTGATGAAGTGGAACTGCTGATGATGATCAGAACGGAACTCTTCAATGACCCATAGTTCACGTTTGGCGATTTGTCCTCTTCGTTATGTTTGTTAAGCAAGTTAGGTTTTCAAGACGCATTTTTGTCAAGCTCGAGTTCTGATGATGGGATCCTTGAGCAATCGAGAGAACTCCTCAAATGTGAAAGGCATACATTATAGTGATTTTTGTATTTTCATCGACAAATCCAGCATTTCCATTTAAAAAAGTGATATTTGATGAAGTGGAGCTGCTGATGATGATCAGAACGGAACTCTTCAATGACCCATAGTTCACGTTTGGCGATTTGTCCTCTTCGTTATGTTTGTTAAGCAAGTTAGGTTTTCAAGAGGCATTTTTGTCAAGCTCGAGTTCTGATGATGGGATCCTTGAGCAATCGAGAGAACTCCTCATATGTGAAAGGCATACATATAGTGATTTTTGTATTTTCATCAACAAATCCAGCATTTCCATTTCAAAAAGTGACATTTGATGAAGTGGAACTGCTGATGATGATCAGAACGGAACTCTTCAATGACCCATAGTTCACGTTTGGCGATTTGTCCTCTTCGTTATGTTTGTTAAGCAAGTTAGGTTTTCAAGACGCATTTTTGTCAAGCTCGAGTTCTGATGATGGGATCCTTGAGCAATCGAGAGAACTCAAATGTGAAAGGCATACATATAGTGATTTTTGTATTTTCATCAACAAATCCAGCATTTCCATTTAAAAAAGTGATATTTGACGAAGTGGAGCTGCTGATGATGATCAGAAATATCAGAATGGAACTCTTTAATGACGCATAGTTCACGTTTTGCGATTTGTCAACTTTTTTATGTTTGTTAAGCAAGTTAAGTTTTAAAGACACATTTTCGTCAAGCTCGAGTTCTGATGATAGGATCCATAAGGAACCGAGGGAACTCCTCAAATGTGAAAGGCATACATATAGTGATTTTTGTATTTTCATAAACAAATCCAGCATTTCCATTTCAAAAAGTGACATTTGATGAAGTGGAACTGCTGATGATGATCAGAACGGAACTCTTCAATGACGCATAGTTCACGTTTGGCGATTTGTCCTCTTCGTTATGCTTGTTAAGCAAGTTAGGTTTTCAAGAAACATTTTTGTCAAGCTCGAGTTCTGATGATGGGATCCTTGAGCAATCGAGAGAACTCCTCAAATGTGAAAGGCATACATATAGTGATTTTTGTATTCTTATAAACAAATCCAGCACTTCCATTTAAAAAAGTGATATTTGATGAAGTGGAGCTGATGATGATCAGAAATATCAGAATGGAACTCTTTAATGACGCATAGTTCACGTTTCGCGATTTGTCTTCTATTTTATGTTTGTTAAGCAAGTTAAGTTTTAAAGACACATTTTCGTCAAGCTCGAGTTCTGATGATGGGATCCATAAGGAACCGAGGGAACTCCTCAAATGTAAAAGGCATATAGTGATTTTTGTATTTTCATTAACAAATCCAGCATTTACATTTAAAAAAGTGACACTTGATGAAGTGGAACTTTTTTGAAATGGGATCATCACAGAACCGAACTGCTATCAGAAAAGTGGGTTAGGTTAGGTTAGAACTGTGACTTTACGGAAACGAAATGCTATCAGGATATTCGTTAGGTTAGAACTGTGACCCTTACAGAAACGAAATGCTATCAGAACATTGGGTTAGGTTAGGTTAGAACTGTGACCCTTACAGAAACGAAATGCTACTAGAAAAGTGGGTGGTTTTATCTCCTTTTAGTTAGGCAAACGGTGCTGTCTTTTTCATTTCATTGTCTGGAGTGCACCATCATCAATAAGTAACCTCTCAACGGCATCCCCCATTGAAGTCGGTTTTTTTTCTTAAAAATTATTTTTATAATATGTTTGCGAACTTTGGTTGATCTCGTGGTATCTATACAGTAAGCGTTATTAAAAATAGATTAGAAATAATAAAAAATCATTCATGTTGCCGAATATATTATGGTGTTTCAAACGTCCTCACATAGTGTTTCAATTAACACATCACCTATGGAACCACTCCCCCACAATCTCTTTCATTCCCTATCATAGCATAACGGCGGTAGGGCTTTCAAACAAACTATATTTAATAAATAAATAAATAAGGTTTAGTAATATAGGCGCATACCTTTCTAACTGTATAAATGAAATAGTTACAGGCTACTCTATTTAAGCGTTAAAATGACCTCCGACGTTTCGAGGACGGCATGGTCCCCGTGGTCTCGGAGAAAAACGAAGGAAACGATCCATTAGCAACTAATCTCCGTGACCGATTTGCTTTACCTTACTTACCCTGCGATGAGCATGTAACACTTTTATAGGTGCGAAAAAAACACGAGCTCATCCACCATCATGGACAGGTCCTTTATGATGATGTGATGTTAACGGATTTGTTTCTATTCCAGGTGAACCCAGGGCGGAAGGCTTCGCTTTGCGGCGTGCGGGAAGGAGATGTCATCTCATCCATCAACGGGCGAGCCACGCGCGGCATGAGCAATGCCGATGCACATGCGATGCTGCGCGGGGCGGGCCCCGTGCTGCGGCTCGGGCTTAACGAGTAAGTGAAGATGTTTATATCTCTGTCAATCGATAGATGATACGTCTCCCTATCATCTGTCGAAGAGCGAGCCACGTGCGGCATGAGAAACGCTGATGGTGCGCGAAGCGGGGCGCGAGCTGCGAGTCGGGCTCATGAATAAGTGAAGATATGACTATCTCTGTCAACGCTATGCAAAGTGAGGGAATCGTCCCGTCCATCAACGACCTATTAGCCACGAGTGGCATGAGCAACTTTGATGCTGCCCGGAATGAGCCCGTGCTGCGGCTCTGGCTTAATGAGTAAGTGAATATGTTACTATCTCTGTTACGGGCAACAAATAACAATTTTAATTAAAATAATATTTGGAAGTATTGAAACGTAGACGAAGTAAATATTGCAATGTATTCCTAATTTTATATAAAACCATAACTTCTGTGGATAAAATAAGCGACCACGACGCACTATTTACCACCACGAAACGCCCCCGTTTTTGGCCTAGCGGTCCATAATTTATAGCTTACTAAAATGTAATACGACCCCAAATGTTGCGCAGTCCTAAAAGGGTAGATAGTAAAACTTACAACGTCAAATAAATTGGTTTGAAATCACATTGCATTTTATGCACCGATTTAATGCTGTAATCGGATGTCAGTATTTAGAGCAGCGCCTACAATGTAATGTAATGTTCGAACTGCGGCTCCTACCATTAGGTTTCTCGACGTGTAATGTAATGTACCTACTACATTTCTTTTGATATTTTACCTAGAGTGTAAATAAGCCTACTTATTCCCTTCTATTGAAAATTTCGTTATTAGCAGTCACGAACGGTGTACGTAAAAACTAGTGCTTGCTCAAATTTTTGGGCTTGCCAAATTGACTCCGGCTTTCTTAGGGTGCAACCGAGAAATGGTCAAGATGAGGCACAGGACAGGCATCAATATTTAGAACAGCTGGCTCTTTTGCCGAGTAATTTAATCGAAAAAGTTTTCAAAGTTTCCTCGTAAACAAAATTACAACGAGCGTTTTTGTTTCCAGACCTTATTAATTATTTTCACATACGAAATTTGCGCTTTAAATGCGGCAGATTGGTTCGCGGAAAAATAGCTTCAGAGTAGAATGGGAGTGAAGAAAAACAATGGAAAAGACTGTGCGATGAAAGTCATAAATGGAATGTTATTCGTATACCTACCTGTAGAGCTTTAGTATGGAAATGAAATATTTGCAATGATGTGGATTTTTCACGATTTCATGTGCCAGTTCTTACTTATTGTGTGAATTGATTGTGTTATATTATAGTATAGGAGTTGGCAAAAGGGAGTTGAATAGTTACTATTATTTACATAATTTCAAAAAGGATAGTAAAAGAATGAATGATTTAAATGCACGATATTTAAGAACCTTTACGAAATTGCCTTATTCGTAAAAATTTATATTATATTATATTATCTAACGCAAATCGACCTAGTCCCACAGTAAACTCAATAAAGCTTGTGTAGATAAATAAACATATTAAAATACATAAAAAACACCCATAACTCAGGAACAAATATCTGTGAATAATGCCCTTACCAGGATTCGAACTCAGGACCTCCTGCTTCAGAGGTCACCACCGACTAGGCTAAGGATGCCGTCAAAAGTCGTAAAGGGTGAATAGAAAAAAGAGAATTTCCAAGACAAAGCGACTGAATTCGATTTGTAAATTTATTGAAATTAAGAGTTTATATAAAGAGAAATGAGTTAAATGTTTGCTATAATATTAATCGAAATAGTATGTAACTATATCGAGTAGTTTGTAAGTTTTGTAACATTTCATAACTTGTATCCGGGCGCGAAGCAGTGCTGAAGCTTCTGACTTCCTACAAGCTTTAGGTACCTACTGATACATTGACATATTCAGTTACGCATCAGTCCATATTTAATCCGTTCACTCTTCAGTGTTTCACGGGCACGGACATCGGCATCGGCCCATTCGCAGATTAGCCGGGGCCGCAAATTGAAGCACTTAGCTTAATCTCTGTATGACGGGCCAAATGGACTTTCTCGTGCGTCTGGCGATGGGATGCTTCAGATGCATGTGAATCTTGCGATAGGGTACGAATTATGTGCAATAGATTCAAAGTGGTTTTAATACATGTATTGAATATACAAGAACAATACGAAAGCATTTATACTTAAACATAACACACAGTATTTAGGAAAATTTATATTTGCAATGGATATTGTAACAGTATTTTAGTTGTATGTATGTATGTATGTATGTATGCATGCAAACACTTTATTGTACATAAGACAGGTATTAAGTATTTGAACTAGGTGTTTGAGCCATTATAAATTCTGTGAAAATAAATGTAAGATGGTAGTCAAATTTGTGTTATTTGACTACAATCTATTTTCACAGAGCTAATAGATTTCTGATGAATGTTTCATTAAATATAATATATTTACATATACTTACATATATTGCATAAAGTAATATTGAGCATATTGAGTTTTAACATATCATATCATTATTTTTAATAAGATTCAATAGGAATAGTTGAACAATATGAATGACATTCATTGAATGTACCTAGGTACCTAATTATAAAATTATTTTTAATACAGTTGCTCAAAAAGTGCTACTTTTCGTGGCTGTTTAGCGTGCGGAAAGTTGGTTTTCGCGAACTAGTGCTTTTTACTTTTCAATTTTTTTTAAATTTTTACTTGACTACTTATTGATATTGATGAGTGTTAATATTAGTTTCCTTTAAACGTCGTAATCAATATAAAAACCTACTGTTAATGTAAGAATACGAAAAATATGCATATTTCATATTTTATTACTTACCACTTCATTATTATAAGTATTATAACACGTTTATTTTTTAATGTTGAAAAACCGTTCTTAATAAGTTGTCTGAATGGAACGGAACGCCTGTCAAAGAAGAGGCGTATTTTCTTACTGCAAGAATGTTTTAAGTTCCCAAAGGCAACATTCGATATTGTTTTTATAAATATACGATACACAAATAATCGAAAATAACGATATTTAGGTAATAATAGTACAATGTTTTAATATTTGCAATTGTTTCTGTATTATAGAACATGCATTTGAAAAAAACTTTCATTGAAGTGGGTTCAATAATAATAACAAAACCTATTCTAGATTCTAGTCGAATAAAAGCTAGAAAAACACCTCTTCATAATGTCAATGTCAATGATGTCACAGAATTAATAATACCTATAAAAGTTTCGAACTCCATTCCTTACTTGTTGCTTTTCTTATTTTTTCGCAACTGTATTAAAAACGTCGTTCGATACACGTGCGGATATGTCATTCTTCACTCGTCCCGAGTCTTGCCACTCGCCTACGGCTCGTGGCAAGATATCTCGGTGCTCGTGAAGTAATGACACACTTTCCGCACTAGCATCGAAATCACTATTTCATCACACTTGCTCGAATAAAGATCTTATTTCATGCAGGCGTACTAAACGACGAATGTATCTATATTGTTCCCGCGGGAGCTATGGATTGTAAATTGCAAAAAAGAAGCTATAACTCCCTAGAAATTTTACTTACCTCCCTCGTTTCACAATGTTTTAATAATGCGCTTTTGTAGACAAACAAAATCATGCAAAAGAGTGTCCTCTAAGTTTATACTTATACTACATAAATATTGTTATCAATTAACTGTCATCTTTCCTCTGTCCCACGTCAGGTTCTGTCATAGACAAATATTTATTAAAACAAGTTTTTCCCCACAGGGACCGAGAGATGTCACCTCGGCGAAGATCAATAAGCAAAGGCAGCGAGTTGAAAAGTAAGTTATTGAATGTTATTTGTGTTGTTTACCATTTGTGTAAACAAACACGATGGTCTCCTTTTAACCTTTCGTATTTTACTTTTGAAATAATAGCCATATTGTTCAAATTTGATATGGAAACGAGGCGCATTGAATAAAGAACTAGACACAACGAGAAGAAGAACGAAAAACCTGTCAGAGCGTCCTTATGGCAAGCGACCTTTTGCTTGAAAACGACACATTTGTTCAAATAGGTACAGTCACCTAAAATAATATTTTACTCTTCGAAGGCCGCAAAAATATGTGACACGCTCTTATGGCTCTACAAATAAAATCGTGTCAGATATTTTTGCGGCCTTCGTTGTGTAACTTCGACTGTACGCTTCTGTTTTCTGGTTTTGTATATATTAAACACCTTTTTGCTGCGCCAAAGTTTTGGTGTTGCATCTATATATGTAGTTTAAGTAAGTATTTGACTTACTTTAAAAATCAGTAGCACACGGCCAAGGGTCGTAGCACGGTACGCTTATCACCAAGCCTGTCACGTTCTAACAAGTATGTGAGTGCGAAAGTGACGGACTTAGTGATAGGGGAACCATGCTGCGCGGGCTGGTCTTCGTATCCTTACCACGAGTTTGACACTGACATTGGCTAGTCACTGCATAAACTCACTCACAAATCTCCCTCGTACTGACATTAGTACAAGCGAGATGCACCAATGTCAGGACGAGGTCGCCAGCGTTTAAGGCCGCGTTAAACTAATGGTGAGGGGTGAGGGTATATCAGGGGTATATAGTTACCCAGTCCGTAGTTAACTATACTTAATACATTCTTACCAACTGCTCAGGATAAATGGTAGGTATAGTTTGAAACATCAGCTTGCGAATCTAGTGCTCCCCTGGGCATGTTTCTATAGTTTCGTAAATGAACTCAGATACTATTAAGTTCCGGTGCACATTGTCGTTTCTCACGGCGCCGGTTACATACAAACTAGGACACTACGTTGAATGCACGGAGCCGTCGCTGCGCCGCCGGCGAGACACGACTGTGGACTCATGATTTTAACACATTGGCAATATCCTCGGCAATGGCAGCTGCAAACGGTATACGTACTGCTAAGTTCCAAGTTTAATGGCAAATACAATACCTATTGTTATCACAATATTATACATAAAGTAGGTACTTACAAAAGTATTCTGCACATTATATACACCTTTTCTGGCGTGCGAATATTAAATGAAGAACTTAAAATAAAAATAAAAGGACTAAAACTCATGCAGCTAACTTAACTTAACTCTACAATATCGTGTCTGCTATGTATCGAGTGTATCGACTGTACCGTGAGGAAGTAGGAACTTGGATATCTCTTTGAATGAGAAGTACAGTACCGGCAAATAATATATCACCTCCATGTTTTTACGGTATAACTTTTTTTTTATATTTGTGAGTGACTTCCACCTCACTGCTTTAGGTAGTCTAGTAGTATTCCTTTGTACGGGCGATGAGAAAAATTGGTCTCATGTAATGGTTTTTTCTTAGAGGTTTTTTTTTAAATGTATTGTTATCTTCATTTTTTTACTAGAGGTTTTTTAGTAATATGCTGAGTATCCTATTGTAATTCACAGTATTTCATTGCAATAGTCATCATATATTTGTATAAAATAACTAGTAAAATATGCAATCTACAAACTAACCTATATTGTTTACTCTATACAAGCTCATACAAAAACACTCAAAAGTTATATATTGACCGGTACTGTATATGGTATACTGTTTCCAAGGAACGATACAGCGGTGCGAGCGCCATCTTAACAGGGGCACTGAAATTAACTTAAAGTGTTTAAAGTAACTTGGGCGCCAGGCGATTGAACGGGGCCAAAAAAAATTGTAGGGCCTGTTTCATTTTAACTATAGCTTCTCTACCGATTGTTGTATGTAATGAATTTATATGACGCTTATAGCACTTAGCTTAGACAATACATCGAAACTATAGGCAGCGACTACACCATGCGATATGTTTTATAAGCTTCGGTGATGTCATCGATTGCTTACCCTTAGAAACCCGTCGATTTTTTCTTAAGCGCTGAATCTCGTAAAAGAGAGTCAAGTTCTTAAAATTTATACTCAAAATACTTCCAACAAACACTTAACCCGTGCTATTTAATAGCTACCATTTTATTGCAAAGTGCAGTTGCTGCTTGTTAGAGATCGAAACTTCGAAACGGTACTGTTCTTAGCAGCTTTACTTTACAATTAACACTAAAAGAGTTTTAATTGCGATTTTACAGAACAAAGGTCGTATTAGTGGATTGTTAACCAAGGGATAACAGGCACTCATTCATCATGCCGAGGTTGTTTGGCGCTCGAACGCAGTGAGAGCGCCAATAGTCCGAGGCTGAAATGATGCCTTTCACCCGAGTTAAACACTCTACTTTTCATTTCGAATACGAGGAAAGTAAAAATGTGTTTTTTTTTAAACATGATACATTTTTATAGTATTTCTTGAGGGTACTTTCAATTAACAATTTAGGCAAAAGTATCGTTATTTATGGAATGAGGAGTTAAATATCAGAATATTGTCTTCGGTTACCGCGATAGTACTCATGAAATAAAAACCAGCCTTAAAGTTTGTAGTTTATGATGGTTCATTATTTTTGTGTTTTTTTTTTGCACTTTGTAGCTTTTCCTCAGTCACCCGTTGACCATGAAAATGCTGTAAAGGGTTCGAAACGTCGGGATGTATTATGAATTCAATATACGCGATATAATCCGTTTTCATAGTTTTATTTTGTTTTAGTTAAATATCAGAATATAGGTGGTTCGACTAGGTTACCCAAAGCTTAAACCCCGCTAGATGGCGTCACTTTCGCAAATTTTCACGTTTTATTTTTTTGTGGAATAGTGTTGGTATCTGTATACTTAAAAGTATGTTTAGCGCACTCTTTACATAAATATTGAACTATTATAATAAACATTGAATACTTCATTGTGCAAAAACCACCTTTAATGTCGACAGAGTGTTTCTGTCATGCCATTTCCTACTATTACTCACACATGCAAATAGTGTTTCCGTGATGCTTGTAGTAGACAATTTCATGCAGTGTAAGTATGCTGCAATGGCGTTGCGGTATGTTCGTGGAAATACGTGCAAGAGGATTCGGGTTCGAGACTGGTACGACAGGGGTACTTTTTTTGTTCTTTTTGTGTTATCTTTCTTATACCTTGTTTGATTCCGATATAACCGAAATATATTTCAGTGATATTATATTCTCCCTTTAAACTTTCGAAATATGCACGAAAAGTGCTCTTTACGCACTAGGGCGAGAAAGTTGCACCATATGTACTGTAAAATACTTTTTAGTACATATGGTGCATATACGTGCATATGTCGAAAATGTAAAGGGCCATAATTATGTACTGTAAAACGTTGTACAATAATGTACTAATAATAAAGTAGTAATTGTAAAATAAAATTAAAACTTTTTTATATTTTTAGTTTTTTGGATTCAAGTACAGTGAGTAACAACATTGCATGGCCTTCTAATTATAACTATTATAGAAAACGGGATATTTATCATGTTTATTTATATTATTTATTTCTTGATATTTTGGCCGGTCTTGCAAGACCGGTCGTTGTGGAGATCCCTGGGGGAGGCCTATGTCCAGCAGTGGATGTCTTGTTGGTGTAGATGGATTCACACAACAAATGAAATAACATTTTTTCATATTTGTTATCCATAGTTGTCCCTGTACCTGAAAGAAAAATAATATCATGATAGCACAATATTTCTAATGTTATAGGAAGAAAGATGATGCAACAATATGGATTCTAATAAAGTTATCACTTACTTACCTGGTAGTAATAATTGTGTTTTTCATTCATATACAAAATTCCATCATTTTCAACCCCAGGAAAGTTTCTATTTTATTGCAGTGAGGATGTCCTGATTTTTTCTGGCTAATGAAGGAAAACATTTTATTTCCAAGAATGCCTCTTCATTTTGCACAATACCTAAAAAAAACCTAGAGTTAGTGACACATTGACTATTCGGCAACCAAAACAGTAATAATTACATTATATAGGTATTGTTCACTGCTTATTATCGTACCATTACGGCAGAAGTGAGAATTATTTTCTAACAAGATCGGCACGAGAAAATTACAATGTACAATGAAGGAGTGAAACTGTACCTTACGAAACTTCACCATCATGAATTCCGCTTCAATTGAGTCTGAATTTTCCTGGATTTTCGCGGACCAGAATACCGATGATTTTTGTAACTTGATTTAGACGTTGCTATCATTTTCAATTTACACAAATAAATTGATAAGTCAAAATAAACATGACCCTATGTGTCAGTGTCAACACTGTCAACAAAAAATGCACTAAACATGACGGCACTGCAAATCCTGCCAGGTCGGCCAGGCAACGTCGCCAACGTCATAGAGCGGCAACGCCGCACGCAACGTATTTGTACACGACATTTGTGACACACACATACGTAAAATTGATGAAAAGATTACGTTGATTTATGTATGATTTCTGTATGAAACAAAGTTTTTCTATTAATTTAGCGCAAACGAATATTCGAAAGTAGATAAATGAGCAAATATTTGTGTAGTAATAGTGTGTAGTGCCTTAATTAAAGCAGATTGAATTTTGTATGAAAATCGAACCACCTTAAACCCAAATTTCAATTGCTTATTGTAAATAAAATCGTACTTGGAACGTAAAATGCTCTAGTGCAGAGACGTATCATTTTCTGCACACCTTCTAGAACACCAATGACCCTCTTTTAGATCATGAGAAATGAAAATAAAATTGAACTAAAGATCACTCCTAATAAGTAGTGTATAATTATGGCCCGAATCTTGTTGTATATAGTATAGGAAACCAATCTATGGCTACCGACAGAAGAACGTGTAAATTGTGAAGGCACATTTCACGTCTTTTTTTGCTGCTTTTACAAAGTATTAAAAAATGTCAAAACACAAACACATACTATTTTAGAAATGGAAAATTTGGTTCCCCAATTTTCGCATAGGGAAAAAGAAAGAATTTTTCGATTTTTTTCCACGTCGGATATTTCGTAATTATAGAAACTTTCCATCCATGTTTCCGTCAATGTCTTAAGGCATTACATACCAATCATCTAAAGGGACAAACAGAATCGCATTAAGGATTAACAGAGAGTGAGGAAATATAGGAAGCGAACTAATTACCGCTAGATAAATCTCGGACTGCATACAGACTTCCATTGTAGCGGTCTGTAAACGCCATCGGCAAGCTAAGCGGGGACTATTTTTTTAACTTATTTGGTACATCTATACATATTTTAAGTACGTTTAACTCAAGCTCGTGCAATGAAAACTTTTGTGTAAATTCTTGTACTTATGCAAAGCAACCCGATGTGGGTGTTAATGAAATTAATCTGCTTACTTATACATGTTTTGAAATATGTTTTTTTAACATTAGAAAAAGGGTAAATAATTTTGACGTGACTTTATTGAAAAACACTTTCAAATATGTAACAATTATACAGCATATATGATCATTTACATTCTCTGGGTTTCATTAAAGTTACTATACCTCCGTTTAACCTTCACTACGCAAATCCGTAGGGTCTTCCGGTTGCATGCTCACAGATGCATGCTAGTCGAAAAAGATATATCTTCTGCAAGCAAAATCTTCTGCCTCATTTAGCTTATGAAAAGTCGTCAGACAATGGATGGTAGATAGATTATATTTGTATAATTATTATCTGGTTTACAGGCTGCTTGCTGGACTGGACAAGACTGGTAATGGGTGGGCCCCTTAATTCCCGCTCGGTCGGTCAGTCTGACTGCACTAACGGTTCTCTAGTCGACTTTAGACAGTTGTTTGATCGATTATTTATCCGGCTGTTCCTCGTTTTGCATGGGCGTATTTGCCCTATGGCCAAAAGGGACCACGGAACGGTGCGACGAGCTGCAAGGGCGGCGAAAGCAGAACCTCGCTAAGACTCCAAAACTTAAAATACGCCACTGTCGTTTTGTTTGTCAGTCAGAAGGTGTAGGTACAGTCGAAGGCAAAAATATCGATCCAAACAAATGGCTCAAAAATATGTGAACACGACTTTATTGTCTAAGGTGTAAGAGCGTATACACATAGTTTTGAAACTGGGAATGTACTTATATATATAAATGCCCTTGACTGTACAAGAGTATGGGAGAGTAAGATATATGCGATATGTTTTTATTGCTAGTGCATTTTTATATTTAGATGTTGTTTCTTCTTTTGTTGTTGATTCTTCCAAATTGGGTTTAATATTGTTAGAAGTCAGATTTATATACATATATATCGACCGATTTGCAATAGCGTCCGGTCGGATGCATCCCGGCTTTGGCCACGGATGAGATTAGTCGCAATCTCTTGGCTTGACGGAGATTCCCGGCTATACTTTACTTGGCTTATTGTTAGGTATTCATAGTGTCTCCGGTGGCAGGATTATGCAGTGTGGTTCATAATGTTTGGCTAATGAAACAGCAGAACCTGTGTAGGCATATATTTATCTGTATGTAAGAGGCGTGAGCAGACGCACAACTAAGAAATTACGTGAAATGTTATTTCAATCCAGTAGTGAGTTTAATCATAATCGCTGTTCCTTTGATTGTGGATATTTTATCCTGCCTGCAATTGAGATGAAATTAAGGCCGCTTGGGCTAAAGTGTAGCCAGTTCCAAAGAATTAAAATTAAAAATTAAAATTTTACCCTCTTTTTCCATTAGTCAGGTAATGACTTTATTACTGTCACGCATTTATATTATTCTTAAGTATTTCTTAAAATCGCGAGCCCCGTTACGGCCATAGTTGGAGCCTTGGGTCCGTAAACATGAGGACCCGAGATTAACACGAAGGTGTATGGTATTGCCTGTAGATGCAAAATGTCGCTGTCGTAAATTTCGTAAGACCGTGAACGCGAAGGTATTCCTGAATTGATAGTTGCCGAACTATGTCAGCCGCGATTGCGGCTCGTAATTTTCTTTTAACTTTATTGGTACACAAAGTCAGGGGTGATAAAGAAACAACGCTCCTAATTGAAAACAAGTTGACATTATGTACCAAAGTATACAACAATATGTACTTAAATAATTTTACATTTATCTACGGTTGTGCTGGCTCCTAAGGATCTTTGTACCGCGCAATGTTTCTCCATCAGAAAACTTAATTTCTCGTGAATTTCTGAATTGTGTGTAGGTATAGTTAAATAATTTGTGCCTAATTTATTTAAATCATAAGATGATTTATTCTTACATAACATCGATAAATTCGTAACTCGTTAGACTTTCTGAAACATTACCATCGCATGAAAGTAATGGTCGCCACTCTTAACTAACAATTAGTAAACCTTATTGCAAAGGCATAAGGTTTAAAGAAGTACATAATTATGTGCAACGGCATATTCCCAGGGTACTAAGGTTTATTTTTATTACGTTTGAGACTAATCCAGCCTAGAATACTCCGCGCACATTAGTGCCTGACTTATGAAAATCCTTCACGTACGCCCGTCTGTTATAATTTAACTCGCAATATGAATCTCAAAATATTCGCTAATTCATATACCGCATCCCAGTGTACTTCCTTTTGTTGTTGCCTCGTAGGTACTTATCACAAGTCCGCATATCGCATATGACATGGGGTTTTATTCCGATTTATCAGCGAGCATGGGCGAATCGAACAAGTGGGTTAAAATTCTTTTCCCCTCACTAGCTCGGAAAGCCGTCTTTTATCCTTTAAAACAAGCGGAGAAAAACGCATTTTATTCACTAGTGGGGAAAGGAATTTGACCTTGGATGGAGCGTGTTTAAGTAGCTTTTGACAGATAACAAAACGTAAAACGCTCATAATAATGGTTCGTTCCATATTAATTATCATTAAATAAATGGTTTGAGAATTTAATAAAAAATACCAAATGTAGCTTTATTTAATGATTTTAAGTCATAAACCTTAAATTCCATAAGAAACATTTGTTTTTTTAAATGATGTTGAATGTAATTCTGAACGCACAAGTTGAGTCGATGCAATTTCAAAACGCATCGTCAGAAACGTCAACATTGTCAAGAAATATTTTCTCACCGACTCCGACACGTAAAAATACACAATTTCCAGAGTTTTCTGTTATAATATCGTATTATCGTAAAAAAAATGAGTGAAGATGATCTAACGCCTGTGGGTGTTGCACTTTCCTCGCTATACTGAGAGGAAAAATTTTGTGTTACACACGGGTGCAAATGTATTTTACTTCTCGTGTGTTGAAACACTCGCTGGTAAAATACAACTTTGCACCCTTGTATAACAAATAACTATTTCATTGTCTTGTTTCTGACCACTCTGTTACACTTGTCTTTAATCAAATAAATAAAAAAAATCGAGTGCTATTGCATGTCTTTCCAGCTGTAGATTATAAATTCCTATGAGAAAACTTATAAACTAAATTTCACCCCATACAAAAAGCTCCACTCCGTCACATTTTTTGGGGACCAAAACAAGACTATGAAAAGAATTTTGACCCCAGTAACTATAAAATATTTTCTTCGATTAGGCATACCTAATGAATTGCAAAAAATAGCTTCGGGTTTTTGAGGGAGTCGCATCATGCATATTTACAACACTAGAGTTCCAAGCATCTATAATATGTCTATAATACGGTAGCAGCTTACCATCAAGCATCAGGCTTTAGGCTTGTTTGCGTTGGCATAAAAACATGATTTGAAATCTCACCATCGGTTTCATTGACAAATAATTCCCCGCGGCCGCATACAAGTGGAAATTCGCGACAATCTACTCATTTCTCGACTTACGACTAAAAGTCACTAGTACTCTTGGATGAACTATACATATGCCTCCGTAGAATAACGGCTCTATTACAATTTACAAGGCGGCTACTTTATCGCTGTTTGCTTGTAATGTTGGAAGGAAATATAACTATGAGGACGAGTTAGCGGAGGAACTTCCACAATGAACGACTAGAGCAATGCTCAAGTTTATGTTAGATTAAACTTTATGATATAAAATCGTTCCTGTACTTTGGAAACTAAAGTCTCTGTCTGCGCTTACTTCTGCTGTATATATGTAACTACACAATTTTATTTGTTCAATTGATAATGTAAATCGAGAGTTCTTATTTGTTTTTTTTTCTTAATTACCGTTATTCGATGTTACTATTATCATCTCAGAACAGTTAAGCAATTAACATATTTGTGTTTGGTTTCAGGGCCTTCACAGTTGTTGGCATCAACAGAAGAAGCTACGCTGCAAGAACCAGTCTATGCAACCATCAAGCCGCCGATAACTCAAACCTGGGCCCCGTCATTGTCCCTTCGCTCGTCACTAAACTCATTACCCTCTCTCAACTCCACCCTTCTGGTGAAATCGGCCGCGCCCGTCGAACAGCCTTTCAAGTTCCATCCAACCAACCCCTTTTATACAACATTGCCCTCGAACTATACAAGTGCTTCCAAACTTCCTATATCGAATAGGAAATCGTCAATATCTACTTTAGATAGAAATAAAACTAACAAACCCAATGACTGTAGTCCAGATTTAAAATCCCCTTCGTACTTTGCCTCAAACGATTTTGGATCCAATAGTCACCTTAATTCCTCAAATTTTACTGAAAAAATCAATGGGTTTGGATTTAATGCTAACTCTACTGCCAATGGAAAAAGTGATATTTCTTATGATAACGTTAATCGAGACAATCCAAGTCTTCCAAATCAAAATGAAATGAAAAACCCATTTAGATCCAACAGAATGAATAGTGACCCGTTTGAAAAATACTTAAATCCAGAGCACAAATTTAACGGAACATTTGAAAGCGAGACTAAAAATATGACAAGTTCCATGAG
Source organism: Cydia strobilella (assembly GCF_947568885.1). Lineage (NCBI taxonomy): Eukaryota > Metazoa > Arthropoda > Insecta > Lepidoptera > Tortricidae > Cydia > Cydia strobilella. The sequence continues at coordinate 7,947,912 of NC_086048.1, forward strand.
TGATAATAGCTTCCATAAGTCGAAGGAAATAACGGAGCGTTCGACGATCACTGAGCATAAGATAAGTGAAATAGAGGAAGTGAAGACTATTAAAAAAATTGTTTTCAATGGATCAGGAGAGGAAAATGATCGAGAGACAAAAAGTTCGTATATAAATGGGGAAAGAAAAAGTTTTGGTTTACCAGAATCGCAAGCATCAAAAGAATATTATCAAGGCTCCACACAACAGTCGACAAAAAACGAATATTTCTCGACAACGCCTACTCAAAACCGAAACGATAATTTGAAAGCGAACAATCAGAAGCAAAACTCCGCATCTTCAAGTGCCAAATATCACTTTGTGCATCTGAACAACGATGTCGCTGAAGGTAAGTTTAGCTCACGTTTAGCTTAAGTCCTTAAATCAGTAGATTTCATTTAAACTTGTTTTGTTTCCAACTTTGAGTATTTCATGGAAAAGGGATGTCTACGAAACACTGCTTATATTACCTATATAACACATTCAGTGCCAGTGCGACGTGCTACGAGCGTAGCCGATAACACGGGAAAAACCGTATGCATCGAAAAGCTCCTACGAAGAGAGAACCCGCCAAGCGGGTCTCTGGCACTCTAGCAGTGAATGTGTTTACGTCATATAAGGAATTTGTAGCACAATTATATATTGTCACTGTTTCATTATTGACCGAAGCGTAGCGAAGGTCTACGGTTTGACTCGCGCATTTTGCTTTTGTATGTCCGGATGTTCTCCTCTACAGGTCGCAATTCTCAACCGATTCTCGTGAAATTTTGTGACCAAATTCTATGACTAAATAGAATTTTTTTGTCGATCCGGTTTTTGGAAATTTTTCAAAATGGCGGAGTCGTGATAGCTCGCGCCTAAACAAATAGTCGTATCGATATCATAACAGTATTTTCTATTTAAGATATGTTTAAAGATTAAATGTCGAAAAATGCAGACATTTTGTAATGCTGGCTTTGGCGGTATTTAGATATTTAGTTTATACTCGAGAATGAGTAGCTAAATTTCGTCAGCTTAGGTAAGCACTATCATGGCGTGTTTTGCAAACATTCGCTTTTTTCGTTTGCACCAGGTGGTCCCTGGTTCGATCCCCAGTAATTGTATGCTGCTACGTAACTTTTTGTATTTTGTTTTTTACACCTAAAGTTAAATTTCGTAATGTTTTTTTATTTGTTTTTTATTTTTCTATTTTCAAATTAATTGATCAAGCGCGGGCTTAGCGTATTCGTTTCACTTTTACAAGCTTTTATTTAACTAGCCCTAAAAAATAAGTTTTATTTTTGTTATTTGAATTTTCTAAAGTGTTTTGAACGGCGGTTCTCTTTTTTTTCCGAATTTTATACAATTTTATTTACAGTTTTTCTTTTAAAATACGTAGATTTCTTACACCACAAACTTTGAGGTTTATGTAGTATAGATTCGTTTGTCTGAACGGGTTTATGGAGCCAATTATTCAATAATATTATTGAAAAATTCAATAAAAAAATTTAGAAAATATTACTCAACGCCTGTTTGTGTGAGTGACCTTTACACTATACATGTCAAACAAGTTGTTTAATAATAACTAACAAAGATGTCACTTTAACACAGGTGACCTAACTAAGTAGTACCTAATTTGTTCGACAGGTGGTGACATCGTCAGGTCGAAACGGGCCGATTTTTAGGGTTCCGTACCCAAAGGGTAAAAACAAGACCCTATTACTAAGACTCCTCTGTCCGTCTGTCTGTCACCAGGCTGTATCTAATGAACCGAAATTTTCACAAATGATGTATTTCTGTTGCCGATGCCGCTATAACAACAAATACTAAAACGTAAGGAACCCTCGGTGGGCGAGTCCGACCCGCACTTGAGCGGTTTTTAAAGTTTCGTGCGCTTGATTTCTTGTGGCTCCCTTCGACATATCTCCACTATTAAGCATTTCAATACTTTTAGAAATTCAAAAATCAGCCAGGTATACAGGTTGGTTTAAAAACGGGACCCTATTACTAAGACTCCACTGTCCGTCAGTCTGTCACCGGACTGTGTCTCATGAACCGTGATAGCTAAAATCTTTTTTGTTGAAATCTTCATAGATTACATACAGGGCGCCTGTGGCGCCCTTTACACTGTAAGGTCGGGCGAAACCCGACATTCAAGCGTGCGAAGTGCGCTCTTTCACACAGGCTTCAGACTGTAGGGTCAGACGAAGCCCGACATTCAAGCGCGCGAAGCGCGATTTTACACACAGGCTTTACACTGTAGGGTCGAGAGAAGCCCGACAATCAAAAGCGCGCCTTACGTAAAGGGGGCCTGCGGCGCCTTTTACACTGTAAAGATTACGTACAGGGCGCCTGCGGCGCCTTTTTCCCTTACCTACATCAACCTTTTCACTGTAGGTTAGAGTAAAGCCCAACATTTAAGTCTTATATACAGGGCGCCTGCTTTACGCTATGAGGTCCCTAAGCGGCCCTATGCGGTCTTCGCAATGACTGTTTAGATTAGCTACCCAAAATTTTTGTTCCCCAATAGCTTTTGTTCCGTTCGCGTTTTTCTCCATTCTGCTTTTTAACCAGGCGTTAATTTTTTCAGTAGTTAATTTAGTCACACGCGTATGTCCCAGTCGCTTTTTTAAATGTTGTTTTATAAGATAATTATTTATTTATTATGATAGACAAATAATAACAATGCGTTGCTATATCTGAAACGAAAATAATTAAATAATTTAAAATAATTCTACATGACATTAAAGCTCTCCAAGGGGCCTCTACGTGTTGGATCTATATCCCCACGCAAGCCTATCAAAAGACCGGGATTTATAGACCCGTGATATCGAAGGAGATACAAATAATAATAATAATAAAATACTTTATTGTGCACTACAAAGAAAAATACATGTTACAAACAATGACAGGACATAAGTGAGTAGGTAACAACAGGCGGACTTATCGCTAAAAAGCGATCTCTTCTAGACAACCTTCAGATAGCGATTCACTGGCTAGAAATAAGTTAATGGGCAGTGCAAAATAACAAAGGTGTAAAGTTTACAAATCAAATACACAATAAATATAAATAACAAACAATGAAAAATAAACTACATATATTATTTAAGCAACAATAATACACTACATAAACCTACACAAAATACATAAATACATAATGAGAATTCAAGCAAGAGAAGAATAACGACCAGGTAGCGTGAACAAAAAGAAAAATATATATGTGTAAGTGAAAGGACCAAGACTAAGAAAGAGATTTTAAATAGTGTTCTTTTAGAAGTTTTTTAAAAATGGGTAGGGATTGAGCACGTCTTATATCAATGGGCAAAGCATTCCACAATCTTACAGACTGGAAAGTGAAGGATTTGTTGTAGAACTTACTAGATGACCGAGGGGCAGCAAGAAGGCGATTCTGAGAACACCTAACAGACAAAAGAAAACTAAACCGTTTTTTTAACCATGTAGGTATCTCAGTTATTATCTGTTTTTTTTTTCAAACACGAGATTACGGATGCTTCGAGCACATGACTATTAATGTCTCAAAATATCAGTGCCTTGTCAAAGTCTCAAACAAGAATTTTAATTTATTTTCTAATCTTTTTTAACAATAAACATTCCATCCGCTATCTAGGTTACTTTACATTACGAATCTACTGATCTTTTGCAGGACAGCTCTACACATCCATCTTATCTTAAGCTATGCTCGCGAGGTCTACAGCTCACAGAGCCACTAGTTTATAACTTGTTTGAATTTACAAACACAGAAGCTTATTAAAGATAAGAAGAAAGAAAGAGAGAGAAAGAAGACAAAGAAAAATATAGTTTTGACCCTTAACACAAAAGTGGTAGTTACTAGTTAGTCGTTGTCGGTGTCAGTCATGAATCATGATACATTATGTCAGGCATTCAAGTGATGAGAAACTCCCCGGAGGTATAAGTCATCAAATATTACATAGTTCTGCCGTAGTCACGTATGCAACGCAGTTAATTTTGAGCGAGACGTATTATGCGGAAGGAAGGGGTGGTTGTTACAGCCCCCGGTTCCGATACGACGGATTTATGTCGATGACTTTCCTCAAGTCTGAAGCACGTCGCGTGTACGCACCTTTGTGAGTGCTACTCGGGAATTAACGCTTCTAGATACCTGCGACACAATTTATAATCGGTGATACGAGGCAATACGTATCTTGAACTAATATACGTTTACACGGCTCCAGGGGCGGCAGCAATAATTTACCTTGGCGACACGCCCGTACACATTAAATCATGAGAAATTGTACTGTTAAATTATCGTACATGCCTCTTTTAAAGCGTAGATTTATACTCAGTGCTTTAAAAGGGGCTTGTACGAAACATGTAGATAGACCGCACTAGAGTGAAAAGTTTTAACATTTTGCACGGAATTTTTCAAGATTAATCGGAGCTTTGAATACGAGTCTACGAAATTGTATAAACTGGGCTTAAATAAGATAAACAATAATTTAGGTAATTATACCGTTTTGTAATACAACATATAGCTGAAAACATATTTACAATTGCTTCGGTAAGAATGAGATACTTTTGAGGAGCGACATACCGTAGCCTTTCGAGACCCAGACATGGGTACTTGCCTAGTATAAAGCTGATTATGACATAATAAAGTATTTCTACAGTTTTTTTAACCCTTTGACCTTTATACGTCCAGCGGGGTAATGCCGTGAACATTATGGGCACTTTTGTACCGGAAGCGATAACGAACGGGTTTGACTAAATTACCTCGTGTAATTATATAATTATTTTTGTAATCTTATATGTATGTATAATGATTTCTAAGAAGTTCAAAGCATTTGTAATGGATTCCAACTTTCGACCCCTTTTTAACGGGTACACTACATAATTCCGAGAAACGTTATGCCGAATTTCAGAATACCGAATTTTATTATTCCGATTTTTAAATGCTCGACCTATCAAAATTCCGACTGTCGTAATTACGAATGATGAAAATCACGAAGATTTATATTTCCGAAAAGCCGAATTTTGTAAATTCCGAACCACATAATTCCGATTATAACAATTCCGATGGTGACAAACACCGTATTTGACAATTACGATTTTTGAAATCACGAATTCCGAATTGCCATTATTCCGAAATTTTAAATTCCGAACCACATAGTTCCGATTATAACAATTCCGACAGTGAAAAACGCCGAATTTTACATTTACGATTTTTGAAATCACGAATTCACGAATCTGACAACAGTTCGTTTACTTGGGGGTCACAGTTCCAACCTAACCTAACCCACTTCTGGCAAGAGTTCGTTTATTTCGAGGTCGCAGTTATAACCTAACCTAACCTACTTATCTGGCAAAATTTCTGAATACCGAATTCCTCAAACGAAACGTGTCTTCATTTGAATATCACGAATTTCATATTTCCGACCTTACAAAAGACCGAATTTCTGAATTCCGAATTATCTTATTTCCGATCGGATAATGGTTTTTCGGAATTTAAGAATTCGGAAAAACATTTTTTCGGGAAAGTGTTAAATCGGAACTTTAAGCTTTCGGTAAAATGACAATCGGATTTTAAATTTTCGGAAATAGCACATTCGTGATTTTCTTCCATCGTGTTTTTAAAAATCGTAATTTTGATATTTCGGACTTATAAAAAATCGGGATTATGAAAATCGTGCTTATGAAATTCGGAAAAACATATTTCGGAATTATTGGGTGTTCCCCTTTATAACCCTTTTATACGTCATAAATTCATAATTAAAAATGTCCCTCACACGCCAAGATTATAAATAGGCGTAGTGATCTTCATTAGCGTACGTTATAACATTAAGAAACGTTCTTGGCGTTTATGTCGTCCAAAGGGTTAAGCGCCATAGGCTAGCCGAGGAAGTTACGGGAGGAACGAGTCCCACATACCACCCCCCAATGAGCTTCCCCATCCCGGGGATGAGATGCATAAATGCATTTACCCCTGCGTAAAAAAGGGCCAAATATCTTTAAAATTATTGAAGTATCTGTATAATTACTCTTAGCTTTTATTATTGCATTAATCGACCTGCTTATTCAGATATCATGTTTTGACTATGTAGTGTAGCGCATATTAGCTTCTAGAGAACCTGTCAAGTTGTAAGACGCATCATTAGTAGAACTTTAAGAAAGTTCATTCGCTAAAACCTCCCAAGTTACGAGTCACGTGTGAGTACGAGTACAAGAACTGTTCCAGACTTGTTTAAAGAGCTATCAGAGTAGTGGCTGAGAGGCGCGTTTGAATGCAGATCACCGCATTCGTTTTCAGAAAAAAAGTCCTACCTACCGGGTAAAAGGCATTGAAATATTAATGAGTTCTCTGCATACTCTTTGAAAGTAGCAGTATACCTTTTGAACAGATTTTGGCAATTTGCAGATGCATTTATTGCTGCAGATTTGGAATTGCCATTCGGTTTTCGAGAGATGTTTCTAAAGTATTTTCTGAATAACCTTAATAATTACGAATGCAATTTTGTTTCCAAAATATACTAAACCGGGTCTAATTATCTGATATATGTTTGCAAATATTTGGACGTATTTAAGAAATAAATATATTCAGACGCCTATTGGAGTTTTTATAGCAACAGATACGAACGTTTGCCTTCATACTGCTTTCAGGCGTTACATAGGGAGTTAATTAACTATTTTATGAGGTAATTATTAATTTTATTTTTGAGAAGCCTCTTTGGTGATTTTTAATTTTTGGGTACTTTATTCAAATTTTGTACTCTGATCATATTTTAAAGGATTTTCGGTTTGAAACTTAATAAGTAAGTAAATATTATTTTCTCCAATATACTCGGAAATGTTCGTCTTTTTGTATCAAAACTAGTACGGGAAGATGTTAATTATGTTAAAATTAAATTAAAAAAATCAAAATCATTACTGTACAGTTTTGTTATCGGTTTGAATTGGTTTTGATATATGCGACCTTGTCGATCGTCTTGGTGATTAGCGCGGATCTCACGCACAATTTTCACTTTATTTCGCATGCAGCAATCAGCGTGAGTGATCTTCAAGATCGTATCAAAATAAGATCAAAACGTAACAAATTGTTAAATCTGAATCTGGCTCCTGGTAGCCTAGCGATAAGACCGTACGACTTTCAATCTGGGGGTTGCGGGTTGGACCCCAGCTTGTACCAATAAGTTTTTCGAAACTTATGTACGATATACTGTGAAATACTTTGATCAATTTCAAAATTAATATATATTATCTCCCGAATATGAAATCTAAAAATATGGCAATATCGGTTTTTGCTCCTCTATCGATTTCACTAATAACAGTTTTTTTTAAATAATGTATCTTGAATTAAAAAAAAATTAAGTGGTGATCAACGGGGTTGTTTTGATACCCCCCTTTTTTCGACGGAATTCGATAGTAAACCCAGGGAGTAAAACTTCAAAACATTAAAAAATCCTTTCGCAGGTTTAGGATTTATAAGGATTTTGTTTGCATTTTGGGTTACTTTGACAAAGAAAAACCAGGATAGTTTAGGAAAAAATTACTTTATTGCAAAACAGTCTCATGTTTTACTTATTTAAAGTAAGAAGCATAATTAAACAATAAAACCATGTAATCATAATCAATAATACGATGATGTTCGGATGCTTAGCGTATCGACAGCCTGCCTTCGACCACTTCTGTCACAGCCCGGTTTAAAACTTTTTCAGGATAGTTCCGATATACTGAGGCATTATTCTAAAACAATAATACAAAAATCTGCTAAGAAACCTTCAATATATAAATAATCTAAAAAAACTATATGTCTTCGGTTGTCATTGATCAGTGATCAAAGTAAACCCTTATAGCGATCAATGACACCCCATGCCATAAAAACCGATAAAATACAAATGGCCGCCATGATTATGATCTGCAACAAGAATCGAAATTTATGTATTTACTATGTAGAACATTGTACATTAGAAGTTATACAGGCAACACACAACGGGTACACAAAACGAATATCGATCGACGGGCTTGATCCCATGGACACAAATCACAAACTGAGATTCAATCTTGCCAACCGTAAAAAAAAAACAAATGTTGCGTTCAGAAAGCGTAATATTCGAGTTTGAACATGAAGTAAAGTTTTTATCAAAGTAAATCCAGGAATCAAAGTAACCCATTCCACGGTAATCAGATATTTACCAGTCGCTTTTCGGTGAAGGAAAATATCACAGCAATAAAGCCTAATAGTTTCCCCTCTGGGTTGAAGTTCAAATGCCAGTCGCTTTCGTAAAAACTAGTTCCTACGCCAATTCTTGACATTAGTTGCCTAACGGAATCCTGGATCCCATGAGCCGTGGCAAAAAGCCGGGAGAACGCGAGAAAGATGGTGAATACGTAATTAGATAAATAACTATGAATTCTCAGTCTGACAAAGATAAGTAGATTTGACGCGTTCTGGAAAGATCTAAACGTTTATTGTAGGTATTAACAATTTCAGCCACTTTTGTTTACATAACGCCCAAAAATAAAGTAGCGTCATCCGTCCACAAAGACCTCATTTATTCCAACAAATGCTGTAATAGTTTTTTTAAGAAGTCATTGAAACGGAAATCATTCCCTCGAGGAAATCTATCTTATCCGCGTCGGGGCAGAAAATTATCTTCACTCCTACCTAATTACTTTTTCGGCTGTAATGTTTATTGTTTCCTTTTGTTGTTGACGACACTGTTAGCGTTCTGTCGGTTTATGGCTTAACTCTGACGTTGCAGATAACTCGAAAGCTTGAAATGAATAAATTTGGGATGAGGTTTTATGTCTTGACTGACTTAGAACAGTATATATACTTTCGAGGATCAACACATTACCGTGTATTATTATTTAAATTATATTTGTTTATTTAACATAGTGTATCCTTTAGGTAGAAACATTTATTTGTAAAAGGATACTTTATTATATAGGTATATTTTTTCTGAGACTAACTTTAATGTCAAACTTAGGGTAAGCATAGTAAAAGATAGCAACTTAAGTAGGTGCATAAAATTGTAAAAAAGAGCGCTTTCTCGCCAACAAACTGCATACGCAGTTTGGCGAGTAATTTTGAAATTGATTATGTATATGTTATGTTATGTGCCTTTGAAAAAAAAATGAAAAAAAAAAAAAATCTAATAAATAAATGATGGCTTATACCTTTTGCGATCTGGGAAACCGATCTCTTAACGGTGAATGAATATACAGACTAAAATTGAAACTACGTCTTTCTTGATATTAGTTAAAATGCTAAGGAAATTTAGACAATCATGCCGGGCGACGAGTGACTACACTGGAGATCTTGCCTGATTTTTTTTATATTACGTGTCAGTACACATAATATACATAGGTAACTACTTATGTGTAGATATCCAGATCAGTTCGTTATGTCGAATATGCCGGAATACACCATCTAGTTGGCCGATTATTATCTAACGGATAGTGTAAATATATCTTAATTTATTAATACTATCGAAATCGTTACATCATTTCAGCTCTAATATTTGAATTATCCCAATCCTGTCATAGAACAATGCCATTAATCGTAATGAACAAACGATGTAGGACCAAGGTCCCCGGGGTGCGGCCGGGAGCGCCCGCCACGCTCCACATGCCAGCCGCTAGCGGCCCAATCTTAAGATCGAGTGTTTATGCCGACTTTGCCCTACAACCATCTAGACTCTGCTCAGTTTGGTTGCTCCGTAAACCCCAGTGTCTCCCACATATTAGCACCTAAAAAAACAGTGTCTCTCTGTTAGAATAACGTTCCCCCGGTTGCATTTTAGCAAAAATAGTGTACAAGTGTTTTAATGTGCCACCATGAACTCTCCTTGCTTCTCAAGCAGCCCTTACATCTTTCATCCGGTATCGGACTCATCTGCTACCGAATCTGACGACAGTTCGCACTCGGGCCGCGAAAAAACCGTCAACGGCGAATCGCTAACGAAAAAGTACATCGATCCGAAACGAAGAACTATTAATAAAGTCAGCAAAAAGATACTGAAAGCTATCGAAAAGTTAACCTGTAATATCAAGAGGAATAAAAAAGGGAGGAAAGTCGTTGAGCCCACACCCGTAAAAAATGGTAGGTAAATCTTAGGTATTTTATTAAGTTTATAACCTTTACATATTATCAAAACTTTTTAAAAAGGATGATTTGTTTCTTCTAATGTCACGTAATCAAAAAAGAAATAAAAATCTATTTGAAATTTCCGTTACCTAAGTGCTATGTATTAGGTAATTACCTACTCTTAAATGATTATTTTCTGTAAATCTTTGGACTTTGATTACTTACCGAGCATTGATCGTACAAGTCATAGACCTAGCATTACATAGACCAGCTATACGCGTGCGCCCGTAAGGGATAGACATAGATGACTTCATAAACGTGGGGATACCATATTGGTAAAAATTACCCCAATATTTGATATCACGTTGGGGCGATTACCCTGGAGGCAAAGTTAGCTTGTTTGACGGTATTAAAAAATTGTTAAATAAAATGTCAATGGGCCGTTCTTTTTAGGCGTATGAACAATTTAATACCTCCTATAATTCGCGCAGGTGGTACAAAACTAAACATGTTTAGTAAATAAGACGTAAAATAAAATGTATTATGGGTTTTAATTTAAAGAAATCACAAATCGCAATCACACCAATTAATGTACACCACATTTAATCTTCACAACATTTGTTTATTTATTTTTTGGAATTAGAAGTACGAAAAAACTTCGAGGTCAAAATTACCCATAAAATTATGATATTTTCATCTGGTATCCCTAACATGATTGTTATGCAGCTAAATTAAGAAGAAGTTTAAAAATGGCTGACCTCAGACTCCTACCTACCTACGTAATTTGGGCGGATAATTTTACAAATAATGTTTTGTTAATTTGCGTAAATAATTGTGATATTTTTATTGAAATCGTTTGATTCTACATTGCTTTGAGTGTAACGTAATTTTACGATGTTATTCTCACATATTGCGTTAAGAGGAAGGTGTAAAATACCGTACTTACGTGTGAAAGGTTATGATCTCATATTTTTGCTCAGAGCGGCTATTACAGCCGATTACAGAACAATTCACCAGTATTTTATCAAAGTTCAAGCATTCAAAACGCTAACCATCACTATATTTCATAAGAGAAAGCACAATTTCATACAAAACAACGATAATTAAACAAGCAACGAACAAACATGACATGTCACGTACTTATTTGTTTGCCACAACCTCGGTTGTGGCAGCGGTGGAAAAGTGAAACTATGACAAGGACAAACAATAACAGCGCTTTCTCTGCTACTCCTACTGAAAGATACATAAGACTATCCCGTTCGGTAATTTTCCCCCACCCCTCATGACCGATCCAGTTATACTAGATTCATGGTACAAGTGAAGTGGTGAAGTTGTCAGGTAACTACACAAAATCTAATGTTCAGAAAAATCAAAAATAGATATCTTCAGCATAAAAATATCTTGAAAGGAAATTATATATTAAATATACTTTTAGAGACTGGGTTGAAAGGTAATTGTGTAACTTTAATATCCCAAAAAAGTCATGTCACGGTTTTCCTTCGAGAGTTGGCGGAAATTCTTTTATGGGCGCTTGTAAAAAGGCGTAAGGGTCGTAAAGTCCAGACATGCGATAGCCAGATTGTGTCGGTAATAACTTGGCGATGATGGAGGTCGCATATAACTAAGTTGTATTAAGTTTCCTATATTGCGTCGTTAACTGTACTGTAGGTAGTAATTAATAACAGTCATGTCCGTCGGACCACCGTGTAGTGTAACTACCGATACGTAACCTATATTATTAAAGCCCGAATTGATGTTGTTAATATAAAATGTGACGAGCTTATGACATACACACGAAAGGCTTGCACATTTATTATTCAACTGGCATGGCGTTCCTTTCTGTTATAATTTACGAACCCACCTCCTTAATCCTTTATCGATTAATTATATAAGTTTTAGGTAGGTATGGTACATAAGTAGGTCAATGAGACGTATCGAACTTGTAGCCTTTATGAACTTATTAACCGGCCTTCTCAGCTTAGCTGGTAGCAAATATTTATTTAATTTAGATGACTTCTAGTCTAACAATTCATAACCCTTTCTTGTTAGTGACCTGCTTACAACGCTTGTGTACGAATTATAGTAAAGGGAATATGTTAGTGCGATAAGCAATAGGTATTCCTTTTTGCCATTTCTATTGAACTGTAGTTTAGGTAAGTATTTTAGACATTGACTACACCAAAGAGTAAAGTAAGTTGGACTACACACACACACACACACACACACACACTATAATGTACAGTCGACGTCAATAGTATTTTTATACTTTTGCACCTTGCTAATAACAAAAATCAAAACCAGTTATTTTTAAAAATCGCTGTATTTAACATTGGATGAAGTTGGGCGAAACTCGGGTTCTCCACGGTAGAAGGTAGGTACTTTTGTCAATCCTGATTGGCTAAAAATATAACGCTAGGTACCTAGATACATATTAGAATTTGAAACACGTTATCAATTCAGTTACGATGTCTCAGTAAGAACAATAGTTCTATAACTAGGTGTCAGCCGGGAACCCCCGTGGGACTGAAGTTTACAAGCTGAATCGAATGGAACGTCAGGATGAAGAAAATAAGTAGTACATCTCAGACCCTTTAGGGAGTTTAGGAGCTACCCGTAAATAATGCAACTTTTCAGAAACATAGTTTCATGTGATTATTTTTGGGGTTCCTTAACCAGAATGGTAAAAACGGAACCCTTATAGTTTCGTTATCAAAGTCCACTAAAACTATAATATAAAATTATAGTTTTAAGGGGGGCAGTCTAAACATGTAACTAAAAGTGTTTCATGTTTGATCGCCGAATGAAATAAACCCGATCAAACTGTATACTAAAATTCATGTTTTTCAAATAAATATATCTCTATGAATACGAATATACATACCTATCTGTTGATCACATAATCAAATCTATTTTACTTACATGGTATTTACTATAAGAGGTAACTAAACGTAGTATAGGTTAGGTGATTCTGAGAGAGCATTACCCAAATTATGTAAATTGCCACACATTCATAGGTAAATTAAGATATAAATTCTAACCTCTTTATTAAAACAAGATGTCTGTGAATGTTGATTGGACCATTGAATATTTGATTTGACCCAAATATTTTGAATATCTTCGCTTAGTTGGCAAGTTTTGTGCCGACATGAGGATCTTGCGTTTCGGCCCTCTGGTATTCCCAAAGATTATGATAAAGAGACCCTCTCTGAAAGATATTGGAATATTATTGAAAGTATTTGAAAGTTTTTTTTTGTAGTCCGTTGATATTGAGTGTACAATCGCTCCAGAATATAGAAATATTTTCTGCTTTTATTGTTATTATTTAGATTAAATTTACGACTGTTGGTAATACATTCTTTTTTTTTATTTGAAAGCCGCTGGCGATTCCTTCTCATATTTCATATTTTCGTAAATCCGCTTAAAAGGTTATATTGATCAAATTAGCCATCCTTTTAGGGCAGCTATGGCTCCGCCGCACACAGACATTGTCTTTTTCATCCTAACCTAGATCGTGGGTTAAAAACCGGCCAAGTGCGAGTCGGACTCGCGTTCCAAGCGTTCCGTACATGACATAATTTAAACAATGTATTTTTTATGTGAAACGTGAGTGAAATGTATTTAAAAAACCCGTAGGGGCCGGATCAAAAACTAAGTAATTAAATCCGACTCACGCTTGACTGCACATTTCTAATAGGTTTTCCTGTAATCTATAGGTAAAGATCTATTTTGTGTATTTTTTTCAAAGTTTTAGACCTAGTACTTTCGGAGATAAAGGGGGAATGGTCGTTTTTTGCCTATTTTCTTGAATAACTTCTAAACTGTTTATCATAAAATTATAAAAAAATATATATTTGAGATTCTCACAATGAGCTCTTTCATTTGATATGTAACACGATATAGTTTGAAAAAGTTTATTTTTTAATTTTCTCATTTACCCCCCAAAAGTGGCCCCCGTGTTTAAAATTCATTTGTTTACGTTACATGTCCGTCTTTGGATCACAAACTTACATATGTATACCAAATTTCAACTTAATAGGTCCAGTAGTTTCGGAGAAAATAGGCTGTGACAGACGGACAGACAGACAGACGCACGACTGATCCTATAAGGGTTCCGTTTTTTCCTTTTGAGGTACGGGACCCTAAAAACGAGACATGCAATATTGAATGAAAATAAAACACCAACGCACAGAATAAGTGCAGGGTGCATAAAACTGACCCCCCCCCCCCCCAGTCAGTGTTATCTCTGCAGCTTACTGTGCACAGCAGCTTTAGAAGCCGCCAACGTTAAATTTCCAAGGAATTAAGAAATGTTTGAGCATTTTAGTACCTACGACTAACAAAATGGTAAACAAAAGTCTTACTTTAATGGTAACAAGCCGTTTGCAAAAAAACACCGGTCAAGTGCGAGTCGGACTCGCGTTCCAAGGGTTCCGTACATTACACAATTTAAATAATGTATTTTTCATGTGAAATGGCTTTAAAAAACCCGTAGGGGTCGGATCAAAAACTAAGTTTAAGTCCGACTCACGCTTGACTGCACATTTCTAATAGGGTTTCCTGTAATCTATAGGTAAAGACCTATTTTGTGTATTTTTTTCAAATTTTTTGACCCAGTAGTGTCGGAGATAAAGGTGGGGGGGGGGGGGGGGGGAATGGTCGTTTTTTGCTTATTTTCTTGAATAACTTCTAAACTGTTTATCTTAAAATTATAAAAAATATATATTTGAGATTATCACAATGAGCTCTTTCATTTGATATGTAACACGATATAGTTTTAAACTTTTTTTGAAATTTTCTCATTTACCCCCCCAAAGTGGCCCCCGTGTTTAAAATTCATTTGTTTACGTTACATGTCCGTCTTTGGGTCACAAAATTACATATGTATACCAAATTTCAACTTAATTGGCCTAGTAGTTTTGGAGAAAATAGGCTGTGACAGACGGACATACAGACAGACTGACGCACGAGTGATCCTATAAGGGTTCCGTTTTTTCCTTTTGAGGTACGGAACCCTAAAAAACGTGAACATTGTCATTGTAATTTATGTCGCCGAAAAATATATCAATGAAATTAAGAATTTGTGTAATATTTAGCAGATAATTAAAAATGAAAACAGATGTTAAATGTACTCACAATAACAGCTATTAAAAGCACTTTAACCGTTTTTAAGTAGGACATCTATCCGTTAATGTGCTTACAATAATATTTATCGTAAAAATACATTGTATTAAGTTGTTCGTGAATGATCGAAAGCACACGTATGGACTATTTGTTTGTCGGGTCAACGCTCCCGGGCTAAGTTGTATATGGTTGTAATGTAGAAAGCACAGTTCACTAGGCTTGCAATTGTACATGAATGGTCGCGTAATGTATTGTTGCTGGCATAAATAACCTTAAATATTTATATGTAATTTCTATATATTTCGAAGCAATAAACCAGCAGCATCTACAATGTTATCCTCGACTTCTGTCAGTGCACGCCTGGTGTTTCAAACGTAAAATATCGCCTTTATTTTGTTTATGTTCTATTTACAATGTAAGTACTTATTTAAACTTTTATTAATGTTTGAAATATGTGATTACTAATTAATATTTTTTTCAAAATAAGATGACAACTAAGTATATATTTTTATGCTATTTGGGGTTGAAACCCTTGGCCCGTGGGGTCCTAACCTAATGCTGTACAGCTTCTTAAAGAGCTATCGAAATGACTGGTCGACTTCACTGGTGACCGAAGAGTTGGCAGCTTTCTCGCACAACGTATTAGCATCGCAATACGGCGGGGAAATGCTGCCAGCATCCTCGGCACCATGTCAAAGGGCTCAAATTTCTTAGACGTACCTATTTTAATTTGATTTAGTATAAGTTTTTAGTTTTAATTAGGTTTTATTTTATAGATGTTAGTTTTTTTAAATGTACCATACATTTAATGTACAATTATATATATAATTGTAAATCATAATGTATTGTATGTTTAATTGTTTATTGCAATTATAAAAAAATGTTAAATTACCTCGACAACATAAAGAGTAGGCCAAGCAATAAGCAGGTATAGAGGGAAATGCAAGGAACACAATTTTTTACTTCGTAGCCTTGTTTGGACTAGTTAGGAGATGAACATATCAAAAGTCCCCGGCCATAACCCTGGTGCTGGGGGGGGAGAGGGGGGTTTGAAGGTTCCATTTTTCGGTTTTTCGATTATATCGGATACTATGCGTCTGAGCGACTTGGCCACTTATACAAAATGAAAAGAGATTTAATTTGTTACAAGTTTTATTCAGTCAAGTTTTTCGATATCTTGTATAGTTTTTGAGATATCCGCTCTTCAAAGTTTACTTAGGGCTCTCATTTTTATCTTGATTATCTAAATCGGTGAAGCTGCTAGGCCGGGTTTGGTAACGTTTTCGTATAAATCGGGGGTGCTGAATTCATTTTTGCATTTGCATTTCCCTCTATACCTTTTTTTGGGCATTTATTTCCTGGCCTAGAGGCAAATGGCAAAGACAAGGCTGCAAATATTTAGATGCTGTTATGAACACACGTTTTTATGAATGTTATATACCAAGTGATTTTTTACTTTATATGTCACTTTTTAACTATTATATTAATAAATTATCTGAATCAGAAAAACATCAAAGGTTGCTTTGAAGCATTAAAAAGCTTTCCCCATTGAATTTTTCTCATAATCCTTATTGTAGTTGACAAAGAGATTAATTATTTGAAATACATAATACTTGATGTAATATTCAAATCCCATTTTTATCCGTCTTACTTGGCATCATCATAATGGAATAAGTACTAGAAAAATGGACATCACTACATAGTATAAAACAAAGTCGCTTTCCGCTGTCTGTCCGTCTGTCCCTATGTATGCTTAGATCTTTAAAACTACGCAACGGATTTTGATGCGGTTTTTTTTATAGATAAATTGATTCAAGAGGATGGTTTATATGTATAATTTGTAAAGGTTTTGTGTAAATTTTAGTCCATAAACAGGAGAGGAGTTATGACGTCTTCTTTTTCTGTATGGATAAATAATAATTTTTGTTCAGAAACCTATCGTGTATTAAATAAAAGTGCATTCTGAGCCATTGCAAATTACTCTACCGGATATAATACAATAGTACACATGGTACATTTCACTATCGAAAATATAAAAGGTGCGTCCAAGCAATGCGTTGCCCTGACAGGCACAGTTCCGTCCTTTTGATTGGTCCAGCGATTTCCACGCTCCATTGAAAACGTACAAAATAGTATTTTGTGTTTGGACAATCAGTGTTGCATAATCAAAATCACCTATGCATTGATGATGAGTACCACCAGTTTACATAAGCCTATCAAGTCTAGGACAATATGGAGTTGTTAGGATCAGTTTGTGCTGGATAGAATTTAGGCTGATTGTGTAAATGGAGAGAAGGAACGCAACACATCGGCTTCCCACGCGAATTTTATTGAATAGTAATGATGCAATTTGGTCTAGTTACGGCTGGCGGTATCGTTATTCATTGAATATACCTTATTTCCATTGCTTTCAGAGCTCAAACAAGCGTTTGTCTCGGGTATAACACTGTAAAAATTATATAATATTATATAATTAAATTATATAATTATATTATGCAACACGCCTTATACACCGCACAACACATTGCACGGCTGCCTTTCGTGGCAGCTTCCGTTTTGCTGCCACAAAGTGCTGGAACGACTTGCCACCACCAGTACGAAATTGTTTATCGGTCACCTCTTTTAAAGTTAAACTCCGGAATTTTCTACTAAACAAACAAAAATTGTAGCACTTATGCAACCGTGCACACTCACACTCTCACACACTCAGTCACACTCGCACACACACAAACACATACACACCCGTTCGTGTTCGACGTGTTCTTTAGATTTCTTTTTTCTAACTTTTATTAATTGACTAGCTTTTTCCCGCGACTTCGTCTGCGTGGAAATAAGTTCCAACAGTTAGACTATGTATAGCGGCTGGATAAAATGTAATGACAATAATTTTTAGAATATGCTTAATTGCTAACACCAATTAACAGGCAATTCATTAATTTGTTACATACTTAATTTTATACTTATTTCTGCCACCTAGTTAGTTTTAGTTCTAGTTTTAGTTTTAGTTTTATCAGGCCTCACTGAAAATCAGCGTCACGTAGTGAGTCCTATGATTCACTTCGGGACATTAAGCTGAGTGAGGACCTTTTAGCACAATTCTGTTAGTTTATATTCTAAATGAATGTTATTTTATGTTGTTTTTAGTTGTTTTTTTTGTGCTAATAAATATTTCTTATTCTTATTCTTATTCTTATTCTAAAATATGATCTCAAATGAAGAGTTATTCTGGCTTCTGTTGCCACACTTAAACTGGATGTCCCCAGGCGAACGTTTACATGCGCTTGGTAAGAGAACAGGAATAACTCTGGCAGTTGTTATTACACTTCTTCGTTTATTTTCTTCGCCAATATCGCCTACGCCTCGATTTCGTAGAAGCGTCTGTCTGTGCAGGTTTGATAGATTTAGACAATTATAATTTATTAATGAATCGAATATTCGTTTGTGCGTTTGTGCTTAAAAAAAACAATATCATTTTATTCGCAACTCGTCGGTTTTAGAAGAAACCCTTTTAATTTGAAGCTCGTGCTTTAATTATTCATCATCTCATCTTCCTCGCGTTATACCGGTATTTTGCCACGGCTCATGGGAGCCTGGGGTCCGCTTGACAACTGATCCTAAGAATTGACGTAGGCACTAGTTTTTACGAAAGCGACTGCCATCTGACCTTTCAACCCAGAGGGTAAACTAGGCCTTATTGGGATTAGTCCGGTTTCCTCACGATGTTTTCCTTCACCGAAAAGCGACTGGTAAATATCAAATGATATGTGACGTTTTCAACCAAAAGGTACCACATTATCGCTTGTTGATAAGGTTGATTTCTAATTGAAGCTATATGGAAATAGCGCCTTGCTGACAAGCGACAATAAGTACCCTTTTGGTTGAAAATGGCACATATTTTCGTACATAAGTTCCGAAAAACTCATTGGTACGAGCCGGGTTTTGAATCCGCGACCTCCGGATTGAAAGTCGCATGCTCTTACCGCTAGGCCACCAGTGCTTCTCGTGCTTTAAATATTGTTATGTTTTATTTAATATAAGTTAGCTATATAAAGCGCAATCCCACACATTTGTTTTGATGCCAACACATTTCAACCGGCTTTGGTTGTGTTGCTCTCTTGCCAGTCTTGCCTTAACATAACGCAGACAAAAAACGCTATACTTTTATGGCCGTTAAATGTAATTGCGCGCATGAAATCGCATATCCTGCACATTCAAATTAATAATTTAATTCACGGCGTAGAATACGCCTTAGTCCTGACACTCCTGACACGTGTTCAATATCGCCTATTTTCATAAAACCTGTCGACTTAACTCTAACCCGGAATGAATTCTTCGAACTCTTCATTGTGAGCCAGCTGTAGCCGGTCGGTCCCTCAAACTGAGCTTAGTGCTTCTCGCCCAGGAAACTTCGTCCCTTCTGAAAGAGACCTCTTTAATCCGAAGCTCGTGCTGCGAATATTATTGCTTTTATATTTTACTTACAATTCTAGGTACTTTTTTTTAAGGTTCCGTAGTCAACTAGGCCCATATCAGACCCATATCAGAGAACTACTTAGGCCCCGACCAATATGGTTTCCGTGAAAGCAAAGGTACCAGAAAGTATACTAGCTCTTATATTAGTAGTATACAGACGGCTAGATGTAGGACTCGACACTCATATCGCTTTTATAGATTTAGAGTTGAGAAAATCTTTGATAAAGTAAACTGGAGAAAAATTATGAGCATCTGGAAAGAAGTAGGAGTAGACTATAGAGATAAGGATAATGAACTTTAGGTACAAGGAGCAGGAGGCGTTGATGGAAGTGGGAGAGTAAATTGGGAATGCAAGGATTAGACAAGGAGGGCGACAGGGGTGTCCACTTTCACCTTTAATATTTAATATATATATAGAATACTCTATACGAAAAATTGTTGAAACAGACATGGAAGGGGTAAAATCAGTGGAGACAAAATACATTTAATACGATTTGCAGACGACATCGTAGCGTGTGCAGAAACTCTGCTTCATTTAGCTCAACTAGAATATCTAATGTTAACAATGCTGGACAATAAACATAAAGAAAACTAAGACTCCTCTTACAACTTCAAAACGCACTTACACACAAACTAATCATCCTTCGATAGGTAGTTCTCAACAACATCCCAATTCAGCAGGTTGAACGTTTTAAATATTTAGGCAGCTTAGTTACCAGGGACTCCAGGTGCACACCAGACATCGTTGCAAGGATTTCTATGGCAAAAAAAGCTTTCAACCAGAATAAACAACTTAAAAAAATCCCGTTTCCCATCCCGTTTCATTGAAATCCCGTTTGTGATGTAGAAGCGAGAAGCTACTGTTTAAGGTGTGCATCTGGAGTATTTATAGCCCTTTATGGAAGTGAAACGTGGACAATGACCCTAAGTGATAGAAAGAGCATGGAAGCATATGAAATGTGGTGATGGAGGCGAATGGAAGGCATTAGTTGGAGAGGCAGGATAACGAATGAGGAGGTGCTAAGAAGAGTGAGTGAAAGGAGAGCTAGTCTGAACACTATTGCAAATAGGCGCGGAAAAATGATTGGACACTTAATACGACACGACCATTCCTTTAAAAGTACCCTGGAGGGGCGGATATGAAGCAAGCGGGGTAGAAGAAAACCCAGACGCAGCTTTTTAGATCAAGTGAAAGACAAAGTCATGTCGTATCAAAAAGTCAAAGAGCTGGCGCAGGTTAGGGAAAGCTGGAAGATACTCCACCGACAAGAGAATAACACTTCAATTGATGAACCCTTCTACCCTGTTTTATGGCCATTTTAATTATATAAACTTTGTGTTTTTTAAGCAAAGGTTGTCCATCGCCATTCAACGTGGTAACGCGGCTAAGAGAGTGATGACAACTCGGAGGCGACTTTTTGACTAGTCTTAAGTTACAATTGTAAGTTGTTATTATTTTTTTGTACTGACATGCTTAAAAAAATAGTTTAAGCAATGAAGAAACCATATTTTCAATATTGAAATAAAAAATATTTTTTTATAAATGTGGGCGGACTGCAAAAACTGCCAGGCTAAGGTGAGGGTTGAATACAACCCACGATTTTTGACCACCACACACATATGAAAGTATTAATCAAAAAAGATGAGAACAAACAAACTTGTGTAAATATAGACAATGAAGTTTTCAATTTAAAATCATTTTTAATAACTAAATAAGTAATGTTTCGCTTCAACTGACTATTTCTAGGTACATATTTATATTATTGTCTAATTTCAGATTTCTGTTTAACTGTTTAACTCTCAAAGTTCACAAAGCTAATAACGCCGCACTGACAACAAAAGAAGACCGTGATTGAAAACTTTTTGAGCTTCAGCGTATACCTTAGCGAAGCATTTTCATTATGACTTCGTTCAGAAATTCAGAGTTTAAAGGTTAATAAAAAATGAAATCGGCCAAGAGCATGTCGGGCCATGCTCAGTATAGGGTTTCGTAGTTACAATTCTGTCAGAACAGGCCAAAGTAGTAAGTATCATGTACATTTTACAAGCATGAGGGCTTTTTACTAAGAAGATAAGATTTTTTGCAATAACTCAGAAACGGCTGGATGTTCGCTATAGTTTTCGTTGAAAGGATTTATTAAGCTCTTATTTCACGATTTCTTTTATATTTTTTGGACCTTTGGTTCAAAAGTTAGATCCCCCCCCCCCCCCTCTAACGCACACATATTGTTTTCGTTCGAAACGATTATCTCCGAAAATATTAATTTTTATTAGTTTTTATTCTACCGTTCTGTCGCCATGCATGATTTATGTATCCATGCCAAATTGCAGCTTTCTAGCACTAACGATCAAGGAGTAAAGCCGCGGACGGACAGACGGACATGGCGAAACTATAAGGGTTTCTGGGTGACTACGAAACCCTAAAAAGAACAAACAATCCTTCTTGTGTAAACATACCATGAACTTTTAATACCTAAGTATTTGTCGCATTAACTCCGTGATCCGTAACTCTTTATTAAGGTGCAGTTCCGAGCCAAGCGACACTTACGGCGCCACTAACGCGCGACGAGCGACAGAGGTTCTATACGTATAAATACATCTGTCTTAAGCTTAAGGTATACCGTTCGGATTCAGAATGCACCAGCATTATTGCTGCAGTATTGCGTCGCGACATTGCTTTCGACTGCATTGCTGCCGCAAATGTGAAAGTAACTGACAATTCTGGGCGGCGATTCGGTTTTGACATGTCGCGCTGTAATACTGCTGCATTAATGCTGCCGATTGCACTTGCTGCAGGAAATGTCAAAAAGGTAGTTTTTATCAAGAAGTTTATATGTATACAAATTTTCTACTAGTCTAGGTATTTGAGGTTTTCTGTATGATATTAATGATGCGTCTTTATTTTATACCTCTTTCTAACAAGTATGTTAGTGCGATTAACTATTAAAGCGCAGTAGAAAGACATACTGCTACTATGTTAAACTCTAATGTTTGTAGAGAAAAAATATTCCTGAAGGTTTCTATTACTAAATAAGTTGCCTTTTGCTTTTATAACCGGAAAATCGTGTTTCATGAAATTAGTTTTTGATGCTAGTGAAATTTTGTTTGAAAATTAGGGGTACATTACAGAATTACATTAATCGGGTCTGAAAAGGTCATGCCATCAACATAAAGAGGACAGTAGTTTTATTTTCTTCATTGTACATAAAACTACAGTTAGCCTGAAGGACCATTTGCCTAAACTGCTCCACTGTTTACTTCCAATAGGCTTCCAATAGCCGCAATTCAGCTAACCAATTGAAACTTTTTCATTCGCAAGGCGTCCGTGTCCCACTTTGAGGTCGGTCAGTACCGCTGAATGCGTGTGACGTGGATGACGCGGGTGATGGATGGATGTTAGGACCCGGACAATTAGCCTGACAGCCACCACACCTCGTCTTTGGACAATATAATTGTATGTCAATCACGGTGCACGGAACTGCGCATTGTAGTAACTTAACAAAGAGACTGATATACTTTTAGTCATCTATTTGAATGTAACGATCGCTGGCACATAATTTGAAGGTGCTGATATATTTGTAGATCTGTCCAGAGATAATGGAACGAACCGCGAATGCGCATGGGGGGGGGGTCGCTAAGATAACAACGATTGGCGTTTGCTATCAACGATTGCCATCTTGGCTAGGCCCCCTGTTGTCGAAAGGTCTTGAACTCGCAAATCCAGGATACCAGCACGCCGCTCTGCCAACTGAGCTACCGAGACTTACCCGTTGACAGCGAATTTTTCCACTATATTCTTCATATGCGTTTTTAGAGGGCTAATATTTCTGTCATATCCGTCGTATGCGCCTTAAGAAGGTACCTATTTCGCTGTCAACGGGTAAGTCTCGGTAGTTGGTAGAAGGGTGGGTTGGTATCTCAGAGTCGCGAGTTTGAGTCTGACCCAAGAGTGAGTTTTTCAACTTTTCCTTTATTTCTAAGTTTTTTTTAGTTTTCGTTTGTAGACGTTTTAACTTAATTAAAAATGAATTTTAGAAAAGTTGACAAGTAAGTACCCATTCCTCTTTAGTTTCAGACGCACTAATATCTTATATCTTATTCTTACACTTTATTTTGGAACAGAGTTATCAGGATTGTTTTGGTATTTTGACGGGTAGTTAGATATAGAAAAGCGTCGATAGAACTGCAATAACATTGACGATCTGTGAATGTTATTGCAGTTCCGCCATATAAATATATCATACATAAAATGTGTTGCTGTTAGCATATTGGTATAGATTATTATTATACACGGTGTTTCATGACCCACTGAAAACCTAAAAACAGTTTGTTCAGAATCGATAGGAGAATCGATTGCGCTATATTTTAATGGGGGTATTTTTTTTTTTTTACATGCCAAGTCTACAAGTTTGTAATGCAATGCAACAATATCAATAACTAGCATTTGACACGTTATTTGTCAATGAGCAACACCCTTAACTGGCCATCGGTAAACATTATCTCGTTGCAGTAAAGTATGCAAATGGTCAGTTAACAGTGTTTACGATGGTAACTAGCAATTGTTTGACGTCACTCAAACGACGAAGTATATTGTATAGAATTACCAGTCGAATAGAATTGTTAAGAAAACTAAACAACTAATATTTTTTTAAATATTTATCGGATTAAAGAATAAATACTCAAGATGAGTTCAAAATAAAAAAATCTGTTGGGGTGTATCAGGTTTTCAGTGGCTCAAGTAACACCGTGTATAAGTTTATAAGCAAAGCTGGATACTTCAAAACTTGTCATTACAAGCTTTTATTTAGTTAACCTGTCCCGTTGTCAGTGTGTGGGTCTATAATCAAATCTTGCAAGTTAAGACCCACTTCCCGGTTTCGAATGAAGCTGAAAATTTGCATAGGTACATATTAAATCAAAAATCATTTATTTTCAGGCAAGTTCAAAAATGTGAGTCGGGTGACAATGCAATATTATGGTACCATCGAGCTGATCTGATGATGGGGACAGGAGGTGGCCATAGGCACTCCGTGATAAGACAACGCAACCTAATTGTGTTTGGGGTTTTAAAAGTTGGCTCGATGAGTATTAGTTGGGTCTCTATTGTTTCCCATATAGTTTTAAGTCATAATATATTGTTTGTCCACATTTTCGTTAATCATAACTTGGTTTTTTTCAAAAAGGCGTAACTTATCAGGTTTGCCATAAAACAAACCTTTTTTTTTTACAAAACATAAAACATAAAACAAACCTAACCTAACCTATTTATAGGATAACCTGAGGAAAATCCTGAAAAGTTAACGGTTTCAGAATTATGCTAATGATAATATGACAATCATTACATTATGACTTTCAATAATTATGTCAAACAAATACACCCCGTATTGGTTGCCTGTGAAAAGAAATTTACAGTCAGCTATAAAAGCTTATACCTAAATAAAATTTTTGCCAAAAACTTATTATACGAGTTAGGAAAGTAAATTTCGCGCATTGGAAAAAATACACTTATCTTAATAACACAAATTCCATGAGACCTAGACATATTAAATATATACATACATACATACATACATATAATCACGCCTATTTCCCGGAGGGGTAGGCAGAGACCACGGATTTCCACTTGCTACGATCCTGACGTACCTCTTTCGCTTCCTTCACTTTCATAACATTCCTCATACACACTCGCCGGTTTACGGTGCTCTTGACCTGGCCTTTCTTCAGGATTTCCCCGATCTGATCAGAGAAAGTCCGCCGAGGTCTGCCCCTTCCAACTCCCGTTTCTACCTCTCCCTTATATACTCTCTTTGTTAGCCTCCTTTCACTCATTCTTTCCACGTGTCCAAACCATCTCAACATACCTTTCTCAATTTTTGTCACTACATCTTCGCTCAGTCCACACTTTTCCCTTATCACACTGTTCCTAATTCTATCTTGTAATCTCACCCCACATACACTTCTCAACGCTCTCATTTCCACTGCATTGACTTGGCTTTGATGCCTCTTCTGCCATACCCAACTTTCGCTACCATACATATGTGTAGGCACCAGCACCCCTCTATGCACAGCCAACCGTGCCTTTTGCGACACCTTTTGGCTGCTCATAAAAGCGTTAAGTGCCCCATTCACGCGATTTCCAGCACTCACTCTCCTTTCAATATCTTTATCATGCTTACCGTCCCTAGTGAATAATGTTCCCAGATACACAAACTCTTTCACTTGTTCTACTCTTTCTTGACCAATCAAAATTTCACAGTTTTTCATATATTCCTCCTTTTCAAATACCATAACTTTCGTCTTACTTACATTTATTTTCATTCCTTTCCTTTCAAAAGATCCATGCATTCTAGTTACCATCTCCTGCAACTCTTCACCCGATGACGCTAGCAATACCAGGTCATCAGCGTAAAGAAGACATTTGACGGGTAACCCACTCATTCTCAGCCCACACTCATCATTTCTCAAATCATGCAAACTACTGTCCATGAACAGATTAAACAGCCACGGTGACGCTACACATCCCTGCCTAAAACCCTTTTCGATGCTACACCACTCAGTGTACGACCCGTTTACTCTCACACAAGCACAACCTCATAGAGCAAGAACAAGATTCCATCCTCATAGAGCGATTTCAGTGCCTGAATGAGACGGCCGCTCAATCCATACACCGACAGTACCGACCAAAGTTCATTCCTCACCACTCTGTCATAAGCCTTTTCCAAATCCACGAAAGCGCAATAGACCTTCTGACCTTTGGCCAAATACTTTTCGGCTATGCATCGCAAGGAAAAGACTTGATCCGTACATCCCATACCCTTTCGGAATCCCGCTTGTGCATCCCATACTTTTTCATCGGTTTCTTTCACTACTCTCTCAATCAATATCTTTGCATACAATTTGATGATTTGATGATTTAATAAATATTTAAAATTCGCTCTTGCCTTATTGTTAAGCTCATGCAAGGGTATGTACAATTCCCATATCTTACGTCTTCTAACTTCTAACTACACTTGCTCCATTCCTCATTGCAAACAATAAGGAGCTTTGAAAGTTTAACTCAACAGTACAACTGCAACGAGACAGTAAATACTATTGTCAGCGTGGGAAACCCGTATTGGTCTTGTATAGTCAACTAATATGGATTTATGTTCGTTCACTAAAGCGAATCTGTATTAGAGGATAGTAGCTCGTGGTTTAGACAGCTTGTATTTGGACTAAGTCCAGGAATATCGTTAGTTTTGCTATGAATAATCGAATTATTATAGCAATCTGTAGCCACGCAAAAGCTAGGAGGATATAACCAAACGGAGTAGCCATTAACAGCCTTTCCCCTCTGTCGAAAATAGTCGGCCAATGGTCATACACAATGTATGGACTGACGTTTATCTGACGTGGCTATTTTGACGTTACGTATACATTTGACGTTCCCCTCCCCCGCAAAAATTTGCAGACTTTTTTGTACAACAAATTACAGACAAGGCTTCTCCGTTGATTATATCCTCCTAGCCCATACCACCATAACCAACATAGGGCACAATAACATACTAATAGGAAATATATACATAATTAAAAATATATTTATTCGCAAAACTGTAAATGTAATCACGCTCTCCACACTCGTGCGCGAATCACGGCGTGAAGCCGCGAATGCGAGTATTGCGTCGGTTTCGCAGATTGTTCACGCCTTCGCGCCTTGTTCCCCGTTTTTTGTCGGTATTTCGGCCCGCGTCAAAGGAAAGCGAACTTGCAAGAATCCACATTACGCATTATTTTGGCTCCTCTGTGGCAAGATAAATATTATAATATTATGATTATATTATAATAAGCAGCTATATTTTACGATTTTACAACAAAACAAAATGGAAAAACAGCTAAATCACGTATGATGCCAAAGATAACTAACAGTTAACTCGAGCCGCTGATGCTTTTCCGCAAACCAAACTGTCGAAATGTGAAATCGCCGTGCAGTTGTGCGAATGTGGAGTCATACGTCAACGTCGCAATACGTTCGCTCCGCGAAGTCGCGCCGCGATTCACGCGCATAGTCTGGAGGGAGCTTTAGACGCAGAATAACATGTGGTCATTATTTAAGACTAATTGATTCAACTCAAATTTCGTTTGCCATGGCAAACGGCAGGCATTATAGTTAATATTTATAAACTATTTTGGTTAATCTATAGACATTGAATTTAAACGGTGCAATCTATGCACATCTAAAGGCCAATGATTAATTCAGAAAACTCACAATGTTCATACGCAAAACTAAACCAAAATGCGTAGCATATTAGGTGTTTTGTCATTTGATTAGTAAACACGAGACCTGGACAGTCGGGTGTTTAGCCCAGCATGTCGCAATCAGTGCACAAAGCGGGTATTTTATTGTGATTTACATATAGAACTCCATTGTGGGCGCGTGCCCTGTGACAGTCGCCCCCCGACCTCGGTGCCGGTGCCGTGGTCTCTGACCTGGACATTTTTTACGGATTTGTTAGTGATCTTATAGAAAACCTGAGGAATCATATACAGCGGTATGTTTAAAATAATTACTTTTATTTTCAGTAAAGAATCGGCGTAGTCTCTACAGTTTGTAAACAGTAGACGCGCTACGTACAGACGCATGCAGGTACTCGACATTTAATTTTCTGTTATAGTTCTACTGTATTGTTATGATTATTTATTTCAAAGACTTTCGAAGAACACACACTACAAGTCAGTATTAAATTAAGAAGTAAATTGGTAAACAAATTTAGCATCTATATTCCGTAATTAAAGCACATCAATATAACCTGAACATAATTACTTCGAAATCGAGCGTTGTTTATAAATAGCAAACTACGTTTAATATTTCCCGTTCCATTTTAACTGTTAGAAATTTAAAACGAATTACGCCTGCAGCGCACGGATAATCTGATTTCATTGAAACAAAGTGCTACCGACCCGACTTTAAATACATTATTTGCAAATTTCTCCGATATCTGGAGGAGTCCGCTTGATTTCTTCTCTAACGAAGCGAGAGAGGTGGTCTGTTTAACTATCGGCGAGTATCGTTTATTCTTTAAGTTCATTATTTACCTACTGTATATCTTTTTAGAATCCGATATATTTACAGGCTATTTTTCAGAAAAGTAGCTCTACGTTCTTTAAATATTTCTTTGTAGTTTTACATGTATGTAAAATGTATAATTTTGGTGCAATAAAGAATATTTACTTACTTACTTACTTACGTTCAAAGACACGCAGAGCCTGTATTTAATGACAAACTATTTCATTAGGTATTACTAATATAAGCTAGTGCGTGTTAACGTAGTACTATGTACATGTTTAAGTTTACTTATGTAGGCACGTGATTTTTTATGATTATCCTTGTTTCAGTCAAGATTTGTGTTATTAAAAAAAAATACTCACAAATGAGTTCAAATTCAACAAAAATCAGCAATTCAGATTAAGAAAAATTCAAATTCAAATTCAAATTCAAATTCAAAAAGGCCACTAAGTCAACTGAGCCTTTTCCTTACTATTTATTACACACAAAGGGTTAGCGGAAAAACAGCGCTTTTTCTCTAGTTCAATGGAAAATAGGCTTTTGAAATCTTACTAAAAGCGTTCCGGCTCCTCGTGGAGGCATATTCCAGTTTCTTGCCAGCCGCAGGCGAGTCGAACTCTCAAGAGAATCAGTATAAATAATAGCTTCTATTTACGCACAGTTGTTATGGATCTTGAGGTAATGGTTACAGTGAATCGTCAGTGTTCGAATTCCTTGCGGTCGATAATCAATGAGAACACGAGCACAAAGCTCTCAAAAATCAACCCATCGTTTTGTCGAGAGATATCCTTTCATTAAATTATTGAGTTGTAATAAAATTTCCTTTAGATGCTTCGCTGGAACTTTAATGAAGACTTCGACAGATTTAACAGTGATTGAGACAGACAACTTTATTTGAAAATGTTTGCCGCTTCTAAGGGCTCTGTCAATAATGTGGGCAGGGATTTTGGGTCGCTAGGCCCTTGCGGGACGAAAACAAATTAGAAGTAATTGCTTCAAATAATTTATGAAGGAGACTTGTATTTTAGAACAAGGAATTTAAGTAGTTTTTGTATTGCGGATCTGAATTTGTTCATCAGGCTTGTTAAGGTAAGAGGTGATTTTTAATTGTTGTATTTGTATTGAAGATTCTTGAGATAGATATCAAGCGGACTTCAGGCTCTCATGAGCCGTGGCAAAAATGCCGGGATAACGCGAGGAAGAAGATGTATCTGGATTTAAACACGTTTACATACCTACCACTCATTTGAAGTTTTGAATAGAGCTCTTATAGTAAAACCCTTGCATTTTTGGTCAACTAATTTGCAACGCTATTTTTTGGCACACAATGGTTACGAGTTGCAGTCTCGTGGCAACAATATCGTAAAAAAGCTGAAATGTTTATTGACTTTTCGTACTGTTGTTATATTCCAAATGTCAGTCGGCGGGGTGGTTGGCCGCTCGCCCGCAGCTACTCCATAAACCATTTCTTTTTGTAAGTAAGTACACTTTAATTTACCTTTCTAATCACACTTGCTCGAAAAATATCTTATTTCATGCAGGTGTACTGAAGGACAAAGATATTTTTTATTATTATTTTACTCATTCATACGAATTAACTAGGTATAAATGAAAACTGTGATAGATGTCATATATTAAAGAAAAAGTGACGAAGCCCTCCAGTGGTGAAGGCCGGATTCGAACCGGCGTCTTTAGCTATCGCGGCTAACGCCATGAACCCCTATGCCACCCCGCCACGGCGGTGCCCGTCCGAATTTCTCGACTATATGCCATCTTAGTAAGACTAGGCGTCTTTGACCAGCTCTAAGGGCAAGCAGTGCGCGCTTGCACCTCCTAAACGAACTCCTTACGGATTTACGTTGTAGCGAGAGAGACTGGTGCTGCCATCTATGAACAAGTTTGGGAACAAATCAAATTATTTTATTAAATATTAAACTCATTTATTTATTTAAAAAATTAAACTCATTTATACCTATGAACAAGTTTGGGAACAAATCAAATTATTTTATTAAATATTTTGATTTGTGTTTTTTTAAGTAGTCACACTACTATATATAAATTAAAAACTGTAATAGATGTCATATAGGTGTTTTTAATTTATATATAGTAGTGTGACTACTTAAAAAAACACAAATCAAAATATTTAATAAAATAATTTGATTTGTTCCCAAACTTGTTCATATGTATAAATGAGTTAAATTTTTTAAATAGGTACTAAAGTTAATAATTTAATTTTTTGTTTATGTTTAAAAATATTTAATTTAAATAATTTAATAACCGTTTTATTTATTTATTTAATTCTGAACAATATACATTGTGTCGAATAATCATTCATACATATGAAATGATTACATACATTAAACACTTTAAATAGTCACATAAAAAGAGTAAATTCACCGAACAAAACAACAAAAAATTATTCTAATACTAAATTAATGACCTACGAATAAAATAATAATAATAAATGTCAAAAATTTATATGTATGTCATTCACAATGCATAAAATAGTTAACTAAAAGAACATAATTATTAATCTAAATAAAAAAGGTTACTATTACGATACAAATTAATATATGTTCACAAATTCATTGATAGAGTAATAACATTTTTCTACAAGAAAAGCCTTTAATTGGCGCTTGAATACCTTACAGTCAGAGATCTGTTTATACTCTATCGGTAGTTTATTAAAAAGATGAACTGCCTGGTAGCTTGCTGAATGTTGTACAATTTTGAATTTAGGCACTAAACTATTTTTTCTCAAAAATGGACGGCAAAGCCGACGTTGCCGGTTAAAAAGTAGGTCGCGAAGTGCGTTGTTTATGGTCAGTCAAAAAATTAAAAAGTTAAAAACATTGCGGTCTCGATTTCGGGACTGCAATGTTGCATACATATTCCATTATTTGTCGAGTTCCAAACTTTTTGAAAGTTGAAGTGGCCATATCAAATGCAGGCATAGGTCCATTAAACAGCCAAACAGATGATCAGTACTTATTATTATAATGTTGGTACCGCGACTATTTAGGTGTCTCAAATAGGTTGGCGTATTTTCAGCAGAAAAATACACTTCTATTTTTAATTAAAAAAATAAAACGGCGGCAAAGCAAATCTTATTACTTTTTTCTTTGAAAATATATACACAAGAACGTTGCTTCTGTAAAATATTTCTATTATATTTGTATTTATTGCGCCATTTTTGAGAAAAGCACTATATATGACTCGGCTGCAAGGCTACTTGCTGGCTTCGGATTCAATTAAACGGACTCCCAAGGTCGTCCGTTTAAAACGAATCCTCAGCCAGCAAGTAGCTATTTCCGAGCCTCGACAATAATGTACTATTAACGTCTTTTCTTCTCTTTGCAAGTCTCAAAGCTCTGTCGTAATCGCTTTCAGTTTCCTCCAAATTTTTGAATAGGCCTGATAGGAGAACTTAAATATACAGGCAAGACACAGTCAAAATTTTAAGTTTTTTAAAATGTTCCCTGCACGATTCCCACTGTGGTATTCTAACTATAATTCGGATAGCCCTTTTCTGCATCAAGAAAGCACTTTTAGTATTATATAGGTAGCTGTTACCACACAATTTAATACTATATCGTGATTTAGATTCTATGAGGGCGTAGTAGACCGCCTTAAGCTGTTCATTTTTTATTTCTTCCCGTAAACTTTTCAAAGCAAAACAACCTGAACTCATTGAATTATCCAACTCCTGTAATTGCGGCTTCCAATTTAGATCAGAGTCAATCAAAACGCCCAAGAATTTTACTAATTGTTCAACAATTTCTCCATTTATATTAAGAAATAAGGAATCGGTGCATCTGGGACTAGTATTAAATAAAATCGATTTAGTCTTACTACTATTCAAGGTAAGATTACTTACTGAGAACCATAGGTACAGAAAATGCATTAAGGGCGCTGTTGATTACCTCATTAAGCTCTGTTATACAATCAGCAGACACTATATAGCGTTGGTGTCATCAGCGAACAATACTAAATTTAAATTGGGAATATAGTCGTTCATATAACTAATCAAATCGTTAACAAATAACACAAAAAATATAGGCCCTAAAATGGACCCTTGGGGAACACCTCAATTATTTTCTGTGTTTCAATTCTGCAAACTGTTTTCTATTTCTTAAATATGATTGATATAATTTGAGAACGTTTCCTCTCACACCATAGTGTTCTAATTTACTCAACAAGATTGAATGATCCACAGTGTCGTGTGTTTAAAATATTTTTACAGAATTTTCAATTGTGTGGCTGAATGCCGGATAGGTCTGTGCCTTCGATGCCTAACCAGCTGTCAAAACATGACAATATGGCGGACGAATGTTTAAAATGTCATCGCATTTAAGAATTATTTCGCTTATAATTTAGTTTTTTTCTTCGCAAGTGTGATGAAAAACACTGTGTGCAACTCTGGGCGTAAGAATATTGCAAACTCGAGTTTTTAATTCACTACAGCCTGCGGCCGTCGCGAAATAAAACCCTCGTTTCCAATATTTCACTTACTACACTATACTACATAGTATAAAACAAAGTCGCTTCCTGCTGTCTGTCTGTACCTATGTATGCTTAGATCTTTAAAACTACGCAATGGATTTTGATGCGGTTTTTTCAATAGATAGAGTTATTCAAGAAGAAGCGAAGAAGGTTTAATACGTATAATACAAGCATTGCACCCGTGCGATGCCGGGGCGGGTCGTCTAGTGTACTATACCTATAGTTGAACTGGGTAATATGTGTAGTGAAAATTAATATAATTTGGAAAAATCGATGTCTTCTCATTTTATTTATCTGTGGGTTTACTAATACAGCTATCGATATGGATACGTGGCACGTGTTGAAGCCATTTTAGCTTTAAAATTTTCGAATTTTCCAATAAATTCTACTGCGCCAACTATAAAACTAAATTGACAAATTCTGCACTTTTACGATTGCATTATTTCAAAGCGCACAAACTTTTATTTTTACTGAACTAACCCGGTGCCCGAGAGCCCTGGGCTCTTATTTAAACCGCTTGCCAAGCGTTTCGCCTCACTAAACCGTTTTAAGTGTGAACTCCGACTAGTCATAATTGTTAAAGAACTTAAAGTCAAGTTAGACAGGTCAGTCGCGATAAAATGTTTAGCGAATTAGTTAGCAGTTAAAGTGCACTGGCTCGGCCGCGGCCGTGCCAAAATGTTAGGACAGTACTTCCTGGTTACGACTGTTTCTACTACAGGATCCCGGCCTGAACGCACTTTAGTACTGTCAACTGAACGACTCAAACACATTCGCCGAAAGTGTCAATTCAAAAGTGGTTGTATTATAAATTTAGACTCGATGACGTCTTAATTTAACACCCAGCTGTGGCTCAGCGTCTATTCAGCAAAACAGCAGGCAAACTAAAATTAAATTTGAAACTGATTGGTTCCTCAAATGTTTACAATTTACACTAAAATCACGGTGAGTGTTTTTGTATCATATAATAATCAGGCGTGTGTTTAAATTGCAAATGAGGTAACTTTTTGCGGACTATAAACATGAAGTTGGACTTAACTCAACTTTAAGCAACAGATAAGAGTTAGGTCGTAAATAATACCAATTTTAACGGAAAGGCAACCGAAATATTTATTTAAATACTGTCAGTGATTACGGTGATAAAGTGCTTTTTAAAATCATTGCAGCCTTGGGATTGGGAATGCATTAACATAAAGAAATGTAACAACATTAATCTTGTTTTCGAAACGAGGCATGATACGTAGTTACCGTAAAACAATATGAAATACAAGTCCATTACTAATAAGTCTAATTTATTTATGATAAAAAAGTACACAGGAGGTGCCAGAACCAAGTAAGAAATACCAACGTCATAAAAACCTAATTTTCCTGTGTCAATGTTGCTTATTCTCTACAATAATAGTAAATTGTTGAACAAGTATTGAAAGTGACCATTTTGCTCCAGATATAATTTTCTCTTCGACTATGGGTGAAATAGACTTTTAGATAGAATTTTATGATTTCACACGAATCAAACACAGAACCTACTTTGCGACATTCTATGTAAAACGTAGGTAATGAAACGAATACAGTGATTTATTTCATAAACCTTTCATTGAACAATTAGTACGTCTATGAATAAGGAGTAAAGGCAAAAGGTCTTAAAGGCGTTTTTCAACCCTTTTACTGCGTATAAAAAGCGAACTTTGCGAACAGGAGAGATGAATATAATTATCGGTGTACTTCCTTTTTGGCGAAATTTATTTCGCCGAATTTCACTTGGCAACCAACTTTTCGCCAAAGTTTCATTTGAAAAACCAATCGTTGGCATAACCTTCATTTCATTTCCTAACCCCATAGTTGGGAAATGAAAATGACGTACTAGGTTGGGTTAGGTTAGGTTGGATTATGTAAAGTTGCGAAATGAAATTCGGCCAAATGAAACTTTGGTGAAAAGTTGGTTGCCAAGTGAAATTCTGCAATAAAATTTTCGGCGAAAAGTAGGTAAACCATAATTATCAGGTACTAGCTTTTACCCGCTACTTCGTCTGCATGGAATTTGAATAAATTGTGGGGTTTTTCTCGTGTAATTTCTACAATTTGAATTAAAAATCCGATAATATGTAAAAAAGGCGACTGATTTAATTCCCTTGACAGATGTGAGTATATCTATCCGGTTCGAAGGACCATGAATAAATTATGAGGTTTTATTGGTGTAATTTCTAAAAATTTAAATTAAAATCCGTAATTATGAAAAAAGCGACTGATTTAAGGGGCCCACTGACTATCAGTCCGCCGGACGATATCGACCTGTCAGTTAGAACATAAATTTGACAGTTCCGAACAACTGACAGGCCGATATCGTCCGGCGGACTGATAGTCAGTGGGCCCCTTTAATTCCCTTGACAGATGTGAGTGACGTTGACATAATTCCTTTTTCTTTTTAATCTGAACAGAATTAGTTCCAGCAATTAGAGTAAGTATGGCGCCTGGATGAAATCTAATGGCAATAATTTTGAGCATAATATGATTCATTGCATACACCAATTAACATAAATTTATTATTTTTTTCATTTCCACCCCCCTTTTCACCCTCTTTAG
Organism: Cydia strobilella; assembly: GCF_947568885.1. NCBI lineage: Eukaryota > Metazoa > Arthropoda > Insecta > Lepidoptera > Tortricidae > Cydia > Cydia strobilella. The sequence goes on from NC_086048.1 coordinate 7,983,696, forward strand.
GAATGACTTCCGACATAAAAACTATCCTATGTCCTGCCCCGGGACTCAATCTTTATGCCAAATTTAAACTAAATCCGTTCAGCGGTTTAAGCGTGAAGAGGTAATAGACAGTCAGACAGACACACTTTCGCATTTATAATATTACTCGTAGGTAGTATGAATAATGTCTAAATTAATTTTTCACCACTAATAGTGGATTATGTTACTTCATTCATTTTGTCTTTGTTGAAGTGTGAAAAGTATATACTTATGCCATATATGCCTATAAATGTGCTTTCACACTAGCATCTTAGAACAATAAGAAGCATAGTGGAAACGCTGACGAATTATAAACAAAGCGGAGCGAGCATTCTTAGTTATTGTTTGCCAGGACGTCGCGACGCGATATTTGTTTTGTTTGAGGAAATATTTTTATTATATTTTTTTTATTATAAATTGCTCTCAATGAGGAAAATTCGACTAGAACACATAGATACAGGGTGTTTCATGACCCACTGAAAACCTAAAAACACTTTGTTCAGAATCGATCGGAGAATCGATCGCGCTATGTTTTAATGGGGGTAATTTTTTTATAATTTTTATTATTTTTACATGCCCATTCTACAGGTTTGTAATGCAACAATATCAATACTAGCATTTGACACGTTCTTTGTCAATGAGCAAACCCTTAACTGGCCATTGGTAAACCTTAATTATCTCGTTGCAGTAAGGTATGCAAATGATCTATTAAAAGTGTTTACGATGGTAACTAGCAATTGTTTGATGTCACTAAAACGACGAAGCATCTTGTGTAGAATTACCAGTCGAATAGAATTGTTAATAAATCTAAACAATTAATATTTTTTAAATATTTATCGGATTAAAGAATTAATACTCAAGATGAGTTCAAAAAAAAATAAAAAAAATTAGGATGTCTCAGGTTTTCAGTGGCTTAAGTAACACCGTGTATAAAGTATGGCAATTTTTGACATAGATAAATTGTCAACATTTCTTGTTATTTGAAATGCAGCATTGCATCGTCAGCATTTGACAAGTTTGTTTACCTATACGTCGGTTAAATACTAAATTAATAATTTGCGATGTCACGACGACGAAGAGTGGTTCCCAATTAATGTTGCGAACAGAACAATAATACAATTGCCAATGTAAGTGCAACAATGTCACAAGGTAAATTCTGTCCATCGAAGCTTACACAAAGGATTAATGAAATTATACAGACTGAAAATGGCCACTACCTATTAAATTTTGCGAAATTCCCAATGAATTTCATTGTATTCTTTAACAAAAGATGAGTCGCACTGGAATCAGCTTTAATAGATTTTCGTTAATTGAGCTGAAAAGTAAAAAAGAGGTAGAGAATTTTCCAAATTGTCGGCTGCAACTTTGTTTCGCAACTTTGACGTGATGCCGCTCCGGAAAACCAACTATTTAACCTTTAAAACTCTTATATGACTCAGCTTTGACATTACAAAAGCGACCTTATTTCTTTAATTATATAGTTTGTATTAAAGATCACGATAACATTTATATGAAGTTGAGTAAATAAGTATTCAAAATGGATTCGGTCGACGTAATTAATTCCTCCTGCTTTTCAGTTCGTCGTTCATATATTTTTTGCTTTGAGCTTTTAGTAAAATTAAGTTTAATAAAGTTTACCTATGCAAGTAATAAAATAGCTGAAATGTACTTGTCCTTTTCTTACGAATATATATATGCCTCTATGATTTTGGCTCTAGAGAAGGAACAGCTTAATCTTAAATTATTTGAATCTTTAATTTTTTTATAATTTTATTCAGTACAAACTGTGTCGTGCCTCTTAGACAAAAATGAAAATGATATATGCAATTACTATGTAGTTTTGATATACTTCTTTAAGGACCAAAGGGAGGAGGAAAAGGAGGTAAAATGTGTCATATTCAATATATAACTTATTTTATGCAATTAAGACCAAACCAATGGAATGAATGATGGGTTAATTTAATTTAAAACCGGCCAAATGCGTGGTGAACCACGTATAATGAAGGGTTCCGTACCTTCATATTTACGACACAAAAAAGCCACACTAGCAAAAATCATTACCTTTCGGCACTTACATATTTTTGATAAGAAGAAAATTATTTAAAAAAACACTCATTAATGGCACAACCGATCACGTTCAAAATAATTTTCTTGAAAAGTATCAACTCTGGAAGTCGCCAGCAACATGCTGAGGTGAGACATTTTTGAGCCATTTTAAACCAAAAGGGCACTTATTGTCGGTTGTCAATAAGGCGCTATTTCCATAAAGCTTCAATTTGAAATGAACCTTATCGACAACCGACAATGTGGTACCTTTTAGTTGAAAACGTCACATTTCGTGGCACTTTCTCCTTTTTATGTTTCTCTGTTTTGTATAATTTTCTATTTTGTGTTTGTGCTCACGAATAAATTATTTCTATTCTATTTAAAACTTTCGTTTTATTTTCTTAAACGTTTTATTTTATTGTACGGTCTGTTCAAAATTTAGAGGGGGGGGGACACATTATTTCAGAACTTTCTAAACCTACTATGCTACAATAACTACACATCAAAAAACTTTCTTTTAATTTTTTTGAACGAATGATGTGCCTCATGTTGACATTTAATGATTTGTTTTTCACTTTAAGTTACATTTATTAAGTGCCCCCTAAGTAAAATAGTTATTTGTTATACAAGAGTGCAAAGTTGTATTTTACCCCCTAGTGTGGAATTGAAACACGAGCAAGCGAAAGGACACAATAGTTGAACCACGAGCGAAGCGAGTTAATCTAAAATAGAATCCTGAGCGTAGCGAGTGTTTCAACGCACGAGAAGTAAAATACATTTGCACCCGTGTGTAACACAAAACTTTTCACCTCACTATAGCGAGGGAAGTGCAACATCCACAGGCGTTAGATCATCTTCATCACTGGAATCACTCATTTTTTTACGATATTATGACAGAAAACTCTGGAAATTGTGTATTTTTACGTGAGTTGGACTCGGTGAGAAAAGTTTTAAGTAAAATGTTCGTTGACAATGTTGACATTTCTGACGATGCGTTTTAAAATTGCATCGGCTCAACCAGTGCGTTCTGAATTATATTCAACATTATTATAAAAAACAAATGTTCCTTATGGGATTTTAAGGTTTATGACTTCTAATCATTAATAAAGCTAAAGATATTTTTTATTAAATTCTCAAACCATTTCTTTATGATAATTAATATCGAACGAACCATTATTATGAGCGTTTTACGTTTTGTTATCTGTCAAAAGCTACTTAAATACGCTCCATCCAAGGTCAAATTACATTTCACACTAGTGGATAAAATGCGTTTTTACCCGCTTGTTTTAAAGGATAAAATACGGTTTTCCGAGCTAGTGAGGGGAAAATATTTATTTTATAATTTTAACTTTTAAACTTAGTAGCGACTTACAATATACCTTATAGATTTTTAATAAAATGACTGTGACATACGGACAGACAGACGGACGGATGGATGGACAGACGGACATTACAAAAATATAAGGGTTCCGAACTCTAAAAATGGTTTTAGTCTTTTATTTTCATTCTTTGTTATCTGTATAAATTAAAAATATCTTGACAGTTTGACCATACTACTTACATCGTAACATAGGTACATACTGTGCAATAACAATACCTTGTGCTCTGTAAACGTCGTATAATAGGTATTTTGACAGATGTTCTGTTTCAGCCGAGCCGAGCGAGCCGGTGACCGCCAAGCCGCCGACGCCTGCGCCGGCGCAGAGCTCCGCGAAACGTGAGTACTCATTTGTTTCTTTTTGGCTCGTGTTACCGTTCCGTTTGACCCAAACCCTTTGTTTAATTGACTTGTTTTCACCAACTTAAATAGAAATAGATGCCCTTGGAGTCTTATGTGTTTTAACGGATACTGTGATAGGATAGAACTTACTAAGGTTGTCAGAACTTTGGTATAGGCTTTAATATTCTAAGCTCCAATATAGTTTCAAAATAAAATTGTTCTTATTATTTGAATTTTGAATTCTAGCTTCGCGGAACTGTCATTACTGTCATTAGTATCTTAAAGTTGGTTGATCGTATGAGTGTCATATTTAAAATTTAAACGCGATTAAGTCCCGTCGTTGTGAATAATAATGTGTATCTTATTTGCCAAATACCAAAATAAAACTTGAAACCTAAATGAAATAAACCTCACAAAGAAATGTGGCATGAATACTGCTATTAAACCTATATTTTCAGCTCAACAATATTTGTTTAGCCTTAGAACTGTTTAAAATACGGCACATGACGTATAAACAAACATATTACGCAAGAAGACACGGCATATTATGCGGCCGTATTAGCAAGTGAAATTCCCGATTGTGATACGACGACCTCCCGCTTGGCTTGTCCGGTCCTGAAATCATGTGCCTTAGTTTTGTCCGGCTGTACGTTGATGATGTAAAATTATTCGTATTCAGGTGTGATATCAGTAAACTAACCTACCTATGCTTTTGTTAGCATTGTATAGTCATATTGTAGAAGGGGAATAGTTTCTACAATCTGTAAATATACTCACTGTGTTCTATCTGATATCGTAGCTTACATATATCCCGGTAGAATCGTCAGGTACTCAGTTCAGGCTCCTCTTTAAACTATCATAATAATTGTATATTTAAATGTGTCGTTATCGGGGAAAATAAGCTTGTTATCACAGAAGCTTAATTAGGTTACAATTACAAGGCGTCGCTTTTGTTAGTAATATCATTATGCATCTTGCACATAGCACACAAATATATAACTTCATTATTCCTTTGTCTGTGTACCTATTTAGCAGACAAACGTTTAGTCCAAAAAGCTTGATGTTAGTTTCGTATGAAACTTTTTTTCTTTAACTCGGAAACTGTAATCGTTTGAAAGTTATGAAAGCTTAAGTTTAGCTTGTTTTTATAACATTCTCAAAAGTACAGATCAGACAGCAAAATAAATTGAGCTTGATAAAATATCAGTAAGTTGATAAGTAGGTAGGTTATAAGATTAATGGAGATAGGGTAAGACCTCCAGTGAATGAAAACTTAAGCAATTATAATAACAAAACTTCCGTGAGACACCGTGAGCGTTCATATCTTTTTATCCCTCCATATTTATTTCAAATAGATTAGAATGTAATAAAATTATGGTTATTCACCAATAACACAGAAACCTGTTACATATTAATAAGAAAAAGAAACAACGTGCATATTTTGATGAAAAAAGGTCAGGGTCAGCAAATAAATAATGCTTAAAATAATAAACTTGTCATTGCATTGTTCGTGGTTACATTGTTCATACATAGAATTAGTAGAAATCTAATAAATGAATAAGCCAAATTTTGTATTGTTCATACGTAGGCATAAAAATCTAGTATCCTATAGAAATTGGGTTTGTTCCAATACTGGCTGAATGAATCAGAATCGTTTTCTATGCAGAATTACAAAAAACAAGCTCAATACCATTTCGTTTACATATAAATTTAGAAAAAAAAATCTAGATGACACCAGTAAATGAACACACGGTTCATTTGCTGGTTTTAGAACATTTGATAAGACAGTAATGGATAGTTTCATTTTAAAAATAATTACTTAATCGCATAATGCGGCTACGAAGTGTACATTTATAGAAGGTTTAACTTTAAATAATTAAACTTTGTAGAGGTAAACATTACATAATCACTTCATATGTTGCTCCAAACGTACACTGTTCTCATCTGGGATCTAATTTTTCCATACAAAACTTCAAAACCAGAAACACGGAAACTTCAAGCGCCAGTCACATTCAAACTGGTCGAAAATAAATTTATCACGGGTTGCCATTGAGTAGTTGTTAATAAGAAAAAAAAAATACGACAAGTGGTAGAAATGGCTATATTTCTTATTTTAGATAAAAAACGTGAATTTGTTCATTCACTGGGGGGTGTTCGCATTCACTGGAGTGTTTACCCTACATAGAAGGAGATTACAACTGGGTTAAATTATACGAAATATAAGTCATGTCAAAATCATTCAACTACTTACGTATGTAGGTATGTTCTTACAATGAAACATCATATTACGTAAACATTTTACAATACCTGAATAAGAGTCAAAGGTATTTTTGAACGTTAGCTTTCGTGCCCGTAGCACTTACAATACAATGTCAAAGCGCTTGCAAGTTCATTGTTTCGTTTACCGACAGTAGTTTTAGCAAGCTTCGCCTTTCTTGCAACAAAGCATTCGGCGACGGCTTGTAAAATTAATAAATTTTAAAGACCTGTTGATGTTCCTTGCTGAAAAATATGGCTTTAAGTTACGCACATGTAGTGTCCCCTAAATTTTTTTTATTCTAATTGGCAAATACAAAACTATGTAGGTAATAAAAACTAAAACAATGGCGTTTAGAATATTAATGTTAATTCCACCTAACATCAGCAACGATACAATAAGATACTTACTAAGTAAAATGCATGTGACAAGCGTAAGGAGAGAAAATGGTCACAACGAAACTACCTTGTTCCGATTTAGCCACAATTTTGCTACTTTGGCCCTAAAAGCCGATGAACAAACCTTCCTAACTATCCCTGAAGATTAATAAGTCTCTTTCGTCCAGCGAGCTGCAACAGTTCCTGGACACATTGTGAATGAAATCCATTCATGAAATGGCTATACAATTTTGCGGCTTTTAAACAAATACAATATCAATGATTGTAAAATCTTCGCTGGTCTCAGGTGTTGTTTAGGTGGTGAAATAAGAGTGGACTGTAGTTTAAACGCTGGTTTACTTTCTAAACTACGAAGAAGTACAAAAAGTGGCAAAGTGAAATTGTCGTTAGGAATCGAGAGAATGAATGGTGAGTTTTTGAAAGCCCTAACTGTCAAAGTTTTGAATACAGTATTGCCATATTAAAATCAAAACATTGAGACTTAAATTATAATATCATTGAATGTTTTAGTTAAAAAACATGCAATATGAATTAAATTAATTATGTGAACATATTGAGACGTTAAAATAAATTATATAATATAAAACTGTGAAGTTAATTTTTAATACAAATATTCGCTATTTATCCTAACGAATACAGGATCGAAACTGGGTATATTTTTGAACGATTCGTAACAATGATATTCCAATAAGTCAGATTCACATTAGAATTGTCCTCCTTAATGCACGGATCTAGGGGTCACATCCCAGACTAATTGATGTCAATTAATGAAGTTGATACTAATAACATTGTCATTGACGTTCCGATATAGGTAAATAATGTATCAGGAAATCATTTGAGTAACCCATTATCTCTGTCATAATATTGGAAAGAATAAATCATGTACCAGATGTTTTGGTTTTGTAAAAAGTTCCTCTTCCAATGTTTTGCTAATTATAGTACTTATTATGTTGTTTCTTGATATTGATTTCAAGATACAACATCCGACAGTACAAAAGCAATTGAAAATTGAAAAAATATTATGTTAAAAGAAATGCTGCTGCCCTTTTAAGCCTTAGGGTCAGGAGGACTTTGTAATGCAATAAATTATTAACTTTATTTACTCTACAACAAAAGCTTAGTCTCGTAAAGCGAAAAAGAGCAACCGCGGCAACCGCCATCGGTGACCCTTTCGACTCACACTCTAGTTTACATAAAGTTGTTGAATTTTATGTTAAAATTAAAGTATACCCATACCTTGCCACTATCCCAACGTTAAATAGAAATAGTAGATTGTGTCACAAGGGAGCAAAATGACATATTTACGGCGAGGGCGTACATTAAATTCTGAACGAAGTGGGATTATAAAATAGAATCTTGAGCGTAGTGAGGGATTCCAGTGATAACGCCCAAGGTGGAAATAATTTTGCTACCATTTGACACATACTGTTTTTCACATCACCTATGAGGAAATTATGTTCCAAAATATTAATTAGGTACCTAAAAAAATTATGCAAAAAAAAACGCGTCCTAGAACAGAAAAGTGCCAGTTTGATCCCTCCTAGCAGGGAAGAAAAGTGCCACTTTGATCCCTCCTAGCGGGGACGAATAAGCCCTTTTTCGATTAGGTGATGTAAAAATAGAATTTGTGATCGTTTTTGCAAATTGTGACACAGAAACAACGCAAATGCTTGCATAGGTACCGGGACTAAAATTAAATTACCTATGTGAACTTTTCGGCTTGTGCTGGTGGAGTTTAAAAAAAATCGTCTGATAACTAGACACGCTGCAACTTCGGCCGGCATGAACGTCCCTTTTTAAAAATGTATTTTTATTTTATTTATAATATTAATTTCCAATATCAGGACCAATTTTGTCGAACACAGGCCTGTCTCACACAAGACACATTCACCTTATAACCCCTTGACTGCGTGCCAAAAAAGCGATCGGTGGCAGTCGATTTGGCACAGTGGCCCGGATCCGTGCGGCGATTATGTCATGCACCATCTGAACGTGCATTTGTTTTTTTCACGGCGCTAACAAATAAGCAGACTTTTTATTGCATTTCGTATTTATAGCAAAGGTCGTCCGTTAGAATGCAGCTGCAATTGCAGTTAAGGGTTATTGGTTGATGTTTTCAGTGTCACGATTTGTTAAAAAAAAAATCTAAAGTTTTTCGTCTTTATTTTAATATTGACAATTGGGCTCAACCTAGTACGCCAAATCTCTTCAAGTGTATACGTCAAACCATCGACAGGTCAACTTAAATAACGGTACTTACGTAAAAATATTTTATTTTTGTTTTAACAAAATAGCGGCTGTGTTTTCGTATTTGTAAAATTAAAAGGTCCTTATAAAATAAATAAAATATAAATATAAGGAGCGTTAGTTAGTTATTAATACCCATTACATACGTAAATAAATAAAACTTTTTTTGACTACAAAAACTAAATTTATTAGAGGATTTAGGTTTCCATGCAATATATAGATATATCATATATTATATGCACGAGTAAAAAGAACAATCACTGAAAACTGAACTGTCAGTGCTTGGTAAGATATTGCATGCCATAAAGTTTCGTACTTGACCTCTTTTCTTTGAGAGCAGGGCTAATACGAGTATATGTGTACATTTACAAATGGACTGAGGAAAGTGACAATCTAAAAATAGATTTCAGACATATTTGACTTGACATGTAGTATTTTTGTGATACAAGAGTACCTACTAAACAGTCGACTCGAAATATGTTCATAGTCGAAGACATTGCATAATATATTTATTATAAGGGGCCGGTAATGCACACAATAATTGACCTCTATTTCTAGATTTACAAGCAGACTTAAACAAACAACTACCTACGGTATCTGCTTACCACTAGGAGGGGCGTGGCGCATTTTTGTTTTTAATTATTCTATAGGGCCTCTTTTATAACTATACATTTAATAAAATTAATTTAACGACTGTAACAGACGAATGAAACAAACGTGAAAAAAAAGTGGTCAAACGATAAACCTTAAACGTGATTCCATAGGCTTCTCTAAAAACAATTATTTTCAGTGAGGGTCGCCGTTCTAACCTAACCTAACCCACTTTTCTGGCAACAGTTCGTTTTCTTAGAGGTCGCAGTTCTAACCTAACCTAACGTAACCCACTTTTCTAGCCACAGTTCGTTATCTTGAGGGTCGCAGCTCTAACCTAACCCACTTTTCTGGCAACAGTTCGTTATATTGGAGTTCGCACTTCTGACGAATTTATTTATGCCGAATTTTTCTGCCAAAAATATTTTATGCCGAATTTTAGAATGCCGAATATATAATATGATGCGGCACGACAGGCACCCGTAATAATTACTAAGATGTGAGTCTTCATATGAATATCACGAATTTCATGTTTCCCACCTTACAAAAGACCGAATTTCTGAATACCGAATTACTTTATTTCCGATCGGTCAATGATTTTTCGGTACTTAAGAATTCGGAAAAAAATATTTTCGGAGAAGTGTAAAATCGGAACGGATTTTAAGTATGCGGAAATAGCACAGTCGTGATTTTCTTCCATCGTGTTTTTAAAAATCGTAATTTCAATATTTCGGACGTATAAAAATTCGGGATTATGAAAATCTCGGTTATAAAAATCGGGAAACATATTTCGGAATATTTGGGTGTTCCCGATCCTATAGGTCTCTAAATTTTTTTTTAATTTATACGGGATAAAATGATGACCAAATTAATATAAATCGATTACCTATGTATCGAGTTTGTCGCCACTCAAGTTTATTTATACCTCTGACGGCACGCGCAAACATCTCGTAAACAAAGCTGATTCAGATCACCTCCAATATTATTAAGAAAGTTTAGAAATCGCAACTTGTCCATAATAATGACAATTATTACATTTTTCTTGGGTTCATAATAAGCTTAATATCGAAGTTTTTAATTTCGGTTTCATAATTATTACCTACCAGTAAGTGAGTTTACACATTATTTAAGTAGACATTTCTGATGCTATTTCGTATGTATAATGAATACATAACAATTAATATGTGGATGTGGACACTAAGCTTTGGTTGGAAATATGGAAAAGAGTTTCACTTAATGTTCCCAAAAAAAAATGCTCCTATAACAAAACAACCGGTAATAGAATTTTTAAGAATCGAATGTTTTTAAAAACTTAAGAGAATAGTGGACGAGCGCTTATCAAATAGTGGAAAAATATTTTCTGTAATGTTAATATCCAGAGAGGAAAATGAGGACTCCGTTTGTATGGAAAAGCGGTAGTTCCCTTTGTTCTGAAGTAACACGAACAAAAAACTTTAGTACACGTTCTGCATGCAATGCCAATAAACACCCCAAGAATCAAACTTAGCTTAATTGAGTCACAGATATATTTATTTACGATAATACGTGTTATATTTTTTACGCCAGCAAAATGAGGTTAAAACTAACTCTACTATCTATAGGTAGTCTAGACTAGTCTTATGTCACTGTGTTTTAACAAAATCATTTATTTTTAATTATTATTTAATATTTTAGATTTTCCTTCAATATTCAGAATTTCAGAGTTCCTAATAATCCTAATAGTTACATTGTGTAGATAGCATTAGACACATGTTGGTTGATTCAGGCAACATTCCAAACTCCACAAACGTTATTTCTATTTTCCATTATTGCTTTAATTTCGTAGAAATCCTGCAAATGCATTGTTGAAATTGCAATTAAATTACATTTTATGCGGTATTATACCTACATTTGATTCAATGGAAAATACAAACGTTTTTTTCGTTCATGTATTATTATGAAATAATTTGAAACTTTTTTACAAATTTACATCGACATAGCATAGCCCGTTGCAAGCGTGGAAGTGTTCAATCAGTCTAGATGCGGGGGCTAGTACGTTACTCTAGTTAGTCCACTTTAAGTCTACCTGGCTGGCGTAACTATATTTCCTGAGTAACCAAGCCGCACCTATGTCCAATAACGTTTCTTTAAAAATAACCAGGGCGAGTGTGCGGCACGGCCAGCGTCATAGATATCTACACGTCTTTTCATCTTATTGCTGCGAAATAAGGTGCAAAATTGTAAAGATATTTTTGGTGCCAACGTTACGTGCATTTTTAAGTTTCGCAATTTGGCCTAACTTCGTATGTAACTTTTTATAAATAAACTGAGTTTAGTGAGCGTGAAATGCACCTCTAAACTGTCTGTTTGGGCAACTCACATACCTGTTGTATAAACTTTGATTAAGGTTATATTATACCTACCCGTATTTATACGAGGTACTCGTTAAAGTTTTATTCCTCAAAACATTGTGTATTAAAAATCAATACGAAAATTGCATCGCTAATTTTAGTGAATATGGGGAAAGGGTTTATTAAATCATATTTTTAATTACTTTTTTTTGTTACCGGCCACTGCCTGTATGTAAATATAATAAACTTTATGTATAACTTAAAGTATGAAAAGGTTTTACATTTTCTTTGCTTAAGCCGATGAATCTAATCAACAACTGAATAATTAAATATATTAATAACCGGTCACGCACGTATTTTACTTCGGCTTAAAATACGATTCGATTCGTTCGATTCGTAAAATACGTGAGTGACCCGTTATAAATACATTTAATACTCTGCAGTATAATACTCATACACATACTTAATTTTAAGAAGGCCTACTTGCAACATTCTACTAACCCGGGGTTAAGCGGTTAAACCGTTAACCCAATGTCAAATTGTACTGGTAACCATGGTAACTCCAGGTTTGACCGGTTAACCCGGGTTAGTGAAATGGTGCAAGTGGGCCTAAGAAAGTAACCGCAATTTAAAAATTATTATATGGGTATAAACTGTAATTAAAATTTTATAAATTATTAAAAATGTTTATCGTTTGATAACATGTATTATCAATTCGATAACCGCAAATCGGCAATAAATACATTTTATCTCAAAAGGATTTCACAAGCAAACTTGTAATTGCAGGTTAAAATCCTTACAAGATTTTTAAGAAATATTACAAGACTTAACCTATTCTCAGACGACGAGGACGAGAAAACGCTCAAAGAGTAATTTCCATATAATTGCGGAAATAGGTCGGAGCAAGGAAATAAAGCCTTAAAGACTTTTTTAAAACCCCGCCGTCGGTCGTTCAAGATAATGCATGGTCTGGAGAAGCAGAAAACTACATTGTGTTAAATACAATGTGCATTTATGTCTTACACTTTTTTGCTTAGGTACTTTGTGTTTCACGTTAGGAGCCTCAACCTTCACAAGTAAACTAACATTATTCCAACAAAGCCAACCCTTATACGTCCTGCAAAGCCTATTGTTTTGAATGTTATGCCCGTTAGGTGTCCCTAAATAGTGGAAGTGTGTGCGTGCAATATTAATTAGCAATATACGATTTACATAGTGCACGATAAACCCGGCGCGCGGGCGCAAGTGGCCGGCGCGCTCACTCCCCTCGGCCAGCGTCGGCGCGCGCACCGCTCGTACGTCCGCGTAAAAATAAAGTCCACGGCGCTCGTGTACTCCAAACATTTATAATTATCAGTAAATCGCCGCGAGAGCACACGACTGGCACGGCCAGTGACCGCTCGCTGAAAAGAAAAACCGTGATCTGTCTACCCGAGCCCTTCAGCCCACATACCACGAAATCCCTACGCGACGCAACTAACCCGTCAAAATCGCGACTCCTACGCAGACACCGGTGTCGGGGGCGCTAGCCGCGTTTCATTGGACGCCGCGTGTGATTGTGTGATAACGTTGTGACAGTGATAACGATTACAATCCGTATTTAAATATGCCTGAAAAACCTAAACGACGTAAACCAAATAAAAACCAACGCAATAGGAATAAAAATAAACAAGAACAAAATAAAAATAACAATGTAGAAAGCGGTATGAGCTCTGAATCATGTAGTGCTGATGTTTATGAAAACAAGCAAACTTGTACAGCAGTTAATGAAACCGAACCTGAAATTTCTATATCTTTAACTGACAAGGCGACAATAAAAGATGAAAAAAATTCTAAAAACACTTCCGGCAATGAGTTAAGCACGAATCAAGATTTGAATAGAAATAGCACTGAATTGCCGGACTTAAACACTGTCGTAAGCATAAAACTCAATGTTGAACAATTGGTGGACAGCGTTACTAATGACCCGCAATACGTCGTGGAATCTCCTGAGCAGTCACTTAAAGGGAAACCCAAATTAAACTCAAATGTAAAAAGCAAGAGCTTAGATAATGAGGAGGCTACAAAAATTGTTGAGATAACCGAAGAATGTGGCTTACAGTCTGATGATGAAAGTACACAACATTTAATTGATAGCAGTAGTGTTTTAGTATCTGATGTTGAGTCGGATATAGAATGGGAAAAGACAGATGATTTAGAAGAAGGCTCGTTGATTTCACGTGATTTAACTAAACCTTTAACAACTTGTGATATTCCTATTACATTTACACAAACTGAACAAAGTAGGACGTTGACACCTGAAGAAGAAGAATCTTTGCGCAACTGTTTACAAAATCTTCCACTGACTAATTCAACTTATGATTCATCTGAAGTTATTGTTCAAACCATACAAGTTGTAAATCATGGGGTTAAGCATAGACTACGCAAAAAAGCATCTGCTGATGACTTTATCTTTAATAGACTGGGTCCTCCAAGAACACTAGACGTGATTGATGAAGAAGGTAGTGGTGAGTCGTCAAAAAGCTCAAGGCGCCAATCATATTTAAGCGAAAGAAAAAATGATAATGACGATTTAGACGATGATGTATTTGAAGATAAGACAAAAACGAATAAGTTTGTTACTAAAATGAATCACAATAAGTTTGGAAGGCAAATTCAACAACAATGCATGCTTCTTGGTACCAAGTTAAAAGAACCGGAAGTCAGTGAAGCACGAGGAGACTGGTCAGTGTCAAATGTGGAAAAAATGACTGGAGCTGAAATTGTATATTTAACGGATACATCGAGTAGCACAAGTTCGATTTATGATAATAGTGAAGACGGGGATGACGGAGTCGAGACAGATGCTTCAGTCAGAATGATTACGCCAACAATTGAAGTAACTGATACTGAGACCTTGCTTAAGAAAACATTTGCTGCAAGTCAAGAAGCATCCACGCAAAACATCCCTCGAGTAATTGAAATCAAACAGGGAGACGACCATCAGTCAGTTTTTAACTCTCATGAAATAGTAGTCTTATCCACTGATGAAATAAAGACCAGTTTGACTGTCAAAGACGTTGAGCCTGATAATAATGTAAATACAACGTGTGATACGAATAATACGAATATCAGTCGCGATTCACAATCACAAAAATCAAACAACGGATACGACATAGAAATGAAAGTTTTAAAATGCGAATTAAATGATGCCATAAATAATTTAATAAAGGAAGTATCGTCTGATTCTGAATCCTCCGAAAAAAATGGAAAAGAAATGTTAAATAGACAAGATTCTTCTAGCAGTGTTGGTTCTTCCCAATGTACGGCCAAATACAACCCCACTTATTCATCCCTTAACGATGTCTCTAACATTGTGCATGATGATATGTGCGAACTCCCCATCAATATTCAACACACTATTGAAACTAGTAATACAAGTCATGTAAACGATGTATTTGAATGTGTTACAGGGACCACCTCACAAAATAAAAAAGGAACTTTAGATGAGCCATCCACATTGAAAGATCTATGTGTTCAAAAGGTCGTAGCATTTCCTTATGGTGATAAAATACTAGAAGAATTGGCTTCAGTATCAAAACAACTCCAAAATATAACAATTTATAGTCAGAACTCTAACAGTGAAACCAAAACGACGGCTATTGGATCACAAAGAATTCCACAGTTTCAATCTAAAGAAAATATGCCTTATTATCCCTTGCCTGATGTTTCATCTATTGAAAAGGTAACATTATCTTCTAAGGATAATGATCATAATCCACCTCCAGTGCAACCTCGCCATTCTTCTTTGAAATTGCCTCAAAATGAAAATCATTGGGTAGGGGTTCCAACAGAAACGGAACCGGTTTATGTTTGCTTATCACCATCTCAAAAAATGCTAATGGAAAAAACAAACACAGTTATAACTAAGGAAGATGCAAGTCAACTTGTTGATATGCATAAAAAGTATGTTGATAGAAGAGGTTATAACGAATGTTATGACAAAGAGCTCAGAAAAGAAAAACAGCGACCAGATAACCCTCCTGTAGTGCCATTCAAATCCCAAACTGGTTCTCGGTTACTGGCGTTGATACGTGACCCAGCTCTCACTGATAATATCAATTCTATGAAATCAAAGAATCAACTAAAAATATTAGATCAAATAGAAAGTATTGACAAAAAATCTCAAGCCATGTTTAAAAAGCAAGAGCTTTACAATTCTGCTAGAAATTTTACAAGCAACTTAAAACCTGTTCCTCCCCCTAGAACTCGTAAATTTTCATCGTCAATATATGAAAGCGACGAAAGTTCTGATTTTACAGATAGTTCATTTCGCTCTATTAAAAATGAGAGAAAATCATTTCACTACTCAACTGGTAATTTAAGTAAAGAAATTGAAAATGATATATCTTCAATTCAAAATATGCATCGATATTACACAGACTTTAGAGATCAGTTTAAAGACCAAAGTGCTCCAAGAAGACCGTCTTTACCCAAAGATTTGTGTGACCAGCAAATGGAATATATACGACAGAAAGAAAAAGAAGTAGAAGGTGAAATACGTCGACTTGAAAATGAAAAGCTTAGTATTCCTGTAGCGCTGAAACAAGGGCCCAGGGCTCCACTAATATCAGAAGCCGAAGTCTATAACGAACAAATTACTCGTGCTAGTAGTCACAGCATGCTTCTTAAAAAAGATTCGGAGTTAAAACTGTCTACTCTTAAATCGCCAAAAGTACCAGAAAAACCAGATAAAGGAAAGTGGTCTGTTTTTAGCAGTAGTCAAGAAGAACTACTACGTGAGAAAATGTATTCAGAATATGTAAATCAAATGGCAGAACGCGAAGAAAGAAGGCAACAAAAAGTAATTAAAATAACCAACAATAGTAAACCTGTGGCATCTACCTCGGAAAACCCTTTTTCTAAAAGTATGCCAGCCTTAGATTTTCTAGATTCTAAAGTAAATAATAGAATTGAAAAAGAATTTATTTGGAAAGCAAGAGAAAGGTGGAACAAATTAGGTATCAAAGATCCCGAGACAGAGGATGAGCGAGATGAGAATAATAAAGATGTTTATAAAGAACCAAAAGTAATTGAGCACAAAATTAAAGTTATAGAAGGAGGTGAAGAAAAAGATGTCAAGAAGTTGCCTAGCCATCTGCAAGACTTCGTTCGTTTCACTGTGAAGGACACCGATCAGGGGAAAAGCAGTCCGGGTGAGTCCAGTACTGGACCAGCATCCCCGCACGTTATGATATTGTGTGCAGTGATTATTCTAGTGATAGCTGTTGGCAGAATGTTTTTTCGATTGTTGCGAAACAAGTGAATACTAACAAAACGTTTCTCTTAATTTAACATTTGTATATATTCGTTTGTGTGTAGACGCTGTGTGTTGTTGCATGAGTGTATTTTGTGAATGCGAAATGTATTTTTAGTTCTACATGTGTTCAGATAGCATCAATCAAATCTGTGTACTTTATTGGAGAACCCAAATGATCAGCTCTAAGTGGTGAGTATTTCCCGTTTATGCTTTTTCCTAGTCCCAATTGAGCATGAGTCAGTATTTTACATCAGGATATACATCATATCAGTATTGGATTGAAGCAGATTTATTACAGACGTGAATGGAGTTATCTAATGCAACATTTACAATGAGCTTGGTATTATCGATTTTATATGAATATGAATAAATAAACACACATCTGTGCGTGTGGATTTATGCCAACATAAATATATAGTTTTATAGGTCGTTAGTGTAAAAAATCAGGCGGTCGAAATTTATTATTTTGGAGTAGGTAATTTTGAAATGACTTCGGTTTAAAGAAAGAAGACTTCATAGTGGTAGAATACTTACGATTAAAAATATATCTATAGGTACTTGATTCAGATTAGCAGCAATAGTGAATGAACCCACGGCCACTTGCGACTGTCAAAAACTAGAGCAACTGGATTAATTAAGCGCACGACGTTAATAATAGACTGGATTGACATTACGCATAAAAAACACAAGGATAATATTTTCATATATCGGTATTTATTTTTCAAGTAACTGACTACCGCAACGAAAAACAAAGAAAAAAACATCAAGCTTGAAGCTACATCTACATCACCTCGTCTCGACTGGCTCACGAGAGCTTCACCAATTCATTCACAGCTAAGTTGGTGTTGACTATTTAGAAAAAAAATCTGTTTGGTCATTGTCTTAATACACTATAACAATTAAACTAGTTGAGTAGCCAATTTTAAATCATACGACAATCACAATAGTGCATAATGAAAAATAACGAAATTAAGACCTAAAAAAGTTAATGACTGTAATACTTCCACTATGCGAAATTACCCTAAACATTATATGCGTAAATTGCTAAAGCCAAAGAGTAAGGCTACGTAATCAGTAGCAGATCAAATTCCCGTCAATATTTTCCTGGAGGATTTCCACCCGTAATAAATTTCTGACAGCGGCAACATGTGTTTGTATCGACGGTTATGTGACTGGAATTGGGACACTAAACACCCACTCAGTAATCGTATCTATTAGTCTATCTCATCTCTTTGTTCGAATATAATCTGAGTATGTATTATGAAATTTCGTTTTTCGTAAGCAACACGTTTTTCACAACAAGTGAAAATAACGACAAAGCAATATGTATATCTAAGTTGATAAGATAATTAGATATTATTATGCTTAAATTGAGTGATTGGTACAACTCAGTAGATTAAAAAATAATTAGAAGTACGTAAGCAAATTGTGAGGTAAATAATAAAACATAATATATAATAAATTGCTGTCACCTATGAATGTCGTTAATAATTCAAAATGCACTGCCATGGCTGAAACTTATATGACTATGACTCGGACAAACCAATGTAAATGCTCAATGGGTGTTTACAATGTCAATGATTATTGTGATAATGATACAGTGTAGCAGGTGACAGCCGTCGCCCCTGCGGCTCGGAGATAAATGCCTTATCACGTGACACACACTAACACTGATAAACAAGATAATTGGATTAGAGCTAGCACCAAACCGCGTTAATTAAGTGATTAAAGGAGCATTTCACCTAACGATAATGTGGTATTGATTAGAAACGACATAATTGGATCTGGGAATGGCCTTATAATTTATAAGTCATGTTAGTCATGTATATTAAGGAGCTATGAAGTGCTTTAATAACATTTGTTAATACGTACCTAAAATCGACCAACATACAGGCTTGTTAAAAGCTAAATAAAAACTATATAATAAATTTAAAGGTGTGGGTAAACATTATATGGGTGTTAAATAATAATAAAAAAACAGCCGAAATTAGGTAGGTACTTATAGTTTGTTTGTTTGTTTTTTTTTATACAAATAATGATAAATAACATTAAAGAGAAAAAAGAATGACGCAGAAAAAAATAGATGTTTTTAAACTACGCTTATTTTAAACTGAATTGTAGATTAATTTTGAGGTGTAGATTCAATTGATACATTCAAAGCTATAGTTTTAGGTTATTTCTGTGTAAGAACTAAATTTTGGTCATGAACAATAGCGTTAACGGAAAATGTTGAAGAATTCCTCTTGAGGAGTCAAGTGCATCGTCCCTGAAAATATTTAGCCCGTCTAATTCCGTCCGGTATGGCCTTTGGTGACGTGCGTACATACTTCGCGTATGACCACCGCTCGATCTTTCACTCAGACTATTCTTACCTCATTCATTATGGCTTAGTAAATATATACTAGCTTTTATGTCTAAGGAGATTTTGGACTAACTTTGTTACTTTTGTCTCGAGTTCGCACTTATGTCATAATTATATTGTTGTTATACTTAGTTACTGACTTTGGTTCCCATTATACTCATCCTATTTCAGTTCTTGCAGACAAGAAGGAATAAATCATGCAGAAAAGATCATTTCCTTAGCTTAATATCAATTAAACTATTTTCATTCGAACATTAAAGTAAAATACCGTGTATCATTTTGATGTCATACCAATGTTACGATGCAATCATCACAATTATCACGAACAAATTTTTACCACTAATTTTAGCACAAGGTCATTTTGGTAGATACATTGCCAAATACCATTCGAATAGGTACATTTCAAAAGCAGTCTCAATAAACAACCAGGCTTTATTCCAGTTTGTGTTCACTTTATAAATCGACCGAACTAAAGGAATAGACGGCGAGGCCAACCTAAGGTTTATTTAATAGAAATTTTATTGGTAATGCGTCTGAACTCCGACACAATGACGGGCCGAGGGGTCCGTAGTGGCACTATCTAAATTTATCAATCGCAGTAAATTAAACTGTTCAGAACCCCTGACCCGGGGCCAATAACGTAGGCATTTCAATTAACTTCGCAGACTTCATAATGTAGGTACCTACGCAGTAAGCTTATTCTGAAAACAAAATTCAGTATAATAAATTTAATATCACCATCGAACAACTTGATTTCTGATGACTCCTGATTAATTGGCATTACATTGATTATAATGTAAAATTATTCTGACACTTAACTTTGAAAACATTATATGGTGGGTCACAAATCAGTTTGTTTTATTCTACCAAACCTATTTACTACTTAATACCAAAAAAGTACGAAATCAGTGTCTTGCATAGACGGAGCTGCGAGCAAGTGCATGTGCACCAATAAATTTTTGATATCATTCTTATACATCAGATGCACATTCGAGAATCGGGCCCCAGATGCGCTGCCGGACAATTTCAATTTAATCAACCATTATTTCGCGGAGGCCTGAATAATAAAATGACAAATATTCATATCGGTATTACTCGTAATAAAGCACCTGCGTATCGAGTGAAGCGGCAGTTGCTGACAGGTAATTATTTAAAGGACAATTTTTTATGGCGACCACGAGCCAACATTCAGTTAAATACATTGTTTTTTAAGTAAGTACCTACTTAACTTACTAACCTAGCCCGGCCATCGTTGAACGCAAGTAGGGGATCATAAATGTTATTTATAAACTACCAGGATAGGTTACAGAAAATTATGCAAAATTTTACCAAAATTTTAATTCGAATGCGATTGAGTAAAAATCATGTCCATTTCCACACTTCCATTTATAATGTGTAAAAGGAAGTCAAATAGTTCAGCTCCAATCTTAGACTGACTTTAAAGATACTATTGACATTGTATGTTATGATAGTTATGACACCCCTAACCATGTTGGTTATACCTAATCTGTGATCGTCTGTTGCATTATGTAGATAGGTACCTACTACAGAAGCGGTTTTTGACGTCTTTTAGTGGCATCTTGTAATTCGGTGACCTGGTCAGTTTTAGAATTTTAGATTTCATCACACTAATTTAGTGGTATTGTAATGATTGCAGCAATGTTTTCAAAGAAAATTCGCTGAGTTCAGTCACTGAAAGTGAAATCCATCCATGGATATACTTTAGTGTTGTTAGAAGTTGTCAATAAACAAATACGAATACAGCTCCAGCCAAACGTATTTCTGATGGCGTACTCGTAAATAGCTTCCTTCCGTTCACGTCACATCGCGAACGTCATCAGAGAATGATACAGTCAATTTGCGCCCATAATGCATATCCATTAGCGAACAATATGCCATGCCAATGGCAGTCGTAAAAGTGAATCTGCTTGTTCATATTGTATAGTCACATCTAATGGTCTAATAATATGTTTAGATACGTTGCTAGACTTATATTGACCGGGATATAGACCGTGATTACCTTTTGTATTATTTATTTTACGTTGCGTATCTAAACATATTAAGTATTAGTATAGTGTAGGTATTTTTTATAACTATTAGTCAATTTTACACAGATCAACCTAGTCCCACAGTAAGCTCAATATAGCTTGTGTTTAGGTAGTAGACTACGATATATTCGATATATTATAATATGGTTATATATTAATACTTATTATATACCTACATAGAAAACACCACAAATATGAAAACATCCATAAACAGGAACAAATATTTGTAATGAACACACAAATAAATGCCCTTACCAGGATTCAACCATGGGCATGGGGCATCCCGGGTCGTAGGCAGTAGGTATTTTATAAATTTATGGAATCTGGAATTAGCGCTATGAATATTTAAACTGGCGTGGCGCACCGTTTATGTCATAATTACCATGGCCCGACTTTATAAAGTAACACGTTATAATTTCACGAGTGTAATAGCGTTATCTTAAACGTTTGAAAAGCCGTTGATAATCATTTGTCCTTGATGGACAAATTTTGCCAAAAGTTTGCTAAGTTTTTTTGAATAAGGTGGATCAAAATGTGTTTCACCTTTGCTCATGTTGCCGGCTTACACTAGTCTAGTTACACTGCGAAATTGCTACTTTGAAGCTCTGGGGTCCTGGGATTAAACTCAGTGATTGGAGTGGATGTGGCTACCATAATATATTTATGTAGGTATTTTCTGATACTACTCTTGTTTGTTTGTTGTGGAAGCTTGTAATTTGCATTTAGTAGATAAGTCTGTTAACCTATGTATGGCAGTAAGCATCCCGAATAAAAAATAAAAAAATAAAAAATAAAACAATCACTACATCTAAGCGCGCTTCACATAGGTACTTAGTAGGTTTTAGGAAACTTAGTAGGCCGATTCTGATTAACAATTTGTTACGGTTTTGATCTTGTTTTTATACGACTTTGACGATCGTTCAAGCCAAAGATAGATATAACTACGTAATAGATGGATACAGTCTAAGGAAAAAACGTGCCTCGAAAATCAAGATAATTTGATTCTCGAACAGATGGCGCCACTTTGGCCTACTCTCGAATAGATGGCGTTGACGGTTTCGTTTGTTATTTAACAATTTTAACGCATATGAGTGAAAGAACATGGGTCAAAATCATATAAAAATAATTAATGCAAATAAAATAATAAGTTATCCATATATAAATACATTTTATGGTATTTTATACACGGAGGGGCGTCGTGGTAGAATATTCACGGTCCCAGGACGCCCCCCAAATGGCATATTTTGGGAAACGCCGGCGTGGGTTTAGTGGGTAGGCTCCTCCCCCTCTTTTCTCAATGGAAAGAGCCGGGAGGTGAGAGTCCCACATCCCCCCCCCCATAATAGGCCCACCTTTTGATAGGTTTCCTCGAGGAGCTGGGCTGGCAGGACTAGCCCACCCCCATGTCACGCAAAATAGGCGCCAGTCGTCGAGTTGCGGAAAATCGCCCGAACTACAATACAATCAATACAATACAATAGGCCCACCTCAGGTCAGGGGGACGATGCGTAACAGCATTCCCACACCGAGAAAAAAAAGTATTTTTATACATCTTCATTTTTAGTTTTAATCGTGTGTCGATAGATGGCAGTGAATTTACTGAGGCTACAAAATTTACTATGACAGTACCGCACTATCCTATTATATCCTCTTTGGTTCAAGGTAATGGCACGCAAATTGTAATGAATCGTGTCGCACTTATCGGTGCGTTTGAGATGCCTTATGACGATCGTCGTTTGCGTGGAAAACAGGACAAAAATATCAATATTATTGAATCATGTTACCTAACAACCAGTCTTATCTTAGAAATATCGACAAGGTTTTTCTTATCTGTTTATCATTCTGTCAGTTATTATGCCCTTACTGGGATTCGAACCCAGGACCTTCGGCTTCACAGGCAGGGTCACTACCCACTAGGCCAGGCCGGTCGTATACTTAATTTCAAATATCAAAACAATTAATTTATTCCTAGGTAGGAAAAGCGACCTTCACGTTTATTGAAAAATAACAACAATGGAACGCCGTGTTTTTATTAACCATAGAGTAACTATTTTTGATATATTTACCCTTCATCGTGCATGCCATATAAAGTCGTTTTTAGGGTTCCGTACCCACAGGGTAAAAACGGGACCCTATTACTAAGACTTCGCTGTCCGTCTGTCCGTCCGTCTGTCCGTCTGTCTGTCTGTCACCAGGCTGTATCTCATGAACCATGATAGCTAGACAGTTGAAATTTTCACAGATGATGTATTTTTGTTGCCGCTACAACAACAAATACTAAAAAGTACGGAACCCTCGGTGCGCGAGTCCGACTCGCACTTGGCCGGTTTATTTTTACTCATTATGTTACGTTTTTGTAACAAATCGGCAATATTTAAATCTGTGTGACCATCACTTTATCCTTACACTCTTCCTCGTGCCTCCTTACACTTCGGATAACAAAACAGATCATAAATAATCGTATTATAGCTGCCATCGGTGACATCAGCGGCTTGTAATGCTTGTAAAATTGGCAAGGTCGCTTGTAATGCTTGTAAAATTGGCAAGGTCGCTTGTAATGCTTGTAAAATTGCCAACCTTGTTTTTTGTCACATGCCTTGTTTTGTCTCCTATGCCTATCCTATCCACTATGTCCATTTTAAGACCTAATTATTTTCGAACATCAGGACTTGATAGTTGACGAAACAGTAATTTAAATGTAAATACCTACCTATTATTTCCTGAGAAAATAAATGTCTAACATACTTAGGCTGAAAGGAGGAATGAAATATAAGGTTATATAAATACGTGCTTCTAAATGAAACTCGTTTTTCGTGCTTGAAGTATATTTGTCTTATTTTCCTCAAAGTTCAATTTCTAAACCATCCAAAGACTCAAAAAACTGTGCCTCAATGCCTTTGGGCTTGTTCCACAATGGTGGAGCACAATGAGCCCCACCGGCGTGTGACGTCACATCCGTGGCCAAATCGCTTCCGGCGCGCCCGCGGGCTTTTCGACAAACTCTTTGTTGAGTCCCTGACGCGTCATGTCGCGTCCTGGCGACACGTCCGATTAGGCACGTGAAAAATTACTTTACAAATTGGAAAAATAGACACATCAGGTGGATTTCCGATTTTAGGTACAGTTGTAGGTAGGTTTTATATCTGTCTGTTTGGGATGTAAAGGCATGGTAAAGGTAGATATGATGTTCGACCTAATGCGGTTTCATAATATTTGTATCGTGTTGTTATAGGGCCCAAGACTGGTTAAAAAATCACCAAATCCACACTGACATTCATCATTCATATTTAAAAAAATATTTTCTTTTTGGTTACAACCACGAAGGTTGTAATCATGGAGACTATATAAACGAGCCAAATCTCTATATATGAAGTGTCCATCAAAAAACAGTAATTAGGCGGCGCCACCATACACCAAAATACTACCAAAAACAACCTACGTAATTTGGTCGGGTTATTTGTTGCCTTATATGCCTAACTAGCGCCAGCGGAGAGATTAGGAACTATTATTTAAAGCTGAAAGCGGTCACTTTTGCAACAATTCTGCCATAAGAGATTGGCATCCTTTCTATACCATCCATAGTTGTAATATTATACCCATGCAACACTCAAGAACAATGTAATCAAATGTTATTTCCATAGAAAAAGTAAACTCATAGTAAATTAAAAAAGTAGTACAAAAGTTTGATTCGATAAATTGAAATCAACGGTATGAAAACAATCGAAAACTGTACTGTTATAATAAATCTATTATTCCAAAATATCTCATACAATTTCCTCGGAAATCTTCCGTTTTATACTTTCCCTCAAAGATTTCCCAGTAGGCTGCCAATATTTTTCACCGTTGACATCGGCTACGACAACGCCATCTATTTTCGAATCGCCACACTCGGCGACGGAAGTTCGCCTCGCCTCCGCTAGATGTCTAGTGACCTAAATTTGAAAGGAAGTTTCTTTTCTCGCCCGATGACTAACAGTGTTAATTTTAGTTTCCTAGAGGAAAACTTGCCAATATTATTTTGTATGACAAATGACAGTCTCTTTGGCAGACTCGAATACGTATAATAAGCGTCGATGACTGGCCTTGGCCCTACGCTGGATAATATTTGTATCAGATTTTAATACCTAGAGTAACTGTTCACATTTTAAATGTCCATAAAAACCTAGTAAATATTTAGGTATTTAATTTTATCTATCACTGACTAATAAATTAATAATCAATCTAATATTTTTGTCCATCGCCTAGGTATCATTTTTAAATTGTGAGAGAATAACAGTCCAGCTTATTGTGAGACTTATACGAATTTTACTAAGTCTCAGATCTTTTGTTGATACTGTAAATAAACCAAAACTCCGAAAATTCTCATTTAAAATTGTGCCGTTTTGGAAATTTCGTGAGGGATACTTAAAAAGAATTTTCTAAACTTTATTTGGCAAAGGGTTTGTTAACACATTCCGATTATTACAATTTTCAGAAGGCCAGTTGCCTGTGGGGGATCCAAACGACGCCAACTTTTGATTAGGTGCCTACAACAACGGAAAGTCCTGTTTGAATTTCCAGACCTTGCCCCCAATTCATTTGTAATAGTGAAATTATTTTACCCTGTAATAATTTCTGCTTTCACTACTTACTTGGAAACATTTTAATTATGTTTTTCCAGTAGGTACAGTTTAATTACATCCCTACGTTCTATTAAGGAGGAATTCCTAACACAAATGTATTTAATTAAAACAGGCGAAGTATGAAAAATAGAGTACCCTAGTTTTTTTTCTACATTATTACTGTCTACGAAGAAACAATAACCTTTACTATATCATGTATCTTATTTAATACAAAGTTAGCGTTTCTCGTTATGATGATGGTAAAAAAAATGGTGAGTGTCTTGGAACTCTCGGTTGGAACGAAGTTAAGAAAGGTTGTTCCTTGGGCTAAGGGGCGGAGTCTGCTGTGGGATGCTACATGTGTGAGCACATTTGCGGCGTCACATCTTGCACAGACTACACGTGCGGCTGGGGGGGCTGCAGAGAATGCGGCGAGACAAAAACATGCCAAGTACTCAAACTTAAAGCCGGTTTATGATTTTGTCCCTCTTGCTGTTGAGTCAGCTGGGCCTTGGTGTTCCGAGGCGAAGAGTTTTGTGAGGGATCTGGGTAGGCGCTTGCGGGATAGGGGTTGTGATCCTAGGTCTGGTGCGTACCTGGTCCAACGTATATCTTTGGCGGTTCAGCGGGGGAACGCCGCTGGTATTATGGGGACGTTTGGGCCGGGTACTTACCGGATTAGGGTTTAGGTTTGCTCTTTTGTGTTATTATTATTGTACTCATAATTTTTTCTTTGTTTTCAATCAATGTTGACGATGCGTGTTGCAGATAACTTACGTGTAAACGAACGTTCTGTTTTGACGAAACCTGAGGTGGATGAGCTTATTGTAATGTGACGAAGCCTGCGCTGTGGATCTGATGGTATGCCTTTTTGTTTTTTTGGTTAATAAATTTTGGTAAACGTTAAAGAAAGGCTGGTGAAGTGTTCATGTTGATGCTCATGCTCATGCTCATGCCCATGCCATGTCATGTCATGTTATGTTGTATTTCGTGTCCGTGTACGTGTTTGTCATCCCCGTGTCCGTCTCCGTGTCCGTCATCCCCGCGTCCGTTTCCGTCATCCTCATCCTCATTTTCATTAGTCTTATTACAAATATTGCACTAGTATGGCTTGTGACGGCAAAATCTTGCACTTTTTTTGCCTAGCCCCCATCCGCAAAATCAAATGTATAACTTCTTTGGCGCCTATAAAAGGACACTGAGCACGTTCTTGCTAAAACAAACAGAGAACAGAAACAAAAAATTGGCTAACTTCAAAAGTTATGTCATTATTTTCCATTCTTCAGCCGCAAATCCATATATCTGTACCGTGTTCATAATAACACCCGTATATTGAAAATGGGATATCTACGTTTCTATAAAACTGTCTTTGATGTTCCAGTCCGTGCAGAGTACAACGCTTGTGAATACTGGACCTTTCATCACGTAATTCACGTACAAATCCCTGTTTAGTTTAGTTTTGCTCATCATGTGAGTAGGGATTATACCCCTCGAAATGATTTAGCGACCAATATTGCGGCTCATACGAATCTTGTCATAAGTATGTAGGTAATGTAATATACATGAATGGGCATTGCTGATGAGTGATGTGTCTTTTATAATGTATTGCGCTATATTTAGTCAGTGTCAGTTTATTTCAGTTTAGAATTTTAGAATTTCAAAAGATTCAGTAAAATTATATATAATATATAAAAAAACAAGACGTTCTCGGTTAGGTTTCGGCCTTTGTTTATGAGCATTGACAGAATAAGCTGACAAAAGGGTTCGTTATTATAATACGCAGTTAGACTGTTGATTATTATGGTAGGGTTTTGTCAACACAATATGCCTCCAGGCAAATTATAGTGCCAGCCTGTTTGATGTCATGTCGGGGGAATAGCCGACATTTATTGGACGCGAATGTTTACCACACCAAGAAGAACTCGTCATAAAAATATAGTTTTACTGTTTTCCTTCGAAGCTCGAAGTCTAATAAATGACGAAAATGTCCTCAGGGAGTGTAAGACAGGTAACTGGGTCCGTGGCGATATTAAAGAGTAGGTACAATTTTAAGCAAAGGGTATGGCGATGCGAAGATAAGTGTTATCAGTAACCGAAACATGCGAGTTGTTAAGCTAAGTTTTAAAACGTTTTGTTTTGACTTAAGAGGTTATTACATATATTTCCTTTCGCCGATCGCTTTCCGCTATCTTGTTGTTAAGAGGGACAGGAAAACAACATATACCTTTCACTGTTCTTCTCAGCAGAAAGTATCTTAAAAAGGATGGAGGTTAACCCCTTTTGATTAATAACTTAAGTGAATCTAATCAAAAGTCGCTGTTTACTGTACGGGTGCGCAGATTTACCAAGAATATAGGTATAACATAGTTTGAATGTAATGTACTTACAATAATTCATAATGCTGCGTTGCGACCAATGTGTTTTTGACCAAATATCAATAAGTCGAAATCACATACGAATAAAATCAATTCGGAAATGAACATGAACCATGAACCCGACTTTAAAGAGGGCATTTTAAACTATCATTTGGCTTTGATGTAACCGAAACCTTACCGCGTATTTACTTGTAAACCTCGGTTCAAATACGCCTGATCCATGCTGGATCCTACCGTGGGAGAGTCCGCAGCGGGCAAGATTAATTAGGTCTGCGGTTAAATTAATAACGCAGCCAGCCGACACGCACCCTGGACGCTGGGCGAAGAAGCTCTGTGCGAACCAATTGTATTGTCTGAAATTGGAACGTAAAATGTCTTAAGTGCTAACTCTATTCGCTTGAAAACAAAGTTAAACATTATTAATAATCTATATTCGTAACTAGCGACCCGCCCCGGCTTCACACGGGTTACACAAAACCTTAACAAAATATACACGTAAACCTTCCTAAAGAAACACTCTCAAGAACCGCATGAAAATCCGTTCAGTAGTTTTTGAGTTTATCGCGAACATACATACAAACAGACAGACGCGGCGGGGGACTTTGTTTTATAAGAGCTAGTGATATTCGTAATATTATAATAGGTATAAACATTTGAATATTCTAATACCGAAGTTCGCTATCGGTTAAGTTAAATTAATAAAGTTCAAACAATCTTAAAATGCATGACCCTCCTGTGATATTTTTACAATGACATTTGCATAATTGCGTCGAATTTTTTCGTAGGTAGTAGGTACCTATTACCTATATTGTTACTATTAAGGCTGGCGTCCATTAGACTCGCCGAGGCGAATCGAATCGAATCGCAATAATTCGCCTCCTATATTTTCTAATGCAACTGCGTCCATTGACGGGCGCGCCGCGGCTCTTCGCCAATGGACGCAGTTGCATTAGAAAATATAGGAGGCGAATTATTGCGTTTAGATTCGATTCGCCTCGGCGAGTCTAGTGGACGCCAGCCTTTAGTGTTGTTTCGATAATACTGTACCTTTATAGGTACAGTATTATCGACTTAAAATATTATTAATAAATATAGTTTTTTTATAAATATCGTTATTATATTATTTATTATTTTTATATTATATACTTCCAATTAAATGTCAATAATGTACAATACACATTTTTTCCACATGACAACTCCAACAAAGGTACAGCTTAAATTACTAGTGGCGTCAAAACGGCAAAATTCATCAAATAAAACGAGGACTCGTTTTACCAAACAACGCACCTATTTGCCGCTGAACACCCTGTAATCGAATATGTCAGATGCACTAACCCTTATTCGAAATCACCGCTGGCCGCAGCAAACAATATGTACTACAAAAACAAATGCAGGGATTATGAGTATTATAACAAAAGATTGCTAAAGAAAAGATCAGATCTATTTAGTGCCGTTTTAATATTTTATTTTTAATAGAAATAATTAGCTGGAAAACATATGGCGGATTTTTTCTAAGATCACAATTAGACAGTTATGAATTGACCATTATAAATATGAAGCGAAGACCTACCGTTTAATTGATACCTTTAATACTTGGGGGTTACACCACTTACTTTATTTCATGTCATAAAAAAATATTTGTTTAAAATTTGAATCTTGAGTTGAATATTATAACTATTATAACTGTCATTTATATGGCTGCGTATGCGGTTAAGGGTTACCTTACTTAATACCATTTTTATTATTCCTTTATTTATCTTGGGTCTTAGGTTAGGGTTTTACAATGTGAGTATAAAAGTACAATATAAGAACACATTATAAAAAACCTAACCTAGGGTGCCGCCGGCAGCGGCCCAAGCTGCCGGTGGTCAGGGCCGCGGAGTGAGGAAGCGACGTACTATACGCGTCGTGTCCAAAATTACCGCCTTCTGCATCTGACCCTTGATCCAACCACTGACCCTTGTTCTTAAGTCTGTTATCTCAGGCAAAATATATCCGCATGTTTTGCTTTCTCGATAGTGTTCATTAATCGTTGTTTTAGTGGGCAGAACATGGAATATTTCGCTTGTTAATTAGATGCTCGCACATGACGGGACTCGTGCCGGGCGGCTCAATGAGATGCAAATCGCATTACCTCTCTATTACCGCCGCTAATGAGCTGATACCGATAAACAGTCGACATCTGACCTGGACGTTGCCATTGCTTACAGAGTGCAGGCGAGTTACTAACCTCTCGAAATTTGTAATAACTGTTACATTAACATTTTTATTTAAAAAAAACCCCTACGCTATTCATTTTATGCCAAAAATGCCTTTCATCGTTTTATTGCGTGAAAGCGAATTTACTTGCGGTGGTTATCTTATTAGCTATGTTTAAGTATCAGCTCTTTTCCAAAATGATGTTAAGGCATTAGGCATAAAATGGTTTATTATCGTATGATTAGCGTAGATGGTTTTTTTAATGTTTAATTTAATACTTAATACTGTACTTTTACTGTAAGCGTATGGAAGAATATTCCTGCATCGAACTTTGGAAACAATACCTCTTTTACAAAACAGTGAGTCCTCAACACGTGAGGGTTTAATTGTGGTTTTGTTGGGGTAGGTTGTTTAATCGACGACCGGTCTGGCCTAGTGGGTAGTGACCCTGCCTGTGAAGCCGATGGTCCTGGGTTCGAATCCCGGTAAGGGCATTTATTTGTGTGATGAGCACAGATATTTGTTCCTGAGTCATGGGTGTTTTCTATGTATTTAAGTACTTATATATTATATATATCGTTGTCTGAGTACCCATAACACAAGCCTCTTTGGGCTTACCGTGGGACTTAGTCAGTCTGTGTAAGAATGTCCTATGATATTTATTTATTTATTTAATCACATTGTACTCTGTATAAATTTAAGTTGTCATTTATATTCATTGACAAAGATGAGCTGAACAATAATTTCATGACAATATTTTACGCAGTGTAAAAACCACTAGGGTCAGGTGGGGTAAATATAAGACACGGGTAAGAATAAGACTAATGGACTGCGAGCCAGGCGCAAATTTCGTCAGTCATCGCCTCCCGGGCGAAAACTCGTGTAGCGGTTAACGGCTATGTATGATGAACCCTCGTGAACGTCAGCTGCCGCTCCGTAGTTGAAATTACCCCTCCATATTTTATATGAAATTGAACAAACATTAGTGATGTACACAATTCGAGGTTTTTATCGATGTAAATACCTCATTTAAAACACTGACCCAGTAAAGGACAATATTTTTATTAATTGTGTATCAAGCAGAAACGTCAGCAAACGATACTATTAATTTATTTTTATTTATTTTGTGATTTTAATTTATTTCTAAGCTTAATATTTTTATTTTATTACGCGTCAAATTTTACATTAAATTATACTGTAATATAAGTTTTTTTAAATTGCAGATGAAAAGAAAAAAAAGCTATGTAAACCTGTAGACGTGTAAAACATTATCGACTGATTTTTAATAGACACGAGTCCCATCGTCCAATCACTATTTACTATGGGGACCAGTTGAAATTACTGTTTGTATAATTTAATATCTTGTCTTTTTATTAATTATATAACAATTCAAGTCTTGGAGACCCTTTACATCTCTGGATAATTTGATGATCTTTTTTATTATTATATACATTTTATCTCTGACACCTAGAGACTTTTACATCTCTAAACAATGTTAGTACTTCTGTTGTTTGTATATTTTTTATTAGCTTTTTTTGTGTAATTTGACATTTATATTTACGTAATTGTTTTTTTTTTTTGTAATTTTGTGTTAATTTTATTGTTTGTAAAAATTGACATGTAAAAGTGCCCCTGTGGCCTATTTGCTGAATAAATGTTTGATGTTACCCCGTTAAAATTTAGTAAGTTTTTTTTTGCAAAAAATTACGTAGCTACATAAATAAAGGGGTTCAATTCAGATCCCTTACCATACCCACCATGACTAACCACAGGACCTCAGATTTAGCAGCGGTAGTTCACTGTAATGAAACTTATTGATAATAAGTTATTATCAATAGTTGTAATCCCTACTCGGCGGGATAATTAAAACTATTTGTGCCTTTTTATATAAAAGACTCATTTTAAAGTATACAGGCTCAACATTTTTGGGTGTGTCTAAAAAAATAAAATCTAGATAACTAATCTACAGTATGAAGGCAATCAACTGTCAGTAAAAGTACTCTATGTATGTTATTTTCGGAAGTCAAAGTTGTACTTTATAACTTACCAGTCGAAATTGTCCCGCTGCACCTTATAGTTTTTATACCAGCACAGACTGTCAAACACAATTTGAATGTATGTTTTTTACTCACGTAATAAATTTAACTGTTATATCCTATCTACAATTTTATCCCCATATTAACGGAAACCATCCTTTAAACATTATCACTCGCGGGTAAACAGATGTTTACCCGTAGTGTTTACGTGTTCATACTCAAATATTAATATTTACCTACATGTCAGTTCATCCTGTATTCTTTTTGTTTATTCTATATAGTATACTAACATATCGAACATATGTAATCAAATTTGGGAACATACTGGAATTACAAACTGAAATAAATTATCATATACGAAGAAAAAGTGACCAAGGTCTCCAGTGCCCAGGGCTGGAATCGAACCAGCGTCCCTTTGTATTTTTCCAAGTAGGTTTCCATGAAATTTTACTTAGAGCTTATGACGCCCTCAAATAGTAAATAATTAATTTAATTTGTTTCTAATACTGGAATATTTTAATTAACAAATAAAATAAAATAATCTAAAACTTTCTAAGGTACGTTTTAATAATGCGAAAAAGTTTAATGAATATTATATACCTATATAGGACGAGTCTTACCTTATCTTATGAGTGTCAATCTACCCACGGGCGGCAACGTCATACATAATTAAAAAAATCTTTGCAAGTTTTCACAAGAGATCATTTACTCAAAACTTGAGTGCCTATCTCGAAAAATACTTAATCCGGGCTACTCTATCTATACAACACCTTCAATTGTAAATGTAAGTATCTGCTGAAGTTTTTCAGGCACTTCGATCACGTTGTATAACCAGATTTTCCTGAAAAGGATTATTTTAAAATATTGCTTTTATTCGCCGAGCGGGTTTTACGAGAACCATCTGCAACCATTCGACTGGAGCGCCGTTGATGTTCATCTGTTCTGGCATTGCGCGCGGATGGGCACGGGTGTGATCCTGCCGACACAGATTACATAAGATATACATCACATTTATTGATGTGGAATCGGCTTAGACCATTTGCGTTCTTAAAATTATTTTAAACGGGTTACTCACGTATTATTAAGCCGAGAGCGTTTATTCGACTTAAGTATTTAATATGTTCTAGTCTCACGGGAGTTTTATACTATAACATTTGCGTTGTTGTTATTTTAAATGAAAAATAAAATCACTCATCAGTAAGGTTAATGCCGCCAAATCCCTTATAGGGACAATTCCGCACACGAGCGTTTTTTTTTTAAACAATAGTACACATTTGATAATTTCATCGACAAAGCAGCGATGGCTTTTAGTTTCAGCAATCAAAAGCAGATGGGCTTTTTTTCCTACGGTTGTAAAAAAAGAAATATATGACGGATTTGGCCGCATTAACCTTATAAAATAATTTATTATATGGACACGATGAAGCATTATGTTTTCAAGTGAGTTCAGCTTTTTCATTGATACGAGTATACAGCTTTTTTGTATCGGTATAAACCGATTCTGCATCAAAAAGTATATCGATTCGTTAGTATTCGACCCCAATTTCCATTGTTATCGTTAATTTGCATACTGTTACTATTTCCCTTTTAAGCTAAAATTTACATTAATTGTACGATTCGAGAGCGAATATCACTAATGACGTGAGGTAATAATAATTTAAAAGCGTACACGTGTCTGCTACTGTAGATATTGATTAATCTGGGCGGCGCGCAGTCTGCCGTACAGGAATGTAAACAATAGTACTTCTTCACAATAATCATAAGGACCGACATACGTATACAATTATCAAAGAGTAATCTATACGGAAGAAAAATCCAATAAGTTCTACGCACAAAAGTTGCTATTTACTGAAATTTACAAGCACAAGTACACCGTCATTTACGCCAGGTACACTGGCATTTTGAACTTTTGGTCCTCTCGGTGCTAAACTAACTGAGATTCTGACAATCTATTGTCCATCTGGCGCCTGACGGGATCAGGTATTGCCATTTGGTCCGGGATGGTGCGGTGCATAGCCATGCCGTATGAAATACTATTAAGTACCTACCACCCAATAACATTTCAACATAGTGGTGTTTTTAAATAACTTTTTTAATCAAAATTTTATCATACGTGCACATGGTGCTGTTGCTGTATAACTATAAGTAGGTGCTATAGTATTTTTCAAACACGATGGGTACGATGACAGATGTCATCTCAATACAATTTATAACCTTAAAATGCAAAATCTCGCCAAGTTGTATTGAGATGATATGTGTCACCGTACCCATCGTATTTGATAAATACTATAAACATAGAAAATTAATGTTATAGAGCCATAAAGTTGATATATTATTGATGGTAACTGTACGTTATGTATTTGAGTAACACTTGTAACAGTAAATGTGTTCTCTGATTGAGTAGCGTCGATTTTGCTCGATTTGCGTTGTTTAGTGTGGCCGCCTGGCCGTTTGTTCCGAACAACAGCTCAGCAATCTCTTAACAATGAAACCGCTTGCTCTTAATATATCAGAGCCCTTAAATTATTATTATTACGTAATCTACGAGTATTGTGGATTTATAAAAGCGTGAAATTGACGACAATATGACCAATTGTGGGATGTCCATCTCTTTTTTAGCGACTGACTAGTTTCTTATTTCCTGAGCATGACTTAATTGTTCATGGCTACAACCAAATAATAAACTGATAACTATCTGATAACTATCTGATAAAAAAGTAAGTAAAAAGTTATAAAGCTGTAACCTGCTGTGAAAAAACCTATTTCTTTAAGGGCCACTTGCACCATTCACTAACCCGGGGTTAACCGGTTAAACCTGGAGCTACCATGGTTACCAGTACAATTTGATACTGGGTTAATGGTGTAAGGATGACTCACGATACACCGGGCCGGGCCCGGGCCAAGGCGACCGACATGTCATTCCATAGAAAACGAAGTGCCGGAAGCTCCGGCCCGGCCCCAGCTCGGTCTAGCGAAGGGGCGTAGCAGCTAGAGAATATGGCGCCCGGGGTAGTCACCAAATTTTCGCCCCCTGACGACTGACAAAAGTTTCCCTGCTGCTGCCTTTTGCTCATTTTGGCGCCCCCCCTGGAATGGCGCCCGGGGCACTTGCATCCTCTGCCCTTCTCATCTCATCTCTGTCACCTTACTTTAGCCACAAAAACGGAACGATTGACACCTAACACTTCAAGATTAACATTTTTACAAGCTTTTTATTAACTTGCAATGTATCTATGTTATGTATATTTGTACGGGTCAAATCTGACCCACATTCCGGTTTCCGATGAACCTGAAAATTTGTACACATATGTAAGTCGGGTGACAATGCAATATTTTGGTACTATCGGGCTGATCTGATGATGGGGACAGGAGGTGGCCATAGGAACTCTGTGATAAAAAAACGCAACGTGTTTTGGGTTTTTTGAATTGTCTCAATGAGTATTAGTTTCCTGTGGAAAGAAAAGTACAGTCGACGATAACAGCTTGTACCAAAAATTTTATTTTTGCTATAAACTTATTTACACTTAACCCATGGAGCGCCCTATTGATACACGTGTGTCAGTAGCAAGTATAGGAGTTCCATACTACTTTGAAACTGGGGTGCTCCAGGGGTTAAGCTCCGTTCTAGCCTGAAGGAGTCCATAATTTCCAAATTCTTGTACTGTTTCTTCTTCTGAATCAAATGTTATACTTACGGAATAAGTCTGCTGGCAAAATAAACACATTGGGATTGGGTTGCGTACCTAACTCGGCTAATTAGATCACTAGTTTTATACTGAAGCCCCGCTAAATTCAAGGGTCAATTTGAAAACAAGTATTGCTCAAGAATTTTATTGCCCATGTAATAACCACACCATTATTTTCAATATAGAAACCTCGTATCCCTCCTTGACCCCACTTTGTACTTTTTCATTTAGTGCGGCTTAATGTTGGCGAGGTTTACAGTTTTTAAGTTTTTAATGATCAGTATCCTGGAATGATAAAATAATAATAATAATAAAGCTCTTTATTCCAAACGTTTTACAGTTTTTATCTACATTAATTGATGCTATCTATTTACATATTTTATTTTTAGTAGGTATTTGTTTTTTTCAGTATAGAATTTAATTTATTTTTTAGTAATATTAGAGTAAAGTTTAAATCTATGTTAATTCCGTTTGGACGCCCAGTTTTGGGCAAAGCTTCCTCCATACCACGCCATTTGTGTCGGTTTGACACTGAAATAATATTACACCGCTTTGAGCCAAAAATTTACAGCGAAAATTTAGGAAAAATAGAATAAAAAAATAGGTAGTATTTTTTTGCTATGAAAACTTTCAAGTTTTCAACCGAAGTAGAACAAACTTTTACGCCACTGTGCAAACTAATCTTTATAATATTCCCCTGATAACTCAACCGCGTTAATTAAGCTTTACCTCTAGCTTCGATCAATATATTATGTAGGCATTTCTATTGCGTTTTCTCAAAGCACAGCCAATGGTGTGAATCACGCACATTATTTGCTATTTTGCAAAGTACCTGTGATGCACTCACGTAGGAAGGCGTAGGCCGCGGATGTATCGGATTGAGTTACACTTTACACTTCCCTGGCGTTATACTCGTATGTTTCGATAGGTACCGATATAAAGCTGCACCGTTTATTGAATGTTTAAAGCGTAAGGTGCCTGCCACGGAAATATTTAACGAATTCCAAGCGAGTATTCCGCGAGTCTGGTTTGCCTCGGGACCTAATTCCCCTTTTGGGATGTCATTACGATCGCTTATCGACGCCGCGCGAGCCGGGGGCTCAGGCGGACCAGTATAACATGCTCCCCGATTAGGTCTGTTAAGTTATTCTTAGTGTCTTCTCAGTTAGAAAAGGGTTTGTGGGCTATAACTATTAGCTAACAGAAATGAGCTCTATCTCCACTCAGTCCCCTAGAGTAGGTTGAACTGCTTCAATCGTAATCACTTGAGCGCGAACTCTTACCAGGGGGCGTAAGCCAGGATATTGGAAGGAAACAAAAGATATGGCGCGTCGCGCGAAACTTTCGACGGAAGATAATATTATGGTCGTCGCGTGGAATTTTGCCTTTTACATATTTGTATAATTCTGAAAATATACTTTTGTTGAAGATTTTTTGTTACATTGTTAGCCTGTAAGTTAATACTATCAACTATGGACTGTAACTGTCTGAAAATAAGTTATTTTTCTTTATTTATTTTTGCTCGTCAGATCTCTCGGCTATGTAAGTAGTTATTTTATTCTAAAATTATACTGCTATGGTATGCTGCGATATACTACAACTGAAAATAAATGAAAATTAAAAGACATGTTTTATCGAGACAACTTTTACCTTTTAAGGTTTTGGTTGGATTCTGCCATTGCAAATATAGTCTAGTTTCAGTGCGAATTTATTCAAGGCGTTTATTTGCCTTTGATTAAAACGTGTAAAAATTCAATATAAAAACTACAACTTTGCGTCAGGCCTCTCTTAACATACAATTTTAGCGTAGATAGTAAATCCAGCGCTGCGGAAGTTTTTCCTGGGTTTTGGCCTCAGGCCGACGCCGTACGCTGCGCAGCGTCATATCTACTGGGAAGAAAGCAACAATTTCTATAGAACGTAATGCTCTACTCAGCGTTCGGCCTCAACCGCATCAGTAGGCCTAGCACAGAAGGGGCGCGACATCATCTCGCCCGCGAGATACACTACCCGCCTTTTCAAACTAACTGTATTACCTAAGTAAAGAGGGACGGGTAGTATACTGTCGCACCACTAGCTAGCCCGGCTGACCAACATAGATTTATGTCAGGTAAAAAATGTTGTCACGCATCTAGAGGCTACGTTGCACTGGTTAGCCTGAGAACTCGACTCGCCTGCTCTTGCGTAACCAATAGTAAAACACGGCCTGCAGTCCAAGTAGGTACCGTAGTGGACTCCGCCAGAGTTTATTTCGAGATATTTTGTTTCGGGCTATTCTCGGCCCTTCCTGTCTCGACGAACGACGTGCGAATTTAAGGGCGACTTTAATGTGAGTTTAGTCTATTATTTGTTCGACTTCTATTTTATTATGTTCATCATTACGCTGGCCCCCGACGGTACCGTCGTTTACTTGTCAACGACATGCTTTATTTCGGCCGATGTGTTTTGAAGAGTCTTACAACGAAACATTTTCAAATTACACATTTATCTATTTATTACCGTCTCTTGGAGTGATTCATTCTTAAACAGGATTTCAAGATATAAACAATTGTACATTGTTCTTATCAGTTTTGAATGATTCACGGTTAGTTTCACTATTTAGACTTTTATTGACCGGGATATGGACCGTGAATACCCACCCGCTATTTTAAGTTACCCGAGAACAAGATGCATGTAACTGCGTCCAAATATCGGGAGCTCGAAAACAATACAAAAGGTAATCAAATCACGGTCCATATCCCGATCAATATAAGTCCACTGAGCTGTTCTTATATATCTGGAATTAATTATTTAAGTATAGTATTACATAATTTCTTCCAACTATTACGACGGTATAAAATATTGCTTAAGATGCCTATAGGTACTTAGTCTTCAGGTCATAGGAGCTCTTTATATTCCCGTTGGTTCGTAGATATAATTTAAAAAAATAACGAATTGCTGGTATTCCTTTAAGTTGATTTCAAAAATCAAGCCCTGGCGTATTTTTCATTACATAATCCCAGCGGATCAATTCTAGCCGCAAAAATAATAAAAGGCCGATATTCGAGAAACCTACAATATCAAAGGGAATAAGACCATTACGGCAAGATAATTCAGTCAATAGGGACTCGGTGGACTCGAAGTGACACAGTATTAGGTAAGAATAGGGGCAATCCAAATAGAATAACATAAAGGAATAAAGGGAATTCTTAAATGGACTTTTGTTTTATCTACGCCCATGGGACGTTTTATATCCGAATACGTATAATGGGTTATAATGATTTCAACTGTAAAGATAATGTAGAACATACGAATTCACCTAAATCTACGGTAAGTAGGTAAGTATGTACTAAATAGTTCAATAAAAAAAAACCCTGTCACTACAATAGAAGCAATCAAAATATCATCGAAAACGTATTGGTAGCGTGCGTTCGTTGATGATGTGCATAGTACGAGCTCGATGCTTTAAAATTCTATTATTTATATTTTTCTCCATTGATATAAATTAGAAAAGTTTATATTATAATAATCTCCAATAAACAACAAAACACTTGTTTACGTTTTGGCGAGCGACTCAACGCTTACCATTACCAAGCCATATTGGTAAGTTATGGCGTTGCGTACCGTGCCTCTTATATACGGGCAATTTAATTTTATATAATTAATATTATTACCTTGTTATAGAACCTGGTGCTGTAAGCGTTAAAAAACTAGATTTTTAGGCTTTATTGTTCTCTATTCGATGTCCTTTAACCACTTTCCGAGTATTTCATCCCTAATACTAATACACAATATGGCAGGGGGCGGCACGATAACATCCAGAGGGGTAATCGTGGATAAATATCGTGACCCCATTTTTAAAACAGCTTGATTGTGGGGGATGGGGTGAAGGAAATTCATTAATATAAAATCAATTTATGACTCATCTCCTTTGTAAGTTATGAAATTAGACATGGAATGTTTTTTATGTGAAAACATCACAATTTTGCGGCGCGATCCAATGTAGGTACGAGTATATGTGCGCTTTGTTGTAAATATCTGGTAGGTTATGTGTGTAAAAGGAAGTAGGTGTAAGTTACTTATTAATAGATTTATCAAAATGTATCTATCTATCTATCTATACTGTAAATGTATGTACACTGTATGTATACTGGGTGATTTTGGGGTCGCGATCCCGAGGTCAAACTGAACATGGTTTGGAACCGATATGAAGATCGTGAAAACCCCTGGGCAAGAAGAACTTCGTAAGAACTGTTATATAATCTGTGCCCTGGGCGCAGGGCGTTTCCTCTACTTCGTGCCCTCAACGTGTCCGTCTGATTTTTTTTTGCGATATTGTGGTTAACTAGTCCCATTGGGAAACCTGTTTAAGTACCTAGTATGACCATCGCATATGTAATAGAATGGTACTTTTATCTTTTAAAATATTTAACTACGATAATTAACACAATAAGATAAATTACACGATACATGTTTTTATAATGATCATCATCAGTACCTTTTTTCCTGAAAATGTGATATGTATGCAATGACTGCAGGCAAATTAATGAAACCCCTCATTTGCTATCCGTCATGAAACATCATTACTCAATACACTAGCCATGTATGGGTACGGGCATGTGATGCGGAGGGATGAAAGTCACGTGACGCGAAAGGTATTAGGAATGAATGTGGAGGGATGTAAGAGGAAAGGAAAACGAAGGAGAAGGTGGATGGACTGTGTGAGGGATGGACTGATAATGTAGACAGCAGGTGAATGATGAGATGACGAACCGCAGAGAGGGAAGGAGGAAAAAGACATCCTGCGCCGACCCCAAGTGATGGTAAAACGGCAAGCGAATGATGATGACTAGCCTTGCATCCCAGCGGCATGGTCACTGGTCAGCTAGTGTTAGTAACAGCTCAAATCTTCTCGTTTTTCTACCCTTGTTAGACTTATATTAACTTGTTAGACTGTAGTGCTTTATAGAGAGTAGTTAGTCATAATTTTTTATACTATTTTCAAGATGAATTTTCAATACATACAAACAAAGTCTTTCATTGACAACGATTTTCTCTTTTCTTATTTAGTTTCTATCTTATATAGAATAGAAATAAAAAATAATTGATTGTCTACATTGTCTACATAGTCTTTTTGATATGTGTCATTTTGTGTAACGTATTAATAAGTATCGTTTCAGAAACCAAATTTTAGGCGCATAGCCTCATGATGCTGAATTCGTAGTCCTTAAAATTTTCCCTCGTCGCATTGGAGTTAAAGAACTGTAGTGAGCACTGAGCAGTAACCAAATGCCTGCAATAGGTAAAATTTCATACCTTTATTATAGAATTCAAGTAACGTTTCAATACGCCTTGAAAAACGTACTCCGACTGAAATGACTGTCTTTTCAGCGCAGACTTGTAAAATTGAGTAGTTATCAACTGAAATATGTCATATATTAAAGAAAAAGTGACGAAGCCCTCCAGTGGTAGAGGCCGGATAAAAGGAGTGAATTTCTTCGAAATTAGCCTTTTACCAACTATAGTTAGCAGTCAAAATGACCATAATCATGTCGAGTTTCCATTGTTTTCCATTTTCCGCGTCACGTCGTTATCACAGCGCGCCAGTACGACCGCGGCCGTCTAGCACGACGCACGTCGCGCACTCCCCGCCCCCCTCTACCCGCCGCTCCTCGACCGTGACGCGGGAAATGTCACCGTGATATAACCGTGTATAAACAAATAGTGATCGTGTTAATGTGATCTGCCTGAGCTAGAGGATTGTTTTTGAGAAAGTAAGTAGGCAATTTATTTGATTTTTATTGAGATATTTGTTTAGATTAGCGATAAGACGGAAGGTCGCGATCGTATTGTTTATCTTTACAGTTTATTTTGAATGGCGTTATCTCTTGTTTCTAATTCAATGCGCGATTTATAGAATACTTCGATGTTATTGATAACTATCGCGACACGAAATGAGATGTTTTCTCGTAGTACTGATATTAATCTGTGATTAATATTAATGAGGGATCATTGGAGTAAATTAACATAAATCTGAATAGGTACTTGTGACGAAACTGGAATTACTCATTTCACTATCAATGAATCGAATTATTTGGTTTCTTTGAATGTCAAAACGTGTATTTATATTATTTTACTAGCGACCCGCCCCGGCTTCGCACGGGTAGTTCAACTAATTTACACAAAACCTTAACAAATTATACACATAAACCTTCCTCTTCAATCACTCTATCTATTAAAAAAACCGCATCAAAATCCGTTGCGTACTTTTAAAGATCTAAGCATACATAGGGACAGACTGACGGACAGACAGCGGAAAGCGACTTTGTTTTATACTATGTAGTGATTATTTATTTACATATGCGAGTTACATATTCATTTCATATTCCTTGCAATAAATTAACATTTGAAATAATATATATTGACATACGTACCTACATAACACATTGTACTAATAAAACACTATTTGAATTGTACCTACTTGGGATGGGTATTCATTCATACGCTTGACATGCAGACTGAATGGTGAGACAAGTGTTTGTTATAAATGTACATAGACCTAGAAACTAGCCGAAGTCAAAGAAACAATAAGTACACTTTATTTTTTGACAATTTGAGACATCGCAAAAATTGCACCATGGCGGCCATATCACGAAAAGCTCCTGTGTTTGAACTTTCCCCGAATTAGTTAATTGGAGTTTTTCTTGTTGGGCAGTCAGTCCACCGTGCACCGGTGAACAAAAAGTGAACAAGTATTGGCTATGTCACCAAGTAAAACACATCAATGCTAGTGTTATATAATACTATGAGACAGGAATTAATTATTTTAATGAAATTATTATGTATTCTATTCATACGTTGGTATACTATGCAAGCAATATTCCGTAATTCATAAACCGCAGTAATAATTTTGACATTCACCTACATTATCCTGTCTCAAGTCAAGGCGCACATTAAATCAGTATTTAGATTTATCTGGGTCTAGATCCAGTCCATTGTCATGTTAAGTAGTTCAATGGAACTATTGAGAATCATAATTTTTTTTCATAAATCTTAGTAAACTTTCAATTTAACATACAACGATATCACATTTCAAAATTCTATACCTTAAAACGACGTATCACCTAAAAATGACACCGTTTATTATGCTCAATATTTTCTAATTAATAGTATAAAGTGCTGGTGGCCTAGCGGTAAGAGCGTGCGACTTTCAATCCGAAGGTCGCGGGTTCAAACCCGGCTCGTACATTGAGCTTAATGAGAAATATCATTTGATATTTACTAGTCACTTTTCGGCGAAGGAAAACATCGCGAGGAAACCGGACTAATCCAAAAAAATAAGGCCTAGTTTCCCCTCCGGGTTGGAAGATCAGATGGCAGTCGCTTTCGTAAAAACTAGTGGCTACGTCAATTCTCAGGATTAGTTGTCATGCGGACCCCAGGCTCCCATGAGCCGTGGCAAAATGCCTGGAAAACACGAGGAAGAAGATTTTCTAATTAATAGTAAACTGTAACTAAGATACCTGCGCGAAAGAAGGCCCATCGAAATTTTAATTTTATTTAAATTTTTCTTGTTTAATATTACTTGCAGTATTGCCTATGGTACTAGCAAACCTGGACGCACAATTTGAACCCATCCACACTTGCAGGTATGACATTTTGGAAGTTAGCAAGCTTAAGAACCGGGCCTTCTTTGGTTATAATTTACGTCAAAATTTAAATCAGAACAACTACTTTCTTGTGAAAAACTCAACTCTAGTAAAGTACTTCAAAATTTTTCGCTGAAACAATTTTCGCTGGTTTATGCCAACTGAAATAAAGCTTATTAGAAGCTTTTATTTAACTTGCAATGTACCTATGTAAGTATGTATGTAATATTTTTAATACCTGGTGGCATCACTAATTAACCATAACGTTACGCGCGTGAACCTACCAAAAGCCATATTGTTAGCCTTTTTAGGGTTCCGTATCCAAAAGGTAAAAACGGCCCCTATTACTAAGACTCCACTGTCCGTCTGTCCATCTGTCTGTATGTCTGTCACCAGGCTGTATCTCATGAACCGTGATAGCTAGACAGTTGAAATTTTCACAGATGATGTATTTCTGTTATCGCTATAACAACAAATACTAAAAACAAAATAAAATAAATATTTATGTGGGGTCTCAGGTTCGAGGTTCGAGTCCTGCCGGT
Organism: Cydia strobilella; assembly: GCF_947568885.1. NCBI lineage: Eukaryota > Metazoa > Arthropoda > Insecta > Lepidoptera > Tortricidae > Cydia > Cydia strobilella. Next base: position 8,028,079 of record NC_086048.1, read on the forward strand.
AGTGTAAACTTTTCAATTTTTATTTAGAAATCTAAATCCTTTTTAGGGTTCCGTACCCAAAGCCGACACGGTCCTTGATGACCACGTAACAAAATATTATTTCAATTGCATAATAGCAAAGAGGATATAATAGGATAGAGCGGTACTGTCATAGTAAATTTTGTAACCACAGTAAATTCACTGCCAGCTATCGACACACAATTAAACTAAAAATGAAAATACGATAAAATGTATTTATATATGGATAAATGATTTTTTTTATATGCATTAATTATTTTTATATGATTTTGACCCATGTTCTTTCACTGATATGCGTTATAATTGTTAAATAACAAACGAAACCGTCAACGCCTTCTATAAGAGAGTAGGCCAAAGGTAGTGGCGCCATCTGATCAAGAATTAAATTTTTTTGATTTTCGAGGCACGTTTTTTCCTTAGACTGTATCCATCTATTACGGAGTTATATCTTATCTTTGATAATAGTTAATACTGAATTGAAAATGTGGGCGCGGTGACCAACTTCAATAAGACTAAAAGGTCTAGACTGCATCGGGTCACGGTCGAAATACTTAGCAATAACAAGAGACAATACCATAATAACAACTGTCAATTATCCATTTAAAAAAAAACTCTACCTCTTCATTTTTGTAGAACGTGTCACGGAACTACTTAGGGAATTTTTGAACAACATTTTATGGTACGGGAAATTAGAAGGGTGACAATGAATGATTTAGTTTACCTTCTTCGATGTTAACTAAAGTTTAAAGCGCCTTACGTTACAATACTACAAATATCATTTACCACAATTATTTTGCTCCATAGCACTTAATTTTTATCAATACAATTTAATACAATAAGAGAAAATTATAATAAATATATAAAAAGGCGAACTTTTACCAGTTATTTTTACATACTGTACGAATGTAGGATTCTAATATGACGCCAATGTCGCCAATGAATGAAACAGGTTTGCATAGAGACTGCCAATCTGTACTATTTTCCTGTCTCTGGCACTAAGCACTCGATCTACGCAGCCATCAGAGGTAAAAGACAGGCGTTGTGGACAGTCCTTATCTCCGTAATCCTGAGAGCAGTTCTTTTGTTACCTTCAAATTACCTATAGGGAAGATTAAGAAGGTAATCCCGGGGGATTTCCCGGGGATTTGTTTCTTCTAATCGACCTATTTGAAACTTTTATATTATTGATCATTTTGTAGGCTATAAACTAGAATAATTAACTTGGTTTTTTTAACTGTAAGATTCTCTATAGCTGTGTCACGTGAGGGCTAACAGAAAAAAAAAAGATTTCAAATCGTCTAGGATTTTTTAAAGTATCATATTACTTTTTTGCTTGCGAATTTTTTGAACTTTGTTACTAATTGGATAATGACACTCCTGTACATGTACATACAATCATCCCCCTTTCACCTCATCTTTATCCAAATTATAAACTATGCTGCTTTTATGCGCAACTTGCATTCATATTTGAACAGCTGATGCTTAAAACATATATCCATTATTTTTGACAGTCACATAAAGTCTGAAAAAACACGAAAATTATAACACTGAGAAAAAACCTAGTAATAAACATTATGAGATAGTTTTATGAACAAAAACACTTAACTTAAACTATATTTTAGTGATTGAAGATTATATTTAGGAAGTTTCACAGTAAAGGCTTACTGCAAAGCGTACGGTCGTTTACACAAACTCAGCAGGATGTGAATGCCTCAGTTGCATGACTGTTTTCATTTAAGCAATTAATGTTAATTAGGACTAGTAACGGTGCTTTTCATTAGCGGGATGATACTAAATATGCAAATTGGACGTATCATGATACATGTGGGATGCATCAAATTAGGATCAGAAAAATATCAATATTGTTTCTGCTAATCAAAAGTTTCAGTCGATTTTATTATATTTCATTCCTTTTTTTTTCATGCTTCATTATTATTTCAGCTATGGCATTTTATTTTAAGGCGAGGTATGCCCAGGCCGATGGATAGTACACTCTTTATGTAATTAGTTCAAATATATTTATTTCTCAAATTTATAAATCACTTAAAACGAGAAACAAGCAAAGTTTTAGTAATACCATAAAAATTAGGAAATTATTAGTTAGGAACTAACACAACATTGAATGATATCTAGTAAAGGAGACTCCAGGAGAAAAAACGGAAAACCGGTATTCGATAGGTTCCTGCTACACCGTTAGTAATGAAAGAAGTTGCAATCGTAAATAGAGAATTTGGGCAAGTGCTGAAAACTCTGCTTGTAATTAAAGTCGTAATTATTTGGTGCCCCAAAAAGGTTCGATAAACGACCGACAACATGGAAGTAAAATGAAATGCCAGAAAAAGGAATTATACAAAAAATACAAGTATTTTTTGTAAACAAAATTTTGTTCATTGTTGAAACGTGGTATTTCTTTCACTCGATACAAAAAGTTTCATAATAACCAAAAAAACGAGTTTAAAGTGTTCTACACTCCCTACAATTTTATCATGTTCCGAAAATTCATTAATTTTAGTTAATGTTAATATAGGAGGTTTTGTCTGTGTTTTCAACCGGCTTCATATGGTGATTATTTAATTAATCTGTCAATGTAGCTTTAGCTTTGATATTTTATTTGATACTCTGCCACTTCTTTCGCCTGGTATCAACGATATCAAAGCGGCTATAATTATTAATAGAGCTTTATTCCCTTCACACGATCCATAGAGCACAAGACATAGCCGCAAAGTAAACAACGCAAGTTTCCTATCGCTTACCTAACGCCAGCGATTGTTCAGCTCAGGAGAACTAGCCATAGTATCTATGCTAAGCGTACCACAATTTAATGAAAATTTCCAATAATTACCATTAATAAATAATCCCACAGCAAAGAAAAGAACTACATTTACTTATTATTATCTTATTGTTACAAGTTTTTAGTTATTTAGTTTTTAAATAGTCTCTGTATCTGTGTAATTAAATCTTGCAAGTTAAATTAGACGCACTTATCAGTTTCACATTGTGTTGAAACTTACGTAAGTTTCGTGACAATACAATGTTATATATATAATATGCTCATATTATAGATATATGCCGATATGGCGTTATTCATAAACGCGATACTGGCCTAAATTAGCTGTAAATCGTTTGTCTTTATCTGTAATTTTGACCTATGTATTTGTTAGAACGGGATAAAACATAATTTAACTAAATCAGGCCCGTAAAGTTTTATGAATAAGGGGGGATAGTGGTGGACTCTGTAACAAAACAACGCAGCAAAATAATTATTGACTCATTACCATTTTTTGGCTGGACTAGCAAATGTGCGTCTGAAGAACAAGAAAACCTGACTAAATAGTTTTTAACAAGTATTCATTGGATCGGAATTGTAATACATAATATATATGATAAAAAAAATATAGATCAGTTTTTTAGAATGGCCTAAATGTGGCCAATACCTAATCGTAATATAATTTGAGATCGTAATATACTGGTTAGTCGAACTCTCGTTTCTTTGGTCGGTAAAGGAAATAGGAATACAAAGCAGCTCTGCGGACGATGACGATATTTAGGTCAGGGCTCGGACGCCGCCTTGCGGCCATTACACTGATGACTGATAATCTTCTATTACACAATTAGTTTCCGATAATATGTGATTAGGATGTGACGTTAACCTAAAGTCCTGCCCGGTAAAAGTGCCAATAAGGTCCAATTATTACAGTCCTGTTGCTAATAGAAAGGATCCCGCGCTATACTAGTTCGAGCATTTCCCCTTTAGCGATACAACTGTTAATAATGCTCGAGAACACCTAGTCCTTATAAGTAATAAACATATACGTATTACTAAGATGTATGTTCTTTGCTCATATATTAGTGCATTAAATTCTTTAATTAAATTTTTTAACTAATACGTCAACTTTTGGAATTAGTTGCCAAGCGGATCCCAGACTCCCAAAAAGCCGGAACGTTAGGAGGATGATAATTTCAAAGATAGAAAATCAACTTGTTTTTTGTTTATATCCAATTAATGTTTAGAACATAACGCTTGTTGTTGATAATATCAGTCTTAGGATAAGTAGTCACATTACCTAATTAAACGTGGATACATTAAACGGCTTTTGATTAAATCAAGAAAAATGTGCGTCTCATGCCATTAAGCTAAAACAGTAAGATAAAAAATATAGATAAAGTTACAATAAAAATGTAGTAAAAGACCGCGTAGGCGTGAGATGAATCGTTCGGTGTATCAGGTACTTAAGAGGGCGTACATTTCAAACAAAAACTTCTATTTTCAGGTTTAGATATCGACCGCTGCAGCTTCCAAAACTAGTCGTACGTTTTACAATGTAAAACTCAAATTTTTCGATGTAAAAAAATACCAGGAAATTATATGAAATATATATTTTCATTTTTGTATTACGAGTAAGAAGTATAGATGGAACGTTTGCTAACAAACCCCCTTAAGACCTCTGATCTCTCTTAAATTGGTACCGTGAAATCGACGAATCAATTACTACGAGTGCATCTTGCAAGTAACGTAATTGCCCTTTGAGGCACCGCTTATGGAGCGCTATGTCCTAGTCTCGAGCCCCACACATGGTGCATGCCGGCTCTTTAGATGTGTATGTACGTGGACAGGTTGAGTAATACTGGCTCTTATGCTTGGTTTACACGAGTTTAGTATTTGTCATTAGTATTAATCATCGGTAACATAATTGTGAATAGTTACTTATCGTGCAATTTGCGGCTAGTTTTGAACTGTCCTTAAAATACGTTCCTGGTTTACACTTTTTATATGGTTATGATAACTTAGTAGGTATGATAAGGAAATTATATGAATTGAACGTAGATTTATTCACATTCAGTTTGAGATTATTCGCAAAATGCTGTTACGTGTTGAAGCCAGGGAATAATATCTAATGAAACATCGGTGACCAATTTAAGATTATATTCTAAACACACACGAGGGTACTAAATGCTAATAATCCTATAACTAAATTAAAACTATGTATTGGACGCCAAGAGGAGTTTAAACTGCTAAGGTCTGGGAATCCTGCTATTCCTAAGATACGCCGGCTAGCGTGATAACTGTGCTTTATTGAGCTAGTGGTCGTATTTTCGACCGAACCTTGAAGGGCATGTCCACAGGCTAAAACAAAGGATTTACTTTAACTATGCCAGTCCTCTTTTAGAGGCATTATATTATATTATTTATTTAATGTACATTAGCAGTGTTTGCTTAGCCACTAGCACTTACCCCTTCGCCGTAATGTCACTCACAAAACAAAACAATAATAATGTCCGTAATAAGTATCAAACTTAGTTAATAAACGGTGATTGCATTTTGCAATCTAATTTTACATTTGCAATTTCGATGTCTATGGCGGGTACATTGTTTACACAACAACCGTATTAATCTTTCAAAGACATGAGCTGGAATGACTTGCCGAATGTAATGCATTAATATAAGTATGAAAAATATCCTTAAAAATTTAGAAAAAGATGATGCGCCACCGGGGTTTGAACCCTCGCCCATACGATCGCTAGTCCGACGTTGTACCGCTGTGCCGTCAGTGCTATTAGTCCGACGCGCGAATTTGTTGACTATATACTACGCTGCGGCGTCCATCGGGCGAATCACGCAATGCATACAAAAATGAACTCTATTACTTACTAAATACGACATAACATATTCCTCCTCCCTCAACAAAAAAATATATATCTATATATATATATATATTTTTTTTAACATGTTGGCTTGAGGTCCTTAACATGCCAATTTCCTATACATTTGCCATATGCATTGTTTAGACGAAAGACAGTCTCTGAGAGCTTGTCCACTATTATAGCCCTATCATACTTAGGAGCTAGTTTTGCCATGAACTTATTCGGAGCGTTTGACAAACATTTAGTCCTTTTATATATCATCTCTCCAATCTTAAAGGTATGAGTCCTACGTTTTTTGTTATAAAGCTGCCGACTGTTTTCATGTGCTTGCCTTAACCTTTGTCGAACAGATTCAAAAACTTCCTCCCGTTGCTGGAGACTCTCTATGTAGGTCGATACATTTATCGGGTAATCATTGTCCTTATTTTGTAATAACTGCACTGAATTGGGCCGATCTAGATTCGGTACACGGGTCTCTCTGCCTAAAAACAAATACGAAGGAGTGTGGCGTGTCGTTTCATGCACTGAAGTTCTAATAGCATTGCCAATCTGAGGTAGGTTGACGTCCCACATATTGTGTTTCCCTGACTTTACAAACGTCGAAATCATAGTGCCCACCACTCTGTTGACTCTCTCAGTCGGATTGCTTTGGGGATGATAATTCGGCGTAAACCACAATTTGCTATTATATTTCATCGCCAAATCCTTAAACTGCTGTGAACAGAACTGGCGACCATTGTCACATATGATAGCTTTAGGTGCACCATATAACAGTAACTGATTTTCCAGTATATCGCATATCTTCTCTGCCTTTCCGGTCCTTAATGGAAAGAGAAGCACAAACTTGCTGAACCAACATGTAATCACGAGTAACATAGTGTTACCTGATTTGCTTTTCGGAAACGGACCCATCAAGTCTAATGATATTAGCTGCCATGGCCGTGTAACCTCTCTATGCTCACCCATGAGTCCTAATGGGCCTTGCTGTGAAACCTTATGCCTCGCACACGTATCACATTTCGTCACATATTGCTTCACTTCTTCCCACAAGTTAGGCCAAAAATATGTTTGTTTTATTTTTAGATACGTCTTACGAATGCCCAAGTGACCAGCCGTCACATTGTCATGACACTCTGCGAAGACCTTACCTCTTAATGCCTCAGGCACGTACAATTTCCATACATCTTCCTGGCTCGGAAACGAACTTAACTCTATCCTTTTATATAACAAGCCATTCATGACTTTCCACTCGTCCGATGAATTATCTTGTACTTCCATTACCTTAGATCTGTACCAATCATCTTTGTGGCGTTCTAAAATGTCTATTATATTTATTTCCGGAATAGTGCTGCCAATCGAACCCCGTGACAATGCATCAGGTACAACGTGGCTTTTGCCAGGCCTGTGTACTATATCAAAGCTGAACTGTTGCAGTTTCACGGCCCATCTTGCTAACCTACCGTGCGGATCTCTCATCTTGTGTAACCATTGCAACGCACTATGGTCAGTGACCACTGTGAAGTGTACTCCATCAACATATGGCCTAAACTTTTCAATCGCAAATACCATGCTTAGTAGTTCTCTTTCTGACGTCGAGTATTTCTTTTCCCTGTCGTTAAGTTTCCTACTTAAATACGCGACCGGCAGTTCTACATCACCCTGATTTTGACATAAGACCGCACCAATTCCGCTATTACTAGCATCACATTGGATAGTAAAGGGCTTAGAATAATCCGGACATGTCACAACAGGCGTCGTGGTAAGTAATGTTTTCATTTTTAAAAATGCCCTTTCCGCCTCTTCGGTCCAACATAGTTGTTTCTTCTTTTTGCCTTTTGTAAGGTCATGGAGCGGAGCAGCTACCATGGCAAAGTCTTTGACAAATCTTCTATACCAACTGGCCAAACCGATGAATCGCCTTAACTCTGAATAATTACGTGGCCTAGGAAAGTTAATGATTGCCGCCACTTTTTCAGGGTCTGTTCTCAGCCCATCTTTATCAACTATGTACCCTAAATATCGCAAGCTCGATCGGGCAAACTTGCATTTATCTACATTTATCGTCAAATTTGCTTTCTGGAGAATTTCCAACACCTTATTTATTAACTGTATATGCTCCTCAAAGCTTGTAGAACAAATAACGATGTCATCCAAATATGCCCAAATCTTATCTTCGTTTGACTGAAATAATACATCCATTAACCTTTGCTGCGTCTGTGAGGCATTAACGAGACCGAATGGCATGACCTTAAAGTGGAATAATCCCTTGCCCCCCACAGCAAAAGCAGTTTTCTCCTTACTGTCCTCATCTAACGGAATTTGCCAAAACGCTGATCGTAAGTCAATAGTGCTTAAAAACCTAGCATTGCGTAAATTATCTAACACATTCGTTACCCGAGGCAGTGGGTATGTATCCCGTTTTGTTACTCGATTTAACTGTCTGCTGTCAAGACACAGTCTATTATCCCCATTAGGCTTTTTAACGATAAGAACTGGTGAACACCATGCACTATGAGATGGTTCCACTACATCATCCGCTAACATCTTATCCAACTCCTTTATAACGTCTGCCTTAACAGTAGGTGAAAAATTATATTGTTTTTGATAAATCGGTTTAGCCTCACCTGTATCAATACTATGAGTTAACATGGATGTTCTACCTAACCCATTACCGATCTCTAACCGCATACGTCTTATTACTTGCTCTAACTCTTCTTTTTGTTCCAAGTTGAGATCTTCTCCAGAAACTATGACCGGTTTATTTACAGGGATGTCACGTAAATTCATTACCTCGCTTTTATTCCCCCTGAACTGTAGTGATATCCCAAACTCTTCAAAGAAATCTTTACCTAATATCAACTGATGACTTAACATTGGCATGACCTTAGCAGCAATTACCCTGAACTGTCCATCAAATGATACTGGAATGTCGTACACTACATTGAGATTATGCACTGATCCATCAGCCGTACTCATTTGGGTTGGTGCAATTTTGTACCACTTCAGTCCTATTGATGACAATATATCCGCAAAAGCAGGACTTATAACAGTCCGATTCGCTCCATTGTCCAACAATCCTACAAACTGTCTTTGTAGAATGCCTATCCTCACGTAATCTCTATTGTCATTCTCTTTTTTTACAATCATAGGGCACAGGTCACCGTCCAATCGCGAAAAATATCTCCTAACAACTGCCAACCACTCCTGCCACTCCGTAGCTTTTTGACACCGGGGAAAGTCTAATGGGCAGGACTCGGATTTTCCCCGGAAGCGTTTCCCTTACAGTGGCAGTCCTTCGAAGTGATCCCAAACCGGCCACACCTATAGCAAAATAGTCTTTGCCTGTCCATCTTGCATTCCCGGAATAGATGCCCACTCTCACGACAATTCCAACATCGCCTACTGACAACTTCAGGTTTGACCTGCAGTGATGCTACCACCCCCTTTTCTATGACATCTTTATGACCTATCGCTACACCCACCACTTTGCTGCTTAGTTTGTGTGCTAAGTCCGGTTCTAGGGTATTTTTTAAAGTCTTTGGCTCCTCAAAATTATCGCAACTAATTTTAGTACGTTCGACAATCCTCAAAACATTAACCATATCGGAAACTGAACTAAAATGATCTCTGCACACCGCTCGCTGATAGTATGGCTGAATATTTCTCAACAATATATTGATCTTTTCCGACTCAGTGATCTTACTTGGCAGTCTATTAAACATGTTCTGCATCACCGCCATGTAAATCAATACCGACTCCTCCTGACCCTGTGTTCTTGCCCTTATCTCCGCCAACAATTCTTCTTGATAAAACGGTTTTTGGAATGCACGCCTCAATAAAATGACTAAATCATCCCAATCCTGCGCATATTCTTTGTTAGCCCTAAACCAAATTAAAGCGTCCTCCTCAAAAAAATCTATTGCGTACCGCCATAAATCAACGTCCGTTGCATTCCTCGCATCTCTAAGTTCCGTCACCCGTTCTAAAAAGGCATTGATACTCATGTTCGTCCCTGAGAACTTAAGCCCCCACTGATATATCGGAACCAGCTTACGCTTCGGAGGTTCTTCTTCCACTGTGGATGTCCGCAACAACCTGGATTTGCCACCGTGTTTATTCTTCTCATGTTCCGTAAGAAAGTTAACACTTCTGTCCGCCATGTCCTTCGCTTCCTTTGATCCATCCTCCCTTAGATCGCCTACTTCGTATCGCGCAGAAGAACTAGTCGACATGCTTGAAGAGCCCTTCTCCCCTTCTAGTTTTTCTACTATCTTGACCCCTAGATCGCCTAATGTCCGATGTAAAATCTCTATATCCTTCACTGTCAAATTTTCCTCTTCCACTATATCATCTTGTCCTTCTAACTTCTCAAGCAACTCCTGACATCGTTGCTGAAGATCCTCTTTCCGAGTACCATCAGCTTCCGCCGCCTGACCGATCGACATCAACCGACCCTGCAAATGATACAGCCTGGACACCAGTCGCCTAAACAATATCTTATCTGGCTTCCCTACTATCTCGGCAATATAATTTCCCAAAACGCTCAACTTCGTGGCACACTTGTCTAACTCAGAGGATACATTCAAGACTTTCTTGACTGGAGCTCCAGCCCCATGTGACGCACCCCCCGTTTGCTCGACATGCAACAACTCCTTTAAAATCTTTTTCAATACTGGAACTGTACTTTGAATATTAATGCCCCGACATTCCAGTTCGTATTCCAGCTCATCCTTTAGTAAAAAATTAGGATCCATCCTTACAACTAAATCTAATCTGACAAAAAAACTGTTATAATGCAAGTGCCGAATCTGGTTATCTATTTTGAACTAAATCTAAAATCTACACTTTATTTCCAAGCAATAAAACTAAGTTCATACATACACATAAAACAATATAATGATGTTTTCACCCTACACAGAATTTTACTTAGTAAGTAGGTACCGAAGTATAAAAAAACACAAACGATAAAATTAAAATGATCAGAAATAAAAACAATAATCAATCACAACAACCTTAAAATTAACACACCAAATACCATCTAAGCCAAAAAACGGTATCACATTCAAATTGTCAACCGCCGCTTTGTCCCCTTCAAACACTGTTATTTATTTATTTTAACGTTGGGCGCTATTTGTTACGTGTTGAAGCCAGGGAATAATATCTAATGAAACATCGGTGACCAATTTAAGATTATATTCTAAACACACACGAGGGTACTAAATGCTAATAATCCTATAACTAAATTAAAACTATGTATTGGACGCCAAGAGGAGTTTAAACTGCTAAGGTCTGGGAATCCTGCTATTCCTAAGATACGCCGGCTAGCGTGATAACTGTGCTTTATTGAGCTAGTGGTCGTATTTTCGACCGAACCTTGAAGGGCATGTCCACAGGCTAAAACAAAGGATTTACTTTAACTATGCCAGTCCTCTTTTAGAGGCATTATATTATATTATTTATTTAATGTACATTAGCAGTGTTTGCTTAGCCACTAGCACTTACCCCTTCGCCGTAATGTCACTCACAAAACAAAACAATAATAATGTCCGTAATAAGTATCAAACTTAGTTAATAAACGGTGATTGCATTTTGCAATCTAATTTTACATTTGCAATTTCGATGTCTATGGCGGGTACATTGTTTACACAACAACCGTATTAATCTTTCAAAGACATGAGCTGGAATGACTTGCCGAATGTAATGCATTAATATAAGTATGAAAAATATCCTTAAAAATTTAGAAAAAGATGATGCGCCACCGGGGTTTGAACCCTCGCCCATACGATCGCTAGTCCGACGTTGTACCGCTGTGCCGTCAGTGCTATTAGTCCGACGCGCGAATTTGTTGACTATATACTACGCTGCGGCGTCCATCGGGCGAATCACGCAATGCATACAAAAATGAACTCTATTACTTACTAAATACGACATAACAATGCATAATACTTACATGAATTGAATACTACTAATGGTTAAATAGATACATAAATGAGTTTTTTGACAAAAAAAATCATTTTTGATACCAGCTTTTATCGCTGACTGTACTTTTCTTTCAACAGGCAACTACCGGCCCATTTCGAATAATGCTTACAGATGTCACACCGATACGATACCGATCTGTCAGTGTCAAAAGTGACATTACTTCAACCAAAAACCGTCGCTTTTGACACTGAACTGACAGATCGGTATCGTGTTGGTGTGACATCTTTAAGCATTGTTCGAATTGGGCCGGTATACTCGTCGAGACAATTCTGACAAACCCAAACACAATTAGATTACGTTGTTTTATCAAAGAGCTCCCATGGCTACCTCCTGTCTCTGTCATGATCAGATCAGCTGGATGGTACCATTATATTGCATTGTCATGTCACCCAACTTACATATGGTACTCATGCAAATTTTCATCTTCATCGGAAACCAGGAAGTGGGTCAAATTAACTTGCAAGATTTGACCCGTACATGAAAGCTTGTAATATATATAGGATACTATTGAACTTGCTTTTTAATTCGTACAGTATTTTACATAGACAATTTGAAAAATGGGTCCCGACGAATTTTTGCGTCGGTACCTTCTCGGGGCTATGGTCTAGGTTAGAACTGGAGGTAGATTTTTGAAAAAGTACATCAATGTTTTGTAATTATACCTAAATTGAAGACCTAAGATTTTCATTTTCTACGCGGTAGTCAAACCTCATGTAAACCCAGCATTAGAGTTTGTACAGTATCTAAGATCTCTTCTTAGATAAGTACCTATAGGTATCTACATAGCAGTATTATGACTAATCTTAAGACGCAAGTCTATGTGCCTTGTTTGTCAAACTATTGACTTCGATAATAGCCAGTTACTGAATTTCCTTACCTAATTAAGCTTTGAGAATACTCGTCTACAAAAAAGTACTGAATATTTTTAAAGAGCGACTCAATTTTTCCCTTTACAAGTTTTAACGAACATCGTTATCTATGTTTACGGAGTTGGTAATATAGCTCTTTTGCTTTTTCATATGAACGAAAATACAAGCCATTAAAAGCCTTAGCAATTTAAAAGTTCGAAACTCTGCGATTAACTAAATATGTTTTACTTTAATAATTGAAAAGGAAATTAAATACAATACAAATCGTAAACGTCCCAGTGCTTTATATGCTAATGCCCAATAGTTAATACCCTGCTGTCATGTCCCTGTACTGGGACAGTGACGACTTGACGAGCACTCGGACGTCTACCTTGCTTTACTCTCTTTAAAATATATGAGCCGATTTTTCAGTCCCCAGTTAAGCAGACGCATAGGAGTTATTCTATCTATAACACGATTTTCATGTATTTATTCTCATAACTGAATTCATTGGAATAGTTATCGGACAAGCTAAATAAAACACCGTCATCTAAATATAGAGGTCGAGAGCAGAGAAATATCAAAGTATTCAAATCATAGACTTATCAGATAATATAACACACATACACATAGCTTAGTATCGATTGTTTGTCGCCTAAATATATTCCGCCGCTAATAGTTATTTATTTATTATTATTACGCAAATAAGTAAAACAGCATTAGGTACAGTAAAACCAAGGCACTTTGACACATTCATTATGGATTCGTAATAGTTATGGACATTTTGACATGGACATGCGACCTAGACATTTAGGTATGTCCTAATACTAACCATTCATTATTATACCATCATCATTATTATACCGCTTTCACGGTAGAATATGATGGAACTTGCATTAATAGTAATTTGAGATCACATAAATGCTTAACATACATAAAACCAACTATGCTTCTCTGTTTGGCCTAAATGTTGACTGGTAGAGAATGCCGTGTAGCATAAAGTCCGCCTTTTGTCATTAAGTTTAAGATAAATAGAGAAATGTACCATATTGTGACAAATAAATACATTTCATTTCACCTTCGTGATATCTTTCAAGAAAATACTTTGAATATAGTCCAATGGGATTTCCAGGGTAATTTCATAAGACATAATTATTTGCCTAATATAATAAGCTAGGTGATCTCAGTGGATATCGTGCGCCAAACCTCGTTTACAAAAGTACCCACTCTCAGATTCAACTACAGCGTAATACAAATTCAATGTTGTCTGTACAAGTTACAGTAAACATTTGCAGTATACATGCAATGCAATATACATAAAGGTATACGTGCGCTAACTGCAACACTGCATCTGCAAACAGACGAACAAAGCCAACAGAGGTAGTCAACTCCGGGTAATTCTACTAATGCCGCAAATTCGACACTACACTGTCCTGCCTTTAGCTCGCTATATGAAAAGTTCGGTACGACGTGGCAATTAGGGGAGAACCGAAAATTCTCATGGAGCTAAATTAGAAGTTATGTTGGTTTGATTCTCTGACGGACTTTACGTAAATGTTTACAGAATGAATATAAATTAAAAAGCAATATTTGTTTTGGTATTTATCGGGGTTCCGCAAATAGAGTTATAATAATTTTCTATCTGCCCATTTCGCTTGCTAGTAGGTAACTCTAAGCGCCACTTGCACCATCCCAGTAACCCGGGGTTAACCGGTGAAAACGTTAACCCAGTGTCGAATTGTAGTGGTAACCATGGTAACTCTAGGTTTAACCGGTTAACCCCGGGTTAGTAAATGGTGCAAGGTGCAAGTGGCCCTAAGGCAACTAAATACAGTAAATACAGAGAAAAGTCCCCGTTTCAAAGCTGACTAAACTTACTTAAGTAAGCAAATAACTACGCCGTTTCTGCGCCGCTGGTCACATTACTATAATGACGAGATCCCTTACTATTCTTACTAAATAGTGACGGAAATATTGATAGATTTCCGTCATTCTAATTACATAGTCCTCGCGTAGTCAACAAATATGTGAGTATATTCAATAAAAAGTGAACGAATGAATAGAGAAAGTCAATTGGCGCCGAAGCCGTATAAAAGCCATAAAATTGGTAATCTATCTGCGTAATAATCTCTTATAAGGATTGCTTACTAAATTGCGTCTACAGATTACCAATTTGTATATAGCTACTTGAATAAAAATAGCTTTAACAAGTTGAGATAATTAAGTTATGGAATTTGCAGATTTTTCAATAATAAAGTTGATTATGCCTTAAATTAATTTTTAATTAATGAAGAAATTTAATTGATGGATACCCTACTGAACCATACGATTTGATGCCAGTAGTAACTGTCTAAGTAACCTAGAATCATAACAAGCGTGTGAGCAAGAATAAGGCAATTTCAAATTTCTGTATTTTACCAGAATTTCGTAAAGATGAATCTAATTAAGAGAATTATTGTATTTAACTGAAATAAGTTTTTTTGGCTCATCCATTATTTATACATTTAAAAAAAATCTTATGTCTGTTCAAAATAGAATGATTAAAGCAATATTCGGGTTTCAAAGTAAACCAAGCATAGAGTTGGGATAGCTGAAAATGTTTTTATTTATTTACGGTGTTCTAATGGATTCACGGAAATCCTGGTCTTTGTATGCTCGATTAAAATGTATTAAAATATACATATACCTACATAGTTTTTAGTTTTTAATTGTATCGACTTTATATTTAGTATACCTTACTAATAATAAATATTATTATGCACAAAAGCTGAACATATGATTTTTTTTTTCTAAAAATGAGCTTGCTTATTTATGCTTGAGGGAAATCGGCGATTACTTTTTTTATTTTTAAAATACACAAAATATTCAAATTAAAAAACATTTTATCTGCTCTCCCGGGCACGCACAAGTCCCCCAGTGGCGGACACCTAAGCCTTTTTGAGCAAAGTCTGGTCACTTTATACAAAAATGGCCCGTGTTCATTGCTCAATTTCAAGTTTTTCATTGCTGGTATTTCAGCAATAATTCGGACCAAATATTTATTTCTCGTTTATCAATTGTAGGATTTTGTGTAAGTATCGAATAGTCCGTGGGCGCGGTTCAGTCACAGGATCTGGGCCCTATTGATGCGTCGGCGCTCATGTGAAACGACGCGCCCAACTCAATAACCCACGTGTCCGCTGGGGATTCTCTGTACTGGTGCGAGGTTTTTGGTTAAATTATTAGTGTTATAAGTTATACGTATGTAAAATTTAATTCGATGGAAAACATAACACAATGATCTAAATGTACAAAATAGGTACTTTTCGACCGTTTGTGCCAACTTTTCCTGAAATTAAAAAAATTGTTTTATTTTATGTAATTTGTAAAAGTTACGATTGTTAATAAGTAAGCTATGATGATTAACCAAACACCCTGTATCTGAAACATAAGAATATTAAAGTACATAAAGAAGTCATACTAGTAAATAATAGTCATTTAATGAATGCTCGATCTTTGTATAGTGGTTATTTGAGAAGATTGTTAACTTACAATTCGGCTAGTTATTTTAAAACATAAGTAGAAATACAATAAGGATTCCCCATACTAAATGCGACACTTAAAATTAAACATAATTTACACATAATTAATATGTACCTACATAGGTGGGTATTGTAGGTACTAAGATCTTAAGAACAGTAACATGTTTAAGTATTTAATGGCCGCGGCATTGCCAATAATTTATTCTGTCTGAGAGTAAAGTACCTAAGAGATGGTTGGTCAAGAGTAGCTAGTCAAGAGGATTCGAATACTAATCACCTGTTAATTAGTGCATCGACTATGCGGTTAAGAGTATATACTTACTATGAGTAAATAATTCTAGGATATCGCATAGTCACAGATCCACGGTAAATACGTAAGTGCAATTCTTGTTGTCCTTATGATGAAGAAGTTAGGGAAAAAAGACAGATTTCGGGCTCAAGGGTTATTTTTTTATAGAATGACTTATTGTCGAGCTTATATAAGGTGAACTTTTTCGACTCCTTCAGCCCAAGCCGAAAATTTCTCCTGATATAAAATTTACTTCGATACAACTCTTTTTAATTTAAACTAGAAAATTTTAATACCCTGTCATCGGGTTAAAGTAATTTAATTTTTCACTATCCACATGGAAAACTAAAAACACGACTGAGTTTCAAACGATCTCGGCAGCCCAAGTAACTTAGTAAGATACTTACGTTATTTTTAAATTACAACATGTCGTCTGTACGTTAATGAAAAGTACGACCTCAAATACCAACCATTTCGTTTTCAGAAGTACGTTTTAAAGTCAAATAAGTTTGAGCGTTACGTTTTAATCTCATGGCCATAATAATGGATCAGTTCGGTAACGATAATTTGTTTCAACTATGCAGTAATAGTTATAATATTGTAAGTTAAAGAATCATTTAAATTTTTAATCGACAATAAATATGACTATACGTAGGAAACATATGCCTTAACCTAGCCCTTGACGGCCCCCGTCCCCAGGGCAGACCAAAAAAGCGATGGCTCGATGTCGTGAAAACCGATATGAGCGTAAACGGGCTCACACGAGAGGACGCCCAGGATCGCGCAAAGTGGAGAAAGGCAAGTAGGAAAGCGGACCCTGGCAAAGGCCGGGATAGCGCTAGGTAGAAGAAGAAGAAGAATAAATAATTTAGGCAAATTTCTCTTGAATCTGCTCTTTTATCTTTGATCAACTGACCAACTTCAAAACTTGCATTAATCTCTTATCAGCCTTTATTAAAATAAGGATTAATCCGTGAACTTAATATCTTATCCATGATTCATCACTAAAATAGCACAGTCCTTGATGCTTAACAACATGTTGAGTGTATATTAACAACATTCGATAACACGTATTGTAAACAAGCGACAGTAGTTGTTAATGCTCATTCGTGTAGTAGATACAAGTATAATCGATTAACACATTATAATAACGATTATACGTAAAGGCTTGGCACGATCATCATATTTATTAGTTTTGACTGGGATTTTACCGATATTCTGTATTGCGTCAATGAGCAAATAGGACATGTAATTCAATTATTACATAATTATGTCGATAAATGACCTCTTATGCGGGCCAGACGCTCAGTACGTATGACATTGATATTGACTCTATTGGAATGAAATGAAATGACAGGAAAATTAAATGAACGAAGGAATTATAGATAAATTTTTAAATGAATAGATAAGACAATGTCTAGTCTGCATTAAGAAATCTGCCGGCAAATGCTGTTCATTTACTACTAACTGTCTTAATCTTACCCTTAGGCTTGCTTAGATAAAACCTAAGTTATTAGTCGTCAGTGACGGTCGTATTTATTGGACGTCGTAGGTACCTAACTATTTTATAAATTAGCTAAACTCTTGGAAGGTTCAAAGTTCAATTTAAGCTTAGCAACTTTAATTTGGGAAACACTTAAAATCTCTTAATAAATTTGAAGTTTATCACTTATTGAAGCAGCATTGTTCCTATTTTTAGGGTTCCGTACCTCAAAAGGAAAAAAACGCAACCCTTATAGGATCACTCGTGCGGTCTTTCTGTCTGTCTGTCCGTCTGTCACAGCCTATTTTCTCCGAAACTACTGGACCAATTAAGTTGAAATTTGGTATACATATGTAAGTTTGTGACCCAAAGACGGACATGTAACGTAAACAAATTAATTTTGAACAAGGGGGCCCCATTTTGGGGGGAGAAAAGATAAAATTAAAAAAACTATATCGTGTTACATATCAAATGAAAGATCTTTTAATCTTTAAAAATTTAATAATAAAAAGGAAGTTTAGAAGTTATAAAAAAAATAGGCAAAAAATGACCATCCCCCCCTTTATTTCCGAAAGTACTAGTCTTAAAATTTTGAAAAAAAGACAAAAGCGTGAGTCATACTTAATTACTTAGTTTTTGATCCGACCCCTACAGGTTTTTTTTTAAAGACATTTTACTCACGTTTCACATAAAGTATACATTGTTTAAATTGTGTAATGTACGGAAACCTTGGAACGCGAGTCCGACTCACACTTGGCCGGTTTTGAGATACCTGCCTACCCCGTGTACAGTATGGTACTGTACTGTGATTTATGTAGTGTTTTATTTTATTTTGTTTATTTTAATTTTATTAATTTTAGGCACAGTAACAACATACAAATTACAATAGAAAAAAAACAAGAATCACATGGTTGTCGTGGTAAATTTGTACATCGATAACAACCGTGCGCAACATTCAAATGTACTCATCAACTTGACTAATTATTGTAAGACAGATACAACCTCTCTACAAACTACAAATGTGAGTTTAGGCGTTAAAAATCGTTGTTTTTGTAGTTGTTTCCAAAACACTTTTGTTTCGCACATTCATAGAATTGTATGAGTTACGTACGAGTATAACCAATAGCTGATTTTACATGAGTAAATAAAATTCTAATGTCGGTAGTATCCTAATGGGTACGCTGGCTATTGGTAATAAAAATACATGTTTATCATTTAATATTGTATTTTACCTTACAAGTTAAGCAATATAGTGCTGATTTTTTTAACTGACTTAAGTAGAAATCCGTTTGCACGAGTTCCAAGCTCAGTTTATTAAAACGAAACCTCGGCTCGAGAGTCTTGTTACTAATATGATATTACCACTATTTTCGTCTCTGAGCGAGGGCCAATTCGATTTCATGGACCAACCGTGAGCGCCAACTGGCAAGCTTTACCCGAGTGTCGGTTTAACTACGGTCGTACATTTTCATATTAACGAAGCTAAAAGTATGTTATGTAATTATTGTAGCCTCCAGAGACCTAAGGCAAAATTCAGGTTCTGCGTTTGATGATCCTACCAGTAGTACAAACATTTTATACTCGTTCAGACCCAAGTATAAGTATGTGTACAAGTATATGTAAGTTATACTTCGACTAAAGCTAGGACTCAAACCTAAAATCACCTCGCTATGCGACAGCCATATTTCTCGTCCGTCCACCGGGGTAAATTCCAGGTGTGAGCTTGTTTAGAGAGCCCTTCCCTAACGAATGGAGGGTCACTGTCATGAATACAGAGAATCCTACATAATGGAACCCGATTTAATCCCCGTAATAGTTTCACCATCACGTTTCGCCGACACGGATAAATAAATTCATTTCGAATCGGTGGAAATTAAACTGACCGAAAATTAGTTGATTGCTTTTGAAACAAAACAAATGATATATTTTTTGTATGCAAATTTTGTTAGTGCTGGGCAGTAATTACCAGAAACGTACTGGTTCAAAATATGCGACAATACTGTTTTGATTGGGTGTCGCAGTTTTTCCGTGCGTCCAAACGCATTTGCATGTAGATGAAAGACACGATATTGATTTTATGTTAAGGGCTCTTATTTTATTTTAGCGGAACTTAATTGTCTACACTGCCTTATTTGCGTCGTAATAACCAGTCGTGATAAATAAAATCAAAAGGTATCTTTTCTGACGACACATCAAGTAACGTTTAATACGTATCTTACCTACATCATAAACAAACCACTAAGAATATTATTGCTATATTTTTCATTAAACCTTATAAAACAAAGTCTCCCGCCGCGTCTGTCTGTTCGCGATAAACTCAAAAACTACTGAACGGATTTTCATGGGGTTTTCACCTATTAATAGAGTGAATCTTGAGGAAGGTTTATGGTGCATAATTGGTCTACCCATGTGAAGCCGGGGCGAGTCGCTAGTTAAATATATAATGAAATGTATTATATAGCAAATTAGGTAATAAAACTGAATGATCAAACTCAATCGCTGATACCATATGTCATAGAGTACTAGGTCCGCGGAATAAATAAAGAATTTTAGGTAAGTACCTTATTTAATTAGAATTCAGTATTTACTCACGCGGAATGTTTCGGCATATAGAAGGATAAAGGGAACGTACCTACACAGTTGGACAAAATCGTCTCATGATTGTTGTCAATTTGTACATCCAAGCCAAATTTTATTTCAAAATTTGAGATTTAGCTACAGATAACAATGCACCAAGATTACAAATGAAAACAATATTGTAAATAAATCATGATTTTAATAACCAGGTCTTAAGTACTCAAATCGTAACTATATATTAATTACTAAAAACAAAACCAGATGTAGCTATTGTATCTACAAATGGTCTAGATAAATTTCCAATCTATTGAAACAGATTGGAAATTCTCTTGATTTCCTCACATTACCCGCAGGCTTCTATCGCGAACGCGAACCCTGACTGGTCACGTTCTAGATCCAAGTTTAGAACAGCAAAACACAATTCCACAACATACATCTAAACTAGAATAGTAGACGTTCTGAGTTGAACATGAATTTATATACGTGTTTTAAGTCGTTGATTACATTATTTTACGGTGTTTTGATTGTCAAGCGGCAATTCACGAATCGTTGTCAGTGTTCGCACGTCTATTGAGCCTGTTTCCTAAGATTCCACTCACGGATCGCCCGTCATTATTTATGGTGTTGTTGACACACTGCTGACGGGGGAATCTGAGCTTTCTCCACAATTATTCCGTACACGTTAATTCAATATTTGCCTAGCACGCTCTCGGCCGACGCGTCCGTTTGACCCACATCCCTCACCTTAACCTAGACTGTCGGTTGTGTTTACCTATGATTTTTGTTACTGTATTCTGGCATCGTGTTTGGATGGTTTTTAGTTAAATTTAAATGACACACAAAATATTTCTTCAAGATTACTCGTGGTTAGAAAGAGAAACTAATAGTTACACTGCCTTATTCCCATTGGAGCCAGCCTCGTACCACAAACCAAAAACCATAAAATTGATGTCGTTTAATTACATCCAATATTACACAACAAAACTGAATCCAACAATAGATATTACTTAATATCACTGTGCTTTCTATTAAACTGGATGCAATGAATTACGTTTCTTTAAAAACCTTTATGCAAACAATAAAAATAAATTCTTACATGGTTAACTTTATGTTCAATAAACGTCGCAAAATAAATATTACACATTTTATTTTATGAATTCAAGTGAATTTGCATCGCTTCAACATAATATTAGTCCGGAATAGCATTTTGTTGAGCGCATGAGACAGTGCTCTCGCTGTTATTAGGTACTCTATGGAGGAAGAATTCCAATAGGTATGTCCGACTAAGACAATTGTGGACATTGCGTAGTATATAATACTCATTACTCGTATAGCGTGGACAACTGCAGTGGATTACTTACACAATACATAATATTTTCAATTATTTTTCAATCACCACATAGTTACCTGATTATAAAATAAGAAACCGTGTTCATGTCTACGAAGAAAATACTGAGATAATACAGAAAACTTACAACATTCATGAACACATTTTTTCCACATTTGGGTACATTATATCTCTATAGCATGATATCTACGTATTTCATTATTTCACTCGGGTATGGTTTCAAGTTCAATTTTGCACTGCACTATTTATGCACAATATTTATGTCCGGTTGTAAATTAACTTCTGAAGTGAATACGTAGTTGGGGAGCATGTTATAGTTTACATCTACAACATTTCCCAAGTATCAAGAACGCATGTTTCAACGTTTGCCCCTGTTTATTAAAGTTCTTAAAGTAGTTTAGTCAGTTATCTCGTTTGGATCGTTAGCGTGTATCGTTTTTAAGTTTTGTAAGAAATAACAACAATCAATAATGTTTACAGTTTTGCGATTACAATGTGTACTGCTAAGCCAGAAATCCATAATTAAAAGATTTTCAAATGCGATCAAAAAACGCAGTGAAGGTATATCAAGACTTGCCCAAAACATTTTGAGGTCAAACCGTAGTATAGGACTAAAAGTATAAGATAACGACAGCCAGACACCTCTATCTGCCTATTGGATGACAGTTGAATTAGGTTACGTATTTTTTGTCAGCCGTTTGTCAGCCGGTGTGTCAAGAGTTTAATGATACGGGCGCTCCTTAAGTGGTTCAAATCGGACCTTAATAGTAGGAGGTAGGGCCTAGGGGTAAAGTAAAACTGATTAAATTTCCAAAGACTTCATTATTTTGGTTGTGATTTCCAGAGACCGTCATGATCGCACCGCGGTTTAAAGCGCGCTCCACGTCGCCAGGTATTATCGTGATGTTTGTGTCCATCTGTTTGTCCATCTGTCCACCTTGACTCGTAGAAAAATGGGCATTCATGACCTAACCTAACATTTTGTTAGAAATTCCTGATTGTTTTACAGTAATCTGGTTTATCGCATCTCTTAAAAAAACAATTCCTTTTTATGTGTAAAGTTTGTCAAGTATCGTTTATTCCAAAATTAGTCCATACAATTTTGACGACCATTGATCTCACATATAAATAAATTGAATATTACTGTTAGCCTAAATTTAGCCTTTGTTTCATATTTGCTGAATAATTCAAGTTAAACAAGCTTATTGAAACCAAAACGTTTTCAGAAACCCGATTCGTATTTGAAAGAACAAAACCTATTTCCAAAAGTAATAAACGTTCAGCATAAAATATATTTGCATACAAATAAGGGGAAGGCATAAACTGGGTAATATGTGGCATATGAATGTTTAATAAAATTAAAATATTAAGGTAGGTAAATGACAAAGTGCCTCATAATATATTAACAGAGTAATTGTATGAATATACCTTGAAAGTATTTGTTATGTTCATTATTAGGGACAGATGAAAATTGTTTGTACGCTTGTTTGAGTGTCGATGTTCTAAGGAATGAGACTAATAATAACAAGGTTTTTAGTTTGGTTTGCTGTGTGAGTACGTGATTATCTGACCTACTAATTATAGACTAATCAACCTCGATATGTTCTTGCTAGAGTGGCTTAGGTATGCCCATGTTTACCTTATGAATTTATTTTTCTGTTATTCTGTGATGCTATAAGAATTTTATGAAGGTGTTCTACGTTAGTAAAGGTAGTTGTAATAAGTAGTGATTTATTTGTGATTTGTCGCTTTATTTCCTCAGGTATTAACAAATTATGGCATAAAAATGGAGTATATGTTAATTTAGGGACTTGAAGGAAAGGTGATTTTCAACTTTCTATCCGTGAATTTCATCAGATCAAATGTTGTAGATAAACTTAACGATTTTTTGTTAAACCATCCTCCTACTCAAAACGCGAGTGAACAATGCCTATAAAACAAATTTAACGCGTCGTGCGTAAACGTTTATAAGTCAACTTCTTTTATGGGTTGCTCGACAATCATATCCGAAATAGCCATCAAAAGGCGCCGTAAAGCGAGCATTAGTCCCTTCAGGAGCCCTGATGTGGCGCTTTTTGTCAGCGATAGCCGAGAACGATGGAAAATTAAGAGGAAATATAACCTGGCATTCTCTCAATTTCTAAGTTCTTCTCTCGAATGTTTCCTCTTCAAAAGTATTTTTTTTTATATACTATACAGAATAATGAATGTCAATGAATTGGTGTGGTTTATTATCTACTTATGCTAAATATAAAACTGACTTTATCAGAACATATAGGTGTATAAACTGTATAAAGTAAAAAAAACCGGCCAAGCGCGAGTCGGACTCGCGTTCCAAGGGTTCCGTAAATTACACAATTTAAACAATGTATTTTTTGTGAAACGTGAGTGAAATGTCTTTAAAAAACCCGTAGGGGTCGGATCAAAAACTAAGTAATTAAGTCCGACTCACGCTTGACTGCAATTTCTAATAGGTTTTCCTGTAATCTATTTTGAGTATTTTTTTTTTTAATTTTAGAACCAGTAGTTTCGGAGATAAAGGGGAATGGTAATTTTTTGCCTATTTTCTTGAATAACTTCTAAATTGTTTATCCTAAAATTATAGAAAAAAAACATTTGAGATTCTCACAATGAGCTCTTTCATTTGATGTATAACACGATATAGTTTGAAAAATTTTATTTTTTAATTTTCTCATTTACCTCCCAAAAGTGGCCCCCATGTATACAATTAATTTATGTACGTTACATGTCCGCCTTTGGGTCACAAACTTACATATGCGTACTAAATTTCAACTTAATTGGTCCAGTAGTTTCGGAGAAAATAGGCTGTGACAGACGGACAGACAGACGCACGAGTGATCCTAAAAGGGTTCCGTTTTTTCCTTTTGAGGTACGGAACCCTAAAAAGCTAAACGGACCGACAGAAACACCTTTGTTATCTCTATACGATATCATATTTAAGTAACCTTTATTTCAAATGAGGAAACAGTCGGGGAATGGAAACTTGAAATCGAAGTATGAATGAAACGCCAGCTCACCCCTTAAGTAAAAATCCCCTTTTATTTTTTTGGATACTAATGGGAAAAACACCCTTTATTTTATTTGTTTCATGCTAATGGGAGGTTTCCGCTGCGGCGAAATTCTTTTACTATTCTGTCCTCTTTTGATGCGATTGTTAAGCGTAATTTTTCACGTGGGTATTCGTAAACATTATTTTTCCGGAATAATTTCGAATTTGGAATATTACGAGTTATGGTAGGTAATAATTTTTTAACCGACTTCAAGATTTCAAAGGAGGAGGTTCTCAATTCGGTTGTATGTTTTTTTTAGTTTTTTTTTTAATGTGTGTTACTCCATAACCGTCATTTCTGGACCGATTTTGAAAATTATTTTTTTGATTGTAAGTATATACATAAAGATTGGTCCCGTTTTTGTCAAAAAGCAGTTCTGATGATGGGAACTCCTCAAATGTTAAAGGCATACATATACCTATAGTGATTTTAGTTTTTTCATCAACAAATCAAGCACTTACATTTAAAAAAGTGACATTTGATGAAGTGGAACTGCTAATGATGATCAGAACGGAACTCTTCAATGACGCATAGTTCACGTTTGGCGATTTGTCCTCTTCGTTATGTTTGTTAAGCAAGTTAGGTTTCAAGAAACATTTTTGTCAAGCTCGAGTTCTCATTATAGGATCCATGAGGAATCGAGGGTACTCCTTAAATGTGAAAGGCATACATATAGTGATTTTTGTATTTTTATCAACAAATCCAGCATTTCCATTTTAAAAAGTGACATTTGATGAAGTGGAACTGCTGATGATCAGAATGGAACACCTTAATGACGCATAGTTTACGTTTGGCGATTTGTTCTCTTCCTTGTGGACCCAGACCCAAACTTGGACCCGGACTCGGACCCGGACCCGGGTCTGAACATGGACCCCAACTCGGACCCGGACCCGGACCGAACTCTGACCCAAACTTGGACCCGGACAGCCGGACACGGACCCGGACTCGGATCCGGACCCAGACCCGGACCCGGAAATGCTACTAGAAAAGTGGGTTAGGTGGGTGGGTTGGTTTTGAACTGCGATTCTCACAGAACAGAACTGCTATCAGAAAAGTAGGTTAGGTTAGGTTAGGTTAGAGCTGTGACCCTTACAGAAACGAAATGCTATCAGAAAAGTAGGTTAGGTTAGGTTAGAACTGCGACCCTTACAAAAACGAAATGCTACTAGAAAAGTGGGTCGTTTTACTTTCTTTTTCATTTCATTGTCTGGAATCTAAGAGTGCACCATCAACAATAAGTGAACTTTCAGCGGAATCCCCCATTGAAGTCGGTTTTTTTTCTTAAAAATTATTTGTAGTGATGTTCAGAGCTGGGGCCGTAACCAAGATGACAGTCGTTTATCGACAAAAGTAGAAAAAAAAAATCGGATGACATATGTGAAAGAAAAGTCATCTGATTATTTCCATACATTATTTAAGTTACGGTCGGCGTTTTCTATAAACGTTTGTCATTTTGCAGGTTCCCAGGAGCCCGATTCAGATTTCAATTCTTGTTCTGAAAGCGTTTATCCATAAATATCACTGTTGACAGCAGACAAATCATACCCATAACCGTTTCATAACAAGAGATTAAAATCTAGATTGGGCTCCTTATCGGAAATCTCAAAGTACCTTGAAACTATTCTTATATAATTAATGATTTTGAATATTTTCATTATAAATAACACGATATACAACTATGTAAATATATAACTTTCATCTCACATTTTTACGACCGTGTCGAATGGTGATGTCACAAGTCACACGTATTTAAGCCAGTTATTTTACAAGGTCATAAAGTCAGCTACGGGGCTTTGAAGTCAGCTGTTACATGCATCAAACGAATTAATTAATTTCACCAGTCGAATATCTCTGTTCGACTTCAGTCTTGATTAGACGATGTCGATCAGATGCCAAATCATCTATTGTTTTTTTTTGTACCGCTGCAACCTAGCGTACGATAGTGATAGTAAGCTGGTATCTTAGTATAATAAAAAAATGTTCTAAGTCTAAGTAATTCTAGAAGGTGACACATGCGAGTTGTCTATTTTTTATAGTAAATATTAGCTTTACTGCATATACTTATATTATATGTTTCTTGCCGTCAATATTTTTCAGGGCATTTCATAATCCGGACCAGAATTGTTAATGGGGTCGCCATTGCCGGATGCGGCAAGGAAGAAGATGAGATGATTGTTTTGCAAATGCAAACAATTCATGGTTTTGTTTCGAAATGTGATCAAATAAGAAATAAATAGAAATTACATACTTATTTCTAACGTAGAAAACTACAGAAGGTACGAGTATGTAACAAAACGGGTATTTTAAAGATAAAGGTCATCATGTCGTTACTCCCTAACTTGCATCATGTAATGGGAATATTACCGCGGCACGTCATCGTCACTATAATCGTGTAGTCTTTCTGCGCACTATATAGGGTTATTCAGTTTTCGGCTTCGTCTATTACGACATTACGAGTATATTTTATTATTTACCTACGAGTATTAAATTAGTTTTCCAGGCTATGGCAAGTATATGCCTACTCAATGTAGCGCTGCACTAGGCGAGGCAATGTTCACTACTACAATTGCCTCTTCGTTCGACGAAATTCCCACTGCCGTCAAGTAATTTTACAGATGTCAAATTTTGCATTATTATGAAGAGTCCTAGGACTTTAATGCCGACTCGTAAATTACAGTAATTATACTCCTAGCTTAACCCCGCGAAGCCCTTGTAATTCTGGTAATGCGAGGATAATTTGTCGGAGCAAAATACCCTAGATCCTCTTAAGAGAACCAAAAAGTAGAGCATATGTATATACGTATCATTGAAATCTGATGACATGTTTTGTATTAGTAGAAAATGTTAGGAATAGGGACTAACAGATTCCCATCTCGTTGGAGCAGCCCTAATTTAAATCCCCTTTAATTGAAGACTACAATTTTTTTTGACTCATGGTTATACTGCATAATATATGTGTGGCTTAGCAAGGTTACAAATCCTAAATGTCATATATATTGTCTAACAATAGGCCAATTAAATGTTACACGTAAAAATAAAGCCCTATTTTTCACACCTACAGCATACAAAGCCGTATCTGCCAAAAGCTACGCAATGGTACATTTAATGGACATCGTAAAATAAAACGCAGCTGCCATTTAACGTTGAACTCTCACAGTCCAACGAGTCCGGATTAAGACTCTTCGCTTGTTTATGGTGTCGCCAGAGGTATGGACCAGATTGAATTGGCCAGAACATAAGGTAGGAGTAGGACTTAGTAGGTTGACAACGGCAACAGAGTCGTAAAACTAGAATCAGGGTCAAGAAGTCGCTTCTCAAGGTATCGACGACAACATTAATTACGACATAAAAAATGTAGAGAAACACAAACTACGAGAAATCATATTATCTGCAGAACTTCGCAAACATGTTTTTTTATTAACAATCATTTGAAAAAAAAAACCTTAATCATCTTTTCACTTCAAAACGTAAATTTGGGCAAGATGGGCCTTTAGCTTTACTATGCCCAAAATCAGTAGTAATAGGTAATTCCCTCGCAACGTTCAATAGTAACAATGAGCTTTACAAACGGTTTTCATTTGAGGAGACTTTAGGTATTACTTATATCCTTTCATCTAATGTCCACGCTATGGACCGCAAATTGCATGGGCTAGCACTGAATTAATTTTATTAAGGTTTCCCGTAGGGTATTGACCTCCTATAGTGGTCGTTTAAGCTGCTTATAGAGTGATTGCCCATACGCCTATTCTTGCGGTTTTCAGTGCGCGTACTTTTGTTTTTTAATTGTGTCAAATAATGATCTGATTTGGCTGACATTTTCAACTTGAGGTAGCCGTTTAGGTATTGTTATTGCTTTTTCAAAAACTTGCCCGTAAATAATATTTTAATTTTTACTACTTTCTGTGTGGGTAGCCAAGTAAGTACTAAATACCTCTATTTGATAAGTGCTTTTATGAGCCTAATTAACATATTTACGTGCTAGTAGTTTTATTTATTGCACTGAACAACCTTGTTCTACCTGGAATTACGATTAGTTTGCACGACAGGTTATTAAAATATGTTTTCTTACACGTTAATATTGAAGTATGGTATGGGGATTATATGAATAAACGAGGAACAAGTTAGTCAGTTTTACACTTATTATCGGATACAGGTGCCTACCAAAGTATTTATTATTTAACTTTGTAGAGTTGGTCGTGTCGAGCGTCCTGTCAGAATATTAATGGCACATAATAGGTTCTGAATACTTGTTACAACTTTTCCCATTACGTCGTTCAGATTTAGGTGTACCGAGAAAAAAATGTCTTTGACGTAGAAAGATGGTCGAGCCAACTCAATGAAAGTTCGTCGTGCGATGCCGATGTGAGACCAAGTTCTGAGTCTTCTGTAACCGTCGTGATATTTATGTTTATTGCTGACGGCGAAAAGTTATTAAAGAATAAAGTTAAAAATTGTACCCATATTTTTAAAAGAAAATTGCGGTGTCGTATGATTTTCATATGTTTGAAAGTGGAATGTTACGCTATATTGGGATCAAACACATTTTAAAGAAGATCAGTTCTGTGGACAATACAATAAAAGCTAGACTCTGGTACACATATATCCCGTTTTTCTTATTTGAGTGGCAAGTACTGAAAAAACCAGACAAGTGCGAGTCGGAGTCGCCCATCGAGGGTTCCGTACTGTTTAGTATTTGTTGTTGTAGCGGCAACAGAAATACATCATCTGTGAAAATTTCAACTGTCTAGCTATCACGGTTCATGAGATACAACCTGGTGACAGACAGACGGAAAGCGGAGTCTTAGTAATAGGGTCCCGTTTTTACCCTTTGAAAATGTATCCTGCCTGTAAAGGTGCAGCGTAAAAATTAGCTTAAGGTTCCATTAACTATGCGATGTCTACAGGAAAGAAGCGAAGGAGTTTCTATTATTTCAATACAATAAGGAACAAAAGACTTTACAGGATTTAAACTTAAAATATTTTCGTAGGTAGCTAAATTATCCGTCTTGGTGCAGATGCTGCAGTACAAGAGAACGATGTCACAAATGCTTTCAGAATACTTGAGTTGTATGGACATGAAAGCCTTTGAACGTACTCGTAAACTATATCGTGCAGGCTGCAATATCATTAAAACAAATGCGTAACAACTTAATAGCTTACTATTAAGTTGTTAAAGTCATTACTGTCAGTTTAATAGCATAATCAGTTTTGCAGCTACTTTAAATGGATTACCTTTATTGCAGATAGCTAAATGCGTCTTTTTTATTGATGTACGAGTAATATGAGCCCTACCTATTAGAAAACGGCGGCATCTAATAAAATATTTCTTCTCACTTTCACTGCATAATTTAGTATTGCGTGTATTATATACCTCTGCTCCAGTTAACTAAGTGCATTATTTGATTAATAGAGTCTAGTAACAGGAGCGCTGGCAGTCCGCGTTAGGTAGGAAATGGCGGTATCTAATAAACGGCACATCGCAAGTCGGTAATTTAATTTGCAAGCGCATTCGCGTACATACAAGAAGCAGGACGTGAGCATGTGAGTGTCCAGGTAGTACCTACCTATATGAAAACCAAAGAGGATATAATAGAATAGAGCGGTACTGTCATAGTAAATTTTGTAGCCAAAGTAAATTCACTGTCATTTCTCGACACACGATTAAAACTAAAAATGAAGATGTATAAAAATACCATAAAATGTATTTATATATGGATAAATGATTTTTTTATTTGCATTAATATTTTTTATATGATTTTGATGTTCTTTCAGTGACATGCGTTAAAATTGTTAAATATCAAACGAAACCGTCAACGCCATCTATTCGAGAATAGGCCAAAGATAGTGGCGCCATCTGTCCGAGAATCAAATTTTCTAAATTTTCGAGGCACGTTTTTTCCTTAGACTGTATCCATCTATTACGGAGTTATATCTATCTTTGATGGCAACTTAGGTATGTGTTTGTGTATTCACATGGGTCCCTTTGTTTGACATAATTATTGAAAGTCTCATAATGTAATAATTGTGAGATTATCATTAGTCATAATTCAGAAACCGTTAACTTGTCAGGATTTTCGTAAGGTTGTCCTATAGATAGGTTAGATTAGGTTAGGTTTAAAATCCTGAAAAGTTACGCGTTTGAAAAATCGTTCTGAAAAATGATGACTAACAAAAATGTGGACAAACAATACATTATGACTTAAAACTTTATGCGAAACAATAGAGACCCATTTACATATCATCCGGAGGATCATGTTAATGTTTAAATAGTGGTTACATTGATAAAATTACTCCGAGTTGTGTATGTGACAGATTTATTCAAACTTTTACGAGATAATTTATGTCCTGTGGCGAAATATATAGGTACAGGATTTCTCCAACACATGCTTCAATATGTCATATAAAGTTACACTGAAGCCAAGTTAATTAAGCTCTGCTGTTATCTCATACCAATATTATACGTGCACTTAAAGATGTATATTGCTTATAATATGAAACTTAATAGACTTCAGCCGGGTACCGTAGCGTAAATGATAACCTGTAATGCACTTACATCGGACGTGCATGCAACCAATCCAGGTGTGGTGCCTCAATAACGTTCTTATAAGAAGGCAGTCCCACCCCGCGCCGCGGGGGGACTAAAGAGAAAAGACTCAGTCTACCTGAAAGCCCCATTGTACTGTTATGTTATTGTTTACGCGAATCCACTAAAAGCAGAGGCAATCGTGAACTTCGGCCCTTTTGTATGTAAAGTAATATTTGTTTTTAATACAGTTGCTCAAAAAGTGCTACTTTTCGTGGCTGTTTATCGTGCGGAAAGTTGGTTTTCGCGAACTAGTGCTTTTTACTTTTCCAATTTTTTAAAATTTTTACTTGTTCCAATTCATGATTACTTACTGATGAGTGTTAATATTAGTTTCCTTTAAGCGTCGTAATCAACATAAAAACCTACTGTTAAATGTAAGAATACGTAAAATATGTTCATCATTATAAGTATTATAACACGTTTATTTTTAATGTTGAAAAACCGTTCTTAATAAGTTGTCTGAATGGAACGGAACGCCTATCAAAGAAGAGGCGTATTTTCTTACTGCAAGAATGTTTTAAGTTTCTAAAGGCAACATTCGATATTGTTTTTATAAATATACGATACACAAATAATCGTAAATAACTATATTAAGGTAATAATAGTACAATGTTTTAATATTTACAATTGTTTCTGTCTTATAGAACATGCATTTGAAAAAAAAAACATTCTTTGAAGTGGGTTCAATAATAATAACAAAATCTATTCTAGTCGAATAAAAGCTAGAAAAACACCTCTTCATAATGTCAATGTCAATGATGTCAGTGTCACAGAATTAATAATATAAGTTTCGAATTGTATTAAAAACGTCGTTCGATACACGTGCGGATATGTCATACTTCACTCGCCCCGAGATATCTCGGTACTCGTGAAGTAATGACATACTTTCCGCACTAGCATCGAAATGTACTATTTCTTAGGTAAAAGGTTCAACTGCAAAACGCTCGCAGCCGAAACGATGTAAAGGGTTCCTAAATTATTCCGTAAGGGAAATGAGTAATACTGTAACGACGACTTATTTTTAAGGACATACCCTAACTCATGATTCTGCTATATTTATTACCAAAGAATTTCTGCTTTTAACGTTAAGTGGAAGTTGATGTTCGAATTATTTAAATATTTATTCGTGAGCACTACGCACTTATTTACCGTTTAACGTAGATATATATTCGTAATTTCGGTTCATTTAAATATTCAAACGGATGTAAATGTTGAATTAGCGTAGCCAATAACAAAATGCGACCCGTATTTTAAGTGCAACACAAACCACAATGCACATTAAAATTTAACACGAAACAAGAACGTTTTAACGCTGGAAAATAAAACGGGGCGTTGGATTAGGCAAATTAATAAACATTTTAAAACGCTTGTAGAGCGTATGTAATTAGTGATATCAGTTCTGTGAATGGTGGAGATAAAAATAGCAAAACACATGTTGTTCGTGCCAGATGCCCTGCGACCTTACGTTGCTCCGTTTTATAACATTACATATTTTACTCGCCGCCTTTAAATATCGCTGGTGTTTCACACAACATAAACGTTTATTGTGGCATAAACGATCATTGTCTCATGCTGGTGGCTGCCTCACCTTGGGACGCAACAAAGATACTATTTATCGATACATTGTATTTTTATTTTATTTACCTCTATACCTACTTTACGATTATTCGCTCATATACTTAAAGCTACTGTATGGACATTGTAGTTAAACATCCGTTAGTAAAATGCTTTCTGAATTCAGGCTAAGTTCTGTTCTGAATGGTAAACATCTGGTTAGAGTTGTGATTAATGGAACGTTATTAAGCCGGCCTAGCGGATACCTAATGCACTATCTTAGCATTGTCGGCCTGAATGGACCGAATATCAAACGCTGATCACGTTGATCGCATGCTCGCTGACGTTCAATAGCTATTCGGTATAGTTTGCCTGAATGCATTAGCAATGTTCGATTGTCATTGGCTCGGAACGTGGTTAATTATTCACCAAAATGTTTGTATCGACAAATGAATTCAATTTGCCGCGGCTATTGTTCTCCACCAAGTTTTTTATCGAAGTTAATTAAGAAAGCAACTCAATCGACTGAGAGAATCGGAGCAACGCCGCTATCTATAATTACTTTTATTAATTTGCTAAACCCTTTGTCATC
Source organism: Cydia strobilella (assembly GCF_947568885.1). Classification (NCBI taxonomy): domain Eukaryota; kingdom Metazoa; phylum Arthropoda; class Insecta; order Lepidoptera; family Tortricidae; genus Cydia; species Cydia strobilella. Next base: position 8,061,591 of record NC_086048.1, read on the forward strand.
TCCAGTTTCTTACTCTCTTTTTAATAGCATAATACAATACAATAATGAGAAGGCGAGTGCGGTAGCTATAAGTTATAAATATATTTTGATTTAAATACGGCGCATCTGCCGACCGAATTATTTATAGGTACCTACTTTGATTCATTACATTATTCTTTGCTACCCACCGGACGAGGATAAGTTTACCTCAAAACCAATGCTGACTTTATTTTCTCTATTGTGTATTAGTTTTTAATCAATTTATTCGCTATCCGTAAGTTGTTTTATAATCAAGGAAAATATAGTGTGTTTCTATTGTAGGTACAGTCAGTTTCTATATAGTAATATGTATGCTGTGGTGCTAATCTAATAGTTTCGCTGACTGTACATATCTTTACTTAGTTGCAGAAATCGGGTACGACATTTTTAGTCGGGATTAAATCGTGAAAAGTCCTTTCCAATTCATATCCGACATGACAATCTAAATGTAGGTACGTCGTCTTTTGAGGTGGCCATTTCGGTAAATTCCAGACGGGAGTGCCTAAATCCTACATTACCTGTCTCCGTCCTCAAACGAATTGAGGGAGACTGGCGTAACGTATTCGCGGCTGAAAAATCGGAATCTACATCGATACTGATTGCGAGAGACACAAAAAATCTGTTCACTTTGGTCGGCTAATTTGTTAAAGAGCAGGCCTACTTACAGAAGGTAAAGTGGATTTGATGTGTGATCGCCTAGTCATTAAGAGAGTCGAACGACGGAAATAGCAGTATCTATTTGGGAAGCAGATATGTGTGTCAACGCCGTAGCTATTTTAACCATATTTCATTCAGAATATAGTCATACAAAAAAAGCATATTACAAAAGTATAAATTTGACTTTTTCAAATAAATAAAACAGCATATTTTACCATACAGTAGTTTTTGGTACGTTTTGATTATTTTAAAAACAAGAGTCAGAACCTTCTTTTTTGTGACTTGTCTCACCAGGGCGCAAATAAATATGGAGTGACTATTTTAATCTACTTCCCGATTGATCCGTGAATTTGGACATATTAAGTATGTTAATTGTCTCCTCGATTAGATAAGTGAAGTGTTCCACAAATGATTCACAAGGTGGTGTGTCACAACCGCCACGGAGGTCAGAACACCTGAGCATTTGGCGCGTTGACAAGTTGCATAATCCTCAGACACGTTTGCCGCGAAAACAGGAAACGAGAAGGTATAATTTTAAAGAAACAAAATCATCACTGTTCGGACGTAGATAGTGGCTACACTATTAAACGGAGAATACAAATGGTTTTTTCATATCACCTGTTCGAAAAAGGGCTTTTTCTTCCCCGCTAGGAGGGATAAAAGTAGCACTTTTCTTCCCTGCTGGGAGGGATCAAAGTTTCACTTTTCTGTTCAAGGACACGATTTTATTTCTATTTTACATACTATTTTTTTAGTTTAAATAGTATTTTGGAACATAAAATAATAATTTCCTCAAATGATGTGAAAAGCAGTATGTGTCACATGATAGCAAAATTATTTCCGCCTTATCCCTCACTACGCTCAGGATTCTATTTTAGAATCCCTCGCTACGCTTCGCTTCGTTCAGGATCCAATGTCATTTTGCTCCCTTGTGACACAATCTACTATTTCGCAGTACAATGGTTACAAGGGTCTTAAAGTACATAATAGAGCTACTTACATAATACACCTTTTCTGGCCTTCTATACTATAATTATTACAGTCAAGTGTAAAAATATGGGTGTACATCTTACTCATGAATATGTCCCATAGCTATGTCAGCTATTTTTAAGTAAGTTATTAGCACACATATATGTATATCAAGTATAAGATATCTCATGACTGTACCTATATGCATTGAAATTAGTGGTTCTGTTGCAACTGCACTAGTCATTATGATCCATATGTATATAGGTATTTACAGGCTACTTAGGATAAAATGTTAAATAAGTAATTAACTTTTTAGGTTTCACTCCTAAGAGTATTTTTCTGTTTTGGCAAGCAGTATAAGACAACTGTTAAATTAATAAGCAAATTATATTTGGTATTAATATGGAAATTGCTTCACCGACAAGAGATTTTCTCTTAACTATTTAAATGATGATGATGATGATGATATACCTGCTCAGTATGTACGCAGAAATAAATATGAGTATATAAAATGTAATATCCCATTCTAAGCTGGCTCGGTGGCCCAGATATTCATAGTTGATATTTCTATAAATAAAATAGATGTGGAAATGCACCCGGAAGAGGTAATATGCAGTGGAACTATCTGGAAATGAAACGCAGTCAATTCCTTGATAAGATTTCTTGGCTTTTTAAACTGCATTACATCAAGTAGATAAGATAGCGGATAAAAATCAATTTACTATATCAAGAAAATCCAACATCGTTACTTTACAATAAAATATAATTAAATACAGATCCAGGTTGACATTTTGTAGGAATAAAATTTAATGGATTACTCGCTTCTTGATTCCTGTCTGATCAGTTGATATGAATTACGATAAACACTTCGATAATTGTTAATCGAAATAAATGCTTGTTGAATATAATTTTCTAAATATTATAAATATTTAGTCTTACGGAGCCAAATATAATTTGACTCATTTTATGCACTCGATGCCACTTTTACGTTGGTACGTCGGTAACGAATAAAAATGCACTATCAACATTGACAGGCTTTCCCAACGCGAGCCAGTTTCACCAACAATATTCCCATCTACACGGATTTTCACGAAAAATCGTGCTGGAAAATCGTGGCCACAGCGCACATCGCGACGCAGAAACAAAAGCTGTGTAAATATTCACATAAAATATCCGATTCTTTGTTTCACACTAGATTAAGATTTATGAGGGTCGCAATGATAAAAGTTTCCATTCTTCTGAGTCGGCGAGTGAAAAGTAAATTACCTGACCGATATTTTCTTTACATAGTGCGATGAGGTAATAAGAATTTATCAATATTGACTACTTTTAAAATGCCTGTTTTTAAGCGGAAAGTGTGCATGAATTTGCGTATAAAATAATCGGATAAGGATAATTAAAATTGTAGGTTTACCTTGACTTAAAACTGATAAGGCCAGGATAAGGCACATTCGTTAATTAACTCTTAAAAAAAACTTATCGATTTGGTACAAGCCATAATTAACCTATTGAAGTCAGTGAGTAGTTAACGTCTCGATAAGGTTTTTGCATCACAGTTCTAAAATCCAGACGAAATTTGTTAAGAAAATGCCGCCTGCAATGCGGTGTCGTAGAGATTTCCAGACTAAGTGCAAATTAAATACTGTGCCCTCCTTAAATACTTAAAGAGTTTTAATAAAGAAAGAATGACTGAGAGCTGTTTGCGCATATTTCACTCGCAGATATACAAATGTAGGGCGGAATTTCTGTTCTCACATTTTTCAAGAAAATTTCCTCGCCCCTTTGTCGCTCCGGAAAGAAATATTTTGTGGCATAGCATTTTATGAGCGCTCCAGGATTACGTTGCAGTGTAGACTAACGGTATGCTGCGTCACATTTCCCGGAGTGAAGTTTTGTCGCCTTTTTTATGTAGTACCTGCATAATAGTCGATACATCCTGCAATTTACGTGCAGGATTTTTTAAGTTGCCGTGAAAATATCGAGGGGTGCTTTTTCGAATGATGACATGATGAATTCTTAAAAACGTAGGTGCTCGTGACATTTACGGTTAAAATCACCATAAACTTCTAGCTAAAAAATATTTATTATAACATAAAATCTACCATATTATATCCATTCAAAGATAATCTACTTGTGAAAGTGAACTTTAGTGAACGGTCAACGTTAAAAGTATCTAAGTACTATTCTGTAATGATAGCTTAACAAAAAGAGGCATGCACACGAGTGCACATACGAATGTGGAATACCTACTTAATTAGGTAGACTGCAGCAAATCATTTTTGACGAGAACTGTAGACATTTATCTTTATTCGGAAAGTATTCGAGGGTGGCAGATACTTTTGGCGCGTTGTTTCATACGCTACTATTGAAAAAACTCCTATTGTTTAAAAAACAAACAGGGTTTTAAAGGGCCTGCAACTCGCATGTGATACAAGCAGCGTTAAAGGCGTCTTAAGACTACGGTAATCACCTTTCACCACCAGGCAAAAATTAAAAAGATGTTTTCATCATAAGTCCAGGTGATGTAAAAAAGTCCCCGTCTTGCGCATAATGAGGCTCCTGTTTGCAATTTTTTGCCAGTCCTCCAAACTAATGGCCCTATTAGCATCTTCAACACAATAATTTAATTTTGCTCTTAATCTTTCAGAAAAATAAACTGCCGACCTCTTTGTCATTTTGCCTTTTGCTGATTCTGCAGTGCCGCCTAAATTTGTTAGCTTCATTTAAACTCATGATATCAAACAAAGTCTTTGAATTAATTAACCTTTGTTGTTATTTTTCTCTACAATCTGTTTATTGTATTGTATTGTTTACGGCAATCCATGATCATATATCAGTGTTAATGTTGATTTTTAATTCGATATTTGAACGGTAGGTAGGTGGAGCAGCCCTTTATATATTTGTAATCGACTGTTAAACGTTTATACAAGGTGTAGCAAAACCACACATACCTATAATTATTTTAGTTACACTAGTAGACCGGTACTTAATTAGTACCAGCTTATTCATTACACTTTACGGACTTGATTTAGTTAAATTATGTTTTATCCCTTTCTTACAAAAACATAAGCCAAAATGGCAGATAATGACAAACGATTCATAGCCAATTTACGCCAGTAACGCGTTTATGAATAACGCCATTATAGTATTACAATTATTTATAAATACCTTCTACTCGTATTTATAATTTCGGGCCTCTCGGTGTTATAAACTATTTTCTGAATCTCAGTTATATATTTACACTTTCTATATACTATAAGTAGACATGTCTTATTTTTTTAAGAAGCTATTTAATTTCGTTTCTAAAGGTCAGATCGGTTTAAATATTACCTATCTAATATACTTTTTAAATAATGCGTCCTATATTACATAACAAGATCTGTTTAAAATCTGAGGACATTAGATGCAACTTACGCAATCGACTCTAACATCATTACGGGTGCTATTATGAACCCCGACGAGTGGTCGATAATTAAATTGCCTCGGCAGACGAGAACGGTTAAAAACATATCGGCAGACTATCCAATTTCGAACCAATTGAATTTCGGTAATATTTAAATTGAATTTGATGCTGCACGGCCATGAAATTGTGTGATGTTACTTACCTACGTATTTTTGATTTTGCATCAACCATCCTAAAATTATCTCAATCTATGGCTTCTAATTTTTATAATAATGAGAGATAATATAAAAACGAAAACACTAAACCCCTCGAAATTGTATACATAGTGTTATTTAATTTTGCTATCGTCCAGATAAATGAATTTAAGTCAAGTTTGTAGACTATGTTATGACCCATATGTGACGGCGGTAAAGCATCGGATTGTTAAATTTACATGCTCAAGCATTAATAACTTAATTTATTTACATTCATACGATTCTATTTGACAAATGGAAACCATTTAGTTACCTACTTTAATTAAGTTGAGGATTCGTTTTTATTACAATGATGTATTTATAACATACATAACATACAGTCGAAGGCAAAAATATCGATCCAGGCAAATAGCTCAAAAATATGTGAACACGACTTTATTGTCTAAGGTGTAAGAGCGTACACATATTTATGAAACTCTGGGATTTTTATGCCCTTGACTGTACATAACAATTATAAGTAAACAAATATTACACTGATTTATACTTTCACGATTTGCGTTAGTGTCCAAAACGTTAAGTTGATAAACAAGACCAAATGCGGGTATTTCGAAAAACTCGCGCTACTAGTATTTAGATTTTGATGTCAATTTTAGCCAATCTTTCTCCGAGACAACGAGGACACTGCCGTCCTCGAAACTTCGAAGGTAGGTAATTTTTAAGTTAAAGTAAATAAACAAATATTAGGTACATAACATAACGTGTGCGCTCAGTAGTGTCAGTGTCTCGTTTTATGTAATCAGTGATTGATGCTTTAACCGTGGGCTCTACAATATCATTATGGTTGGATTCATGGATAACTAGGTAACAATAGGACACAATGTACGAACATGCAATATGCCACACGAGTGTACTCGTAACAATTAAGTATTTGTGTTAATTCATTTAGTAGTTGCGTTGGTCAAGCTTAGTTATTTCGCAATTTTTTTTCGTTCAAAAATATTTTTGCTTTATGGACTTTGTACTTCATTTAATAAGACCGGGACAAAACTGAAGGTTCAATCTAAGACACCGCAGGAGTACCAAATATAATGTACTTATTCCCCGTAGTGTTTTCAGGAGACTAAAGTTTCTCGGGATAAATGCAATAGAGCAAATGGAAATTGTCACGTCTTGTGCGAAAGCAGCTGCCAGTGAGCCGGAAAATTATCGTGCAAACTTTTTATTTCTTTATCAAAAATCCTTTGCGTCAATTTTGTTGACTAGTCATTTTTTTTATTTAAAGATTTTTTTTTCGGATTTAGATGATATTTTTTTTAGAAAGAACAATTTTTTTAAAGTGTTTTTACTTATACCAATGAAACTAGCGTGGCATTTAGAAAGAAAACAAGTAGTTTCGGGTCATCTCCGGCGGTGCCCAAATGCTAACATTGGAAGGAGTTTCATAATTAAATTAGGGGTGCCGTAAGTTAGCGAGGCGGCGCGTGCGACGCCAGCGCGCGGCTAGAATGCGTAATGCAAACATCCCTCAAAGGAAAACAAGCAGTGATGGTATACGAGTCACATACTCGCTTAGGACGTTTTTCATTTGAAACGTTTCCTTGTGCTTGAGAAAAATACCGCCTGTGTACGGTTTGTAATGGTACGTGATCTATTTTGCTAATGATAATATGCATTAGCCCTGGGGACCTCTTAATGACTCGCTGAGCGACTTTAAAATGGGATTTAAGTTGCACTAATTTGTAAATTGGACGTTGATTGCAGATTGTGATAGCTTTTAAGGCTTACCGCGGATTAACTGAGGTAAATATAATATACTAGCGACCCGCCCCGGCTTCGCACGGGTGCAATGCTGATGTATTATCCATATAAACCTTCCTCTTGAATCACTCTATCTATTAAAATAAACCGCATCAAAATCCGTTGCGTAGCATACATAGGGACAGACGGAAGCGACTTTGTTTTATACTATGTAGTGATTTCTATCGCTAAATTTAGGAAAACCATATACCTACTTCGTGTCGTTACATATTTACGTACAGAAGGAACCTCCTGTTTTTATATTTATCTAAATGACTCTCTTAAGCGCCACTTGCACCATCCCACTAACCCGGAGTTAACCGGTTACACCGTTAACCCAGTGTCAAATTGTACTGGTAACCATGGTAACTCCAGGTTTAACTATGGTTAACCCCGGGTTAGTGGGAAAGTGCAGGTGGCGCTTAAAATAAACGGATTATCACTAAACTACGAAATAACTAATATTCCAAATAACTTACTCGTACCTACACACGTACCTTAACCAGTTTAGTTAAACTATGCGTTGTCAGTGTTGCCATCACTGACTTATGTAGGTAACAAATGGGTTTGCTAGGCAAATGAGATTTCTGTTTTACATTTCTCTATTTTTACGTACCTACTCATTTTGTGTGAGTAAAGTATTATACGCGATGAGCTTCCGGATCCAACTTTTCCCGGCACATTATCCCATACACGATTCGCTGCTGGACACAATAGGAGCACTCTTCAGCTTAAAATGTGGATTTTTCCCGGTCTGACCTTAATTGGATTCACTTTTAATTTATTTGCGCGCGCTTACTTTGATGTCGGCACAAGCTTTAGATACCTAAATAACCAATTATCCTGATTCGATTAAATCCCTGCTACCGTGTCAAGTGATCTGTAACACATCAAAGTTTTTGTAATCGTGAAGGCTTATTTTGTAAATGATTATAATTAGATATCTTGTTACACGTGTATACATTTCAATATGTTCCAAGAGAAGTACTTAATTACATTTAATATGCTTGATTTGAATACAATTCAGTGGCTTAGCGGTTTCATTACATTATCGAATATTTAAAATCGGTTAGTATGTATATAAAGTTTGACATTTATTGGTTTCGTACAACATAATTCTTCGTGGTACTTAATAGAAATAGTAGTTACTAAATACCTAAAAATATTCGATTAATTCCGAATGAATAAAAATATATCATTCACTACCAATGCAACATTAATATTGTCTATAGGTAGGTATTTATTATACGTGCAATATTTCATTCTGGACATATTGTGTGGCTTTTCCCTCCAACGTTGAAATAATCGCAAGCAAACTAACGGAAAAACTGATTCCCTTCCATCCTGATTTTAAAGGATTCCACGTGGAGTGACGTATAGTGAATACAAATATTGATGTTCGGATTCGCGTAGGGTGTAAACTGTGATCACATCACAGCCTAAATAGGCTTTGCGATTACGTCGCTAGCTGGGAGTGCCGCTAACCCAATTTGCTGAAAACGACCGGCTAAACACTCCACCTCGGAGCCATTGCGTCGAAAGTATCACTAAAAATACAATACTTCCGACCTATTGCTTGTAAAGTATTAAACATACGTCCATTCTACGCTTCGCTGAGATTTATTGTCGAATCGTAAAATGCAGCACTATGTAAAAGCACCCAAATTGATTGGAATTGACGAGACCGAGCCTCAAATTTCAATTATGCTGTTGATATGTTTTATAAACGGGTCGAATTTCAATACGTTTCCCTGTCTGTTGTAAAGTTGACTGTGAGTCATTATATATCATGTGTCTGTCAGATCTAGATGTTTATTGTGTTCTGGTCTAGTAAACTCCATTATTCTGCTGACTGCATTATTTTGCTGCTTTATGCTGCTGATTCAATGGTTATAGATGGACAGTTATATTGCTAATGATTAATTTGCAGTTCTAGGTTTATGCTAGCTCGTATTACTCATGTCTGAAGGTACTTTCATCTTGACGGATGAGCTTTTTGACTTATTTAATTAACCGATTGTTTTAGTGTTGATTGAAGTATAATACTGACTCTGCACTAATGCTGACTTAAACCGAAATAATAAAAGACAAGGATATACATTCCTACCACCTGACAGATTGTGTGTCTGTATTGGCAAGTTAAATACTAAAATTGCATCATTTATACAAACACAGACATAAGTCTCATTTATCACGCAACTGTCGGAGTAGTAAATGTGCTACCATTCTTTTTAAAAGTTGTACGGCGTTTCTTCTGAAATAACAATGGGTACTAACGGGATGCATTAAGATTCCTGGAAACCTATTCTGAGCACTAGGATGCTAGCGGTAAATAGTGACGTGAAACGCCTGGAAATCCTGTACCAGGATGTTTGTCACTACAACCAATTTTAGTATCATATCATTTTTCGCGGATGTAACAACAAAGCGTTGTTTGATTCCAATGCATATTGTGAGTTCAATAGACCTTAGAATCTTTTCAATTTTAAAATTAACTAATTAGTAGATTTTTTTCCACGAAGGTGTCTACTAGCGACCCATGCTACCATAATGGTAGCACCATTACGCTATTTATGACGAGATAAATAACGAAAGCTGGCACGAAAGGAGTTAATCAAACTAATAATGCCATCATTGTTAAGTACCTATATGTATATGTCAACCTGTACTGAGTTACATTACCTACAGGTGGCATACTTCATGAGCATCTGGAATGAACTTTTTCGAAATAGTTAAATTTAAAATTTGATTCATTGTAAATATGTATGTAACTACTTTGATTTTCTCATGCTTATTTCAGTCAATCGACCATTGGTATTCGTGGACTGCTTACTTATAATACTGTGTGGATTTCTGCTTCAGTAAACTAATCGCGCTGTTTTTTTTCATCAGCGGTGTGGAGGCCAGGCGCGCCGACGCCGCCGCCCGCGCCCGCGCCCGCGCCCGCGTCGGTAGCACGCTCGCCGGGCGCGCCGCCGCCGCCGCCGCCGCCGCCGCCGCCGGTGTGGACCCCGGGCAGCGCGGGCGCTTCGCCGCAGACGCCGAGGAAGTCCTTCAGGCCTGTGCATTTTGAGGAGACGCCGCCTAGTCGTAGGAAGTTTGGGGTGAGGTTCTATTGAGATTATTTTAAGGTTGCAAACTGCCCCTACCTTTTTATACCCCTACATATAAAAAAAGTCGTTAAAATGCACTTATTAAAAACTAACGACACAAGCTATGTATACTAAGAATCATAATTATTTATGATGATATAGGATATATGATAAGATATAGGATATAATATTGTTTTTCTTTATGTTATTCTCGAACTCCCCATCGGCACACAAACCTCCATAAAGGGTGGCCCTCCCTCCATGTTTAAAAATGATTGATTTACGTCTCACGATCTTTTTTTTTAGTTTTGTATAATATACTCAAGATCAATCAAAATAGCCTTGAGTACATAGGGTAACTGCTATAGTTATTAACTATTAATAACTATAGCCAATAAGTATAGCAGTCACCCTATTCATTTACTTAAATCATCAGAGGATTTTTTTTCTCATTTAAATTACTAATCCTGCCATATTTCACAAGAAATAGCTATTAGAGGTGTTATTAAAATACATAGCAACATTGATAAAAGCAATAGGCTATACCTTTATTTATAAACCTAACTACGTTTGAAAAAGAAGGTACGTAGATGTTCTTAACAATTTAAAACATCTTATATAAATTAAGACGAGAAGAATGTCATCGATTTACTAAAGTTTCAACATTTATCTTCAACGGTAGCAAGTGCTATAAGGACTGAAAGTTTCACTAGGCAGATTAAATTACCTTTGGTAATTTAATGACTAGAATACCAGACAGAATAATATGCTTAAATGAATTGAGCTAAGAAGTTAAATTTATTTCGTTAAAACCTTTTTAAGAGAAACTGTTTCAGGCTGAATTTGCATTTACTATGATTTAGGTCAACGCTTTTAAAATTCTTAGAAATAATTTTGTAATACCTAACTAACAGCTTTGTATTGCATTTCTGAGTTGACATGAAGAACTCAAACATTTACCCACGTAAATGAGGTTGATCATAAGTATTCGATGGATAGAGATAAACCCCCTTAGGGCCACTTGCACCATCCCACTAACCCGGGGTTAACCGATTACACCGTTAACTCAGTGTCAACATGTACTGGTAACCATGGTAACTCCAGATTTAACAACCCCTGGGCAGGAGTCGTGGTTAGAATGCTAGCGATCACATGGCGCCTCCGCCGCCGCAGGGGATTTTAGTGGGTATTCTCCTCCTCTCTCTCTGACTAACAGAGGGAGCCTTGGGATGAGCGAGTCCCACATATCACCCCCCCCCCCCCAATAGGCTTCCCCATTGCCCGGGGGGCGAGATGCGTAAATGCATTTACCCCTGCGTCAAAAAAAAAAACGGTTTAACAACCCCGGCTTAGTGGGATGGTGCAAGTGGCCCTTATTAATAAAACGTAGTAATAGCAACCTCTTACAATCCTTTGTTAAATTTTGTGTTTTTCTATCAAATAGAAATGTCAAAATGACAGATAGGGACAAACGAATATCAAAGGTTTGTTAGATTTGACAGACGTTTACGAATAACACCAAAATTATTTTTAGAGTGCGCGCTCCTCCAAAACACCTACACTCACATCACATCTAAAGTAGGTACTTAGGTAATATTATAGACGTATGTACAGTCAGT